>NC_136949.1:17976342-18163842 GCF_949987615.1 Pollachius pollachius | reverse complement strand
TCGTTGACCAACTCTCTATTAAAAATAACATTGCGGCTTCAGCATATGGAAAGCCATTACAGCAAATAACGTCTTAAAAATGTTGCGGTAACGCAACCAAATTGTGCGTGATAACTCATTATCACACCTGCAAACTTGTCGCTTTTCGGCGACAATCGCCGTTTTCTTGGTCAATTGGGTAATTCACGTGAATCGCGTAGAACCAGAGTTTTTTTGGGGGGGGTGGGGGGGCGGAGAAGGCTGTCCTTCATATGAAACAGTATTGGATAATTCTTATATTTGACATTTCTCTGGGCCAATCGGAATCTCAGCACTTGCTTCAGAATCTTGAAGCACGACACAGCGCCAACTCAGCTCGCCGGATGAGACGCCTGGCTACCGCGCGAGTCTGATTGAAACTCTTATCGTAAATTTGAAGTAGGGGTGTAGGCCTACGGTATAAATGGTATAGAAAGTACACCAGGGTGAATTTGCGCTATGGTATGGATTTTGACGTTACGGTGTGACCGGTAGACAGTGTTGTGTGTAACGCGTAACAAAGTAAGTAACGCGTTAACTACTTTTTCATGTAAAAAGTAAAGTTACGCGCAACTACTGAAAATATGGTAACGAAACATAGCTCCTTTTTCAATTCGGCGCAACGTTACTTTTCCCAGGGACAGATTTGAAAGCGATACTGCCTTCTCAGGCAGTATGCTATTACGCAAGCACGCAGGAGCGCAGCAAGCGCTCATGCTTGCTTGTGAAATAGTCCCTTCACAAGCTCATTCCAATCCACACCGTACAAGACAGACGCTGGTAGAGTGAAGCTGTCTCTGCATATCAGACATTGCTTCCGCAGGCATTTTGAAAGCCAGTCCTTACGACAAAATGCCAGCGGTGGAACGAGCTAACAATCGCCGTCACTGTTTACCTTTGTAAGGACATGGTTCCCTTTTAAAAATGTCGATAGGGCTTTAAAGAGATGGTCAAAACACTCGATCCCAGGTACGCGTTACCTGCCCGCATACACTTCAGCCAAATTGGGATGCCAAAACTATACAGCAAGGTCCGCAAGCAAGTGGAGAAACAAATCCATACTATTAAACATTAGTGTTTTTCAGAGATGGAAGTAACTTCAGAAAAGATTTAAATTTTTGTTATGCAGTTTTGCTGCCTTACCAGTATTTTACCCCTTCAGAAGCATTTATATTGAAATTAGAAGATAAAATTAACATACCGTGATATAATACCGCTACCGTCTATCCCTCATATCATACGGTGATATACATTTTAGTCCATACCGTACAGTCCTAATTTGAAGGAACTATCTTATGTTAAATTCAAGGTAAGTCAAGCTTTTTGGAGCAAAATCAAAAACAGCAAAAACATTTGTTTGTTTGATTCAACTAACGTTAGCTACCGCTTTTTTGATGTGATATAATTTACAATAATATTGTATTTTTAGGACCGAGTCAACGCCTAGTACTGCACAAACGTAGACCTTGCATAAAGTTAGTAAATTCTAACAACATAGGGCTATTTAGATAAATAATCTGGCAAGGGTGTTGTCCTAGGCTAATACACCAACAGCAATCTTCTGTATAATAAAGGGCTACATTTTGCATCCAAGTCTGTCATTTGAAGTCTTCCCATTGTATTGTGTGCTGCAACCTCCGTAATGAATATTCACACTAAATCCCGCCCAGGGTAGCTCAGAATTCGAGTAGCCGTATATCTCGAAACACCGATCACACCCCCCCCCCCCCCCAGAGTCTAGAGTTGCAAGAGTCTACCCGGTGGTGCTAGAGTCTACCCGGGAGTGCTAGAGTCTACCCGGGGGTGCTAGGGTCTACCCGGGAGTGCTAGAGTCTACCCGGGAGTGCTAGAATCTACCCGGGGGTGCTAGGGTCTACCCGGGGGTGCTAGAGTCTACCCGGGGGTGCTAGGGTCTACCCGGGAGTGCTAGAGTCTACCCGGGAGTGCTAGAGTCTACCCGGGGGTGCTAGAGTCTACCCGGGGGTGCTAGAGTCTACCCGGGAGTGCTAGAGTATACCCGGGGGTGCTAGAGTCTACCCGGTGTTGTTACGGTCAACCTGATTTCAAATCTACCAGGGGCAGAAAAAGGGTTCTCTTTTCACGTTTTACCCCAGTATAAAGAGTTTCTAATATCAGTTTAATTATTTTCAAGTGGTCCAACTGTAAAGATCACCTTTTCCAAACCCAATGGCAAATTTTTTTTTTATTTTCCCTTTGCCTTGTTAGCACTTAAAATTCAATGTCAAAATGGCACCGGGATCTTGAAAGCCACCAAGGCCTTTAGTGTACACAAGGGGTTGACGCCATTGGGGGGAGAGGCGGGGCGGGGCGGGGCGGGGCAGGGGGGGGGGAGATATGTGTTTCGAGGAGTCTCAAGGGCAAAAGGAAAACCTGACTTATTATCAGAAATGAAGAGCAGAGGATGGCCGAGGAAGGCGGAGACGACCACTTCTGCCTCCTTCCTCCGTACTACACCTCAAATGAGTTCTCCGCCCCGGACCAGATGGATCTCCCGGCCCCCCCCCGCCCCCTCCCCCCCCCTTTTTCATTGTTTATTTGTTTTGTTATCCCCTTCATCCATTTACTCAGCCCATTGGTTAACTTAGTTTTTTCCCCTTTAAATTTTACCACACCCAGTCAACCGCACGGGGAGGGCGGCGGCGGCGGCGATCGATCGCACCCCCCCACCCACCCTGCAAGCATGTATGCCATTGCCCACACGCTCAATTGCATTGGTCCCGTCCTTCCTCTCATGAATTCTGACCTTCGGTGATTGTGGGCGGCCGATAACCCCCACCCACCCACCTTACCGCTCTCTTTATCCGTCTCTCTTATGCGCTCTGTCTCCTCATCTGCACATTGTTGTGCTGGATGGCTGGCTGGGTGCCGCCAGGACCAGTGAAGAGGCACACACACACACACACACACACACACACACACACACACACACACACACACACACACACACACACACACACACACACACACACACACACACACACACACACACACACACACACACTCACTCTTCCGCCCTTGGTCATGGATGTACACACACGCACACAAAAGTCTTAAGTGTATTAGACCTTGGTGAGCAAATTGCAGAACTTTTTTCAACCGGAGGCCTATTTCAATTTTTTTCCTTTTCAATTTGGTTCTGTCTGTATGGCGCTTTGTTGTCCCCCCCCCCGCCCCCTGCTCTTCTCTTTTACCCAGAAAGTCAGTTGGTAACACAAGGCTAAGCCCAAACCAACTACAAAAGTAAACATTTCCCTCGCTCCACTGCCTCGAACTAGCACAAAATGCCCACCAATGCCTGCCTACAGCACCATTCTTCTTTTGGTTATGTTTTAATGATGGGTGACATTGGTGGCTAGAAGGAGCGCTAAGCAAATGGGTTTCTGAAGTGGATGGAATTCTCTCTTTTCTCTCTGAAGAATATTTCATTAGAGCAACGGAGGAAAAAATAAGAAATCACAGCAAATGGAACAAACAACTCTTGAGACTGAAGTTACCGCAATCGTAATGGACCACAGAGAAACTGTAATGCAGACCGCTTTGAATTTACAGATATGGTGTTGGTGTTGCTTGTCCAGAATAGATTTTTTTCTATAATGTGACTTAGGGCAAGATTACATACATTTTTTTATTGTTATACAAATCAAAAGTTGTACCAGCATATTCTATTAACAGTCTTGCACTTGTTAGCATGTTTTCAAATGCGTGTTTGTGTGTGTGTGCGTGCGTGTGTGTGCGTGTGTGTGCGTGTGTGTGTGTGTGTGTCTGCGCGTGCATTTCCTCAGACCAACCTGCCCATCTTCAAGCTGAAGGAGTCTCGGGTGCGCCGACGTTACAGTGACTTTGAGTGGCTCCGAGCAGAGCTGGAGAGGGAGAGCAAGGTGAGCGCGCCAAGGCCCCTGCCAAGCCCGCCGCCTGCAGACACGCTGGTCCACAGCCTAATGTATAGTAACCTCGCCTAGTGCCTCAGTGAGGGGGTAGCAGCCTACCATGCCAACGCTGTGGATGATATTACTTTGCTGAGCTATATCATCCACATCTGCGCTGTCCATGGATATAATTATCAATATTATGTATCAGAGTTTTCATGAATAGAGGACCTGATTTTAGAAAATGGTCAAGTGTTTTTTATTTTAGCCCTGGGCTATCATTGTGAGGTCCTCAACACATGGGTCCACAATGAGCCATATTTAAAGGACCTCTACGTATCAGTGAAAACACATCGCCCACATCTCCACGCAGTCTCCAAGAGTGGACAGATTTTCATAAGGTCCAACTGCTGAATGTATATATCAAAGGAAAAGGCAGTGCGGTCAATGCCTCCATTAACAATGCATTGTAATGTGTTGTTTCGTAGGAATATATCAAATATCTAAATTTGGGCTGGCAAGGTTTTATCAATGTGAAAAGCTGTATTCCCATGGTGCTCCACCTCTGAAGATGTTTTGTTCGTCCCTGGTGGCCTCAGGTGGTGGTGCCGCCGCTGCCCGGGAAGGCCCTGGCCCGACAGCTGCCCTTCCGGGCGGACGACGGGATATTTGATGACTCTTTCATCGAGGAGAGGAGACAGGGTCTCGAGCAATTCCTCAACAAGTAAGGTCTCCCTCTGCTACCCCTGTCAATTCGCCTCCTTTCTCCCGGGTTTAGGATCTCCGTGGAGTCAAAAAAAAGAAGTATGAATTTTGATGTATAAAATATGTGAAAAAATCACAAGGACGTCAGATGGGAAATAAATGTAAACGTTGTAGTTTGAACACGCTATCACCAAAGTAGACCTTATTTTCACGTCTGTGGAAACATTTTCAGTGATGTGAAACACTGCTGTGGTTTGGAACCGGCCTTCACTAGTGAATACTGGTCTACTCCATGGTGTCAAATCAGAGCCATCATTACTATGATGACACCTCTGTTGGGCCAAGGAGGTAAAATAGGATGAAAATAATCTATGCAAGAATCTCTAGACAGGATTAATGGTTGCTGATTGGTGATCTTTTTCAACAGGTGTTTCATTCAAGGATATGTTACTCTTTCCTGTGTCTGTAAATGTTTTTGCATGTGTGTCAATTTATATGCATCTATGGCTTCCACCTCCTTGGATCTTTTGACTTTTTACTTCTTTCCAGTTTGGCACGTCTATCCCTTGAACATCGAAAAAAGTAAAGCAAGTTAAAGCAAGTTAAATGGGACAGAATCCAAAAGAGATCATTATATACCTATAATTATAATACCTACCCAGATTTTACCTCCTGAAGACGACGCCTTTTGTCTGTCGGTTAGATGCTCAACTTTTTGTTTTTTTGTTTTACTTTTTCTTTTTGCGATGTTAACTAACTGAACCCTGTGGAACGAGGCCAAGTCTTGCACCCACTCTCCTCCTTAATTCTCCTTCGTAATTACCTTGTAGAAGACGAGAACCACCTAAGGGGACACAAGTGTGCCCCCCTCCCCCCACCTCCTCCTTCCCAACCACCATCCCCCCCCACCAACCCATCGTATTTTTTTCTTTCCCACATTTGTTTTATTGTTGATGTGTAATTTATGATAATTGCGGCTCAAATTGCAGCGCGTTGTTTCTTAAGGGATGGTGTGTGCACCCCAGCTTATTTTTTGATCCAGCGCCTCCCCGTTTCCTGCTGCCAAACAATAAAAGTTACAGTGGGATTGTAATTATTTGCTTTGATTGCAGACTTGGCCATCATCTTTGTTTCATGTGCAAATGCATCTGTGTTACCTGCTCACATAATAGGTGTGCAAAGACAGTGGAAGGAAAATTATAATCCATAGTTCTGCAATTTTAGTGTTTTTTTTGTTCTGTTTAATTATTTAAAAGATGCTGAGAATGTGTTTGGTAATTACCATTATTTTTTTCTCCATCCACTCTTAGTTTCTGTAAAGGCAAAACACTCCTGTTGATCATAGCATTGTTGAGGCTTAATAGCAACTGAGTCGGCTTGCCAGCCTTGTTTTAATGTGTGATTGAGAGCATTGTGATGGGGGGGGGGGGGGTCTTTTTGAAATGGTAAATATAATTATTACTCCAAAACAAGTTTGTGGAAGTGGGGAAACTGTCAGCTGTATTCAGATCAGTGCAGAGTGGCTTTATTTCAAGATGAGACATTTTTGCATTTATGTATTCATTTTTGTCTTGGGATGAGGTAGGTGTGTGTGTGTGTGCGTGTGGGGGGCGGGGTCAGTTTTTTTTGCCCTGTCGATGGTTGGCCTCTTTCCATGTCTGAAATATTTCCAATTAAAGTTCATCTCTGTGTGCGTCACCTGGGGTCACTGTTATCAGAGTGTTGTTCTGAAAATGTAATATTAGTATTTTCTAATGGGGCTCAGGTGGCCTCTCTTCATCCTCTAAAGGGCAATCTTAAATGGCGGGGGGGTAGCTGGTGGTAAAAGGTGCTTTGAAAAGTGCGTGCCCTTGGCTTAACCAACATAGTGTTCACATGTAGAGCATGTTAACGGGCATATTAAAAATAAACGCACAAACGCAACATCGTCAAACCCAAGAGGGCAAAGGACATTGTGGCCACCCTGTACCACAACTTACATCAACAACGTCCCTGCATTCATGTCTGCAAGAATCCTTCTGTGTGGATCTAATGCAGTCCTCTGAAGCAGCAGAACTCGATGGTGACTGCACCCCTGCCTGGGATGCTTTAAACAGCCTCATTACCTTTTGTTTGTAAAAAGTGGGTCCATGACCACTTAAATTGCAAACACTTGCTTGCCTTTTGCTTTTGGTGGCGCAATTATGTCGCTAGAGGATCAAATGCTTACTGGTAGTATTTTAATAAAGAAATGCGTTGCAACAGAAGAATCATACAGTGCTATCAGTATTAAATAATGATATGGTGCATGGGAGAAATAACAATTGGTTTATATTATAACTCTTTTTTTTTTCTCTTAAACCATTTGTGTATCTTCCATGTCTCCAATAGGTTTGTTAGCCTTACAGTCAATGTTTTTTATGCAAGAAAGGAGCCATCTTTAATTCCATTTATGAATGATGCCATCCATAGCAGAACTATTACTGTAATATCTATAGTGGATTGACATCTCAAAATCGATGTGAATGAAGTGCACATCAATATTTTCAATGTTGAAAACTAGGATGAGATCAGGAGCATTTATGACGCATGTAGTGTTCTCCGAGAGGAAGTGGTTCAAACCTCTTTGAAACGCATGACAACAACGTATGTATGAACGTAGTGAGCTAGAGGTTCTGTAGTGGGAACACCAATGTGGAGTTTGTAGTGAGCATGCTTTAATTATGTTTGGAGTTTCATCTATCTTCATAGTCATTTTTTATATATTTCTTGTATTTACAGTACACCGTGTGTGTGTGCATGCCATGTGTCTATTTGAGTCTGGGGGCCCTATTTTAACAGTCTGAAACGCAAGTGAGAAGCGCCAAGCGCAAGTAGCTTTGTGGGCGGTTGCTATTTGCTATTTTACCGGCACTAAAATGACTCTTGAACCCGGCGCAAATCTTAAAAGGGTTGGTCTGAAGTAGCCTAATTACCCGTAGGTGTGGTTTGGGCGTAACATGCAATAGACCAATGAGAGTCCAAGCTCCCATCCCCTTTAAGAGCCATGAGCACATTTGAATCTGACGAGTTGATATTTTGACAGCGCGTCTGCAGTCTCCGATGTGACTTCAAATGGCTGAGTTTATGGCCAAATAATATGGCCTAATTCAAACATGGAATAATGTTTTCTTCCACAACTTCAGAAATACTGAGTCCTCAAATAAATTTCGGCAAAGAAAACTTAACACACATATGATATGCGGTAACTGTGGTTCTATTTAATGATATACACAATACATTATAAACATTGTTTCTTATCAGTATTGTATGCATTATCGTTATCGACTTGTGTTCCTAATATGCATGTGTCCCCCCGTTAATATACATTGCCATGGACTGTGTTATGCGTTATGTGTTTAGTTTGCGTGTGTTTAAACAGATGGACGCACACACGCGCGCCCGCATTCATTAATTCTTTTACACATACACACACGTGCGCCCACATTAATTTATTCTTTTTAACACTCACTCGCGGTAAAACAACGTTTTCTCACGATCAAATACTCATCAATCCTTAAAGTTATGGGCATGTACACGATGTCTGTCAAGAAAATATGTGTTTGCTGTACGGTGTTTGCAGATGCATTGATTTAAAAGTACAACTTATTACCGCTGTATCAGCTGTTCTTTCCCAAATAATTTACCAAGAATGTGTGGCTAGGTAGATGAGAGAAGCAAAGTGTATGCGCGAGGTGAACAAGCAACATTATGCATGCGCCCTTAAAATAGCATCTGAACAACACGCCCCTTACTTTAAATCAGGTATTTCCTGGTTTGTGGCGCAAGTGATTTCTGAAACTGCAAAATAGCACCAGGGAACGTTTGCGCCAGAACATGCCTCCTCCTTTCGCCAAACCGCCCCTTGGGGCGCAAGATCATTCCCTAATTTCCCGACGTGTGGCGCAGGAGGGAAAAGAACGCTCTGCGCCAGTTGCAAACTAGCAACGACACATGCGCCAGTGAGAAAGTCAATTGCGCCGGATGCAAGATAGGGCCCTGGGTGTATTAGTGTGATGCAGTCCCGAGTGGGTCTGTATTGAAACGCTGCTGTCAGTTGTTTATTTGTTTTGTGTGTGTGTCTGTTTCAGAGTGGCCGGTCATCCCCTGGCCCAGAACGAACGTTGCCTGCACATGTTTCTACAGGATGAATCTGTGGACAAGAACTACACCCCGTCCAAGATCCGACCCGCCTAGGAGTGCCCCGCCATGCCTGGACGTGGCCCCGGGCGTGCACGACAACCCCAAACCAAACGCTCTCGCACCAGACCACACCTCCTTGACCACAAACATTTCAACCCCCACCCCTCCTCTGTCACCTCCTCCCTGTTCGACTCTTAGACATCCCAAACGTTGTGCTCGTCTGTCCCACTTTGTAACCCCACTCGTTCGTAAAAAAAGATGTCTGACAAATTATGCCTGCTAGGTGAAAATGAGAAAACAGTTGTTGATGTTGTTGTTGTTGTTGTTTCTCCCGCTGAAATCTATTTATCAGTATGGTGCGTCCTTCATTGTTTTAATTTTTCGTTTCCATGGCGACAACACAAAGGTCATCATCTCTTATTACAGAAGTACACACACACTATTTTGATGGGCCACGCACCACAGCCACGCATTACCAGGCGTGGCTCAGTTACTGATCTATTAGTGTCTAAACCAGCACCTTCCCTGTTTCATGTAGTGGTTTTCTAGCGAGTGAAGAGTAATATACTTGGGGGTTGGGGGGGAGGGGGGTGGGAGTGGGACCTGCAGTATTTCTACGGGCTATATGCATTTTGAGATTTGTATACTGCTGTGCCATTTTCTTTATTTTGAAAGTTTTTAAATAAACCGGTCAAATCCACTGATGCACAAGCACAATTGTTGGAATTTCTTCATGATACATGCAGCAGACACCAGAATGGTAAAATACAATGGAAAAATTAGGAATTTTCCATAGAAAATGGTGTATGGACAAATGCTGCTCCTTTTAAATGCAAGATAAAAACGGGGTACAGCAAACATTTAAAAATGATTACTTAGTAATGTGTCTTCAGGAAATGTCGGAACCCAAACAATTCTGGGCCTTTGGTTGTAATTGAATTTAGTCATTTGCAGCTTTTGTATTCAACCTTAGAATAATCCTCTATAAGTAACAACACATCCTCGTTTTTATCAGGGCCAACAACAGTTTGTGTGTAATAGTTTCGTGGTTAAGAAAAAAAAGTTTATATGCTTTAAAATTACTTTTGGCTGTTATAAAAATGTATAAAATCCCTTAACATATATGCATTTTATTCTAGTATTTCATTACAACTTGCAAATAGTTTTTACAACAAAATAAAAACATTACCAACCACAACATTTTCCAAGTGCTGATTTTTATACAAACATATAAACATATATATATATATGTATATTTATTTATATATATATATGTATATATATATATAGGCTATAACCTGTGTTAGTGTCTAACTTCAAAAAGTCGACCTAAACATTTTAATAGGGCTCCTCGGATTGAACATAACCAACACAATTCGTGACAACACTAAACACTGATAAATTCCGATGCAATGTTATATTTTGTAGTCAAGGTAAAGATGCAGGTATTTTTCTACTCGTTCTAGAAGTTTTCTCGTGTCCATGAGGGCCTGCGCGGCGGTCCGCAGCGCGTTTGGTTTCAGCACTGGGTCAAAGGGAGAGCGCCTCGTCCCCTCTGCACGGTCGGCGATGCATGCGTCCTCCGTTTTTGGTTTTCCTCCATTCAGATTTGACATAGCAATATGTGATTGAAAGGGCATTGGTCAACCAGCTCATTGGTCTTACAGACACTCGAAAATGATTTAAAGTTTCATTGTCAAACCATCTTTTTCTTTTTTTTTCTGCAGCAGAAGCTCATCCCAGAGAGTCATTAGGCCAAGCCCACATTTAGCCTTTGTTTCTCCTCAGTGGTGAAGACTTATTCTCCTGAAGGGCAAATGTATGGTGAAAGTTACAGGCTATCCTTCGCAACATTTAACAGGCTACTTGGTAAAATCAGGCTGTTTAACAGTCTTTTTCTCCTCAATAAAACCCAAATTAACCTTTCTATCGTCTTTCCATCATCAACCAATCAAACCATTTGTGCTCCTCAAACATCCGCCCATGCGGACGCCCGCTCCGGCTCGCAGTCATGTTCCAATATTGTTCTGCCGCTTGACAATTGTTGAAGAAGAAACTGATAAAATAAAATCTAGAAATCATATATCGCTCGACTTGTACATGTCGGAGAGCAGCCTCGTGATGGGCACGTTGCCGATGGTCTTCTTGAAGAACACCTCCTCTATGGTGGAGGAGCTGACGGAGCGCAGAGCGGGCAGCAGCAGCAGGAGCTTCCCGAAGCGGCAGGGCTGAGTGGGGTACCTGCGTCACAACGTGGGATTAACATGTTAATAGTATCAACATGTTTCATGTTCCAAAAGGGTAATAAGACCAGGCTGTAATTATTAGTACAATAGATTTGGCCAATCTTGTTCTAGAGGCCCTGCTCCGTTATAGGGGCCCTGCTCCGTTCTAGAGGCCCTGCTCCGTTCTAGAGGCCCTGCTCCGTTTTTGGGGCCCTATTCCGTCCTAGAGGCCCTGCTTTGTCCTAGAGGCCCTGCTCCGTTCTAGGGACCCTGCTCCGTTCTAGGGGCCCTGCTCCGTTCTAGAGGTCCTGCTCCGTTCTAGAGGCCCGGCTCCGTTCTAGAGGCCCTGCTCTGTTCTAGGGGCCCTGCTCCGTCCTAGAGGCCCTGCTCCGTTCTAGAGGCCCTGCTCCGTTCTAGGGGCCTTGCTCCGTTCTAGAGGCCCTGCTCCGTTCTAGAGGCCCGGCTCCGTTCTAGAGGCCCTGCTCTGTTCTAGGGGCCCTGCTCCGTTCTAGAGGCCCGGCTCCGTTCTAGAGGCCCTGCTCTGTTCCAGGGGCCCTGCTCCGTCCTAGAGGCCCTGCTCCGTTCTAGAGGCCCTGCTCCGTTCTAGGGGCCTTGCTCCGTTCTAGAGGCCCTGCTCCGTTCTAGAGGCCCGGCTCCGTTCTAGAGGCCCTGCTCTGTTCTAGGGGCCCTGCTCCGTCCTAGAGGCCCTGCTCCGTCCTCGAGGCCCTGCTCCGTTCTAGGGGCCTTGCTCCGTTCTAGAGGCCCTGCTCCGTCCTAGAAGCCCTGCTCCGTTCTAGAGGCCCTGCTCCGTTCTAGAGGCCCTGCTCCGTTCTAGGGACCCTGCTCCGTTCTAGGGGCCCTGCTCCGTTCTAGAGGACCTGCTCCGTTCTAGAGGCCATGCCCTGTTCTAGAGGCTTGTTCTAGAAGCCATGCCCCGTGGCTCCGTTCTAGAAGCCCTGCTCCCTTCTAGAGATTCCATTCTAGAGGTCATGCCCATTCTAGAGCCCATGCCCCATTTTAGAGGCCCTGCTCCGTTCTAGGGGTCCTGCTCCGTTCTAGGAGTCCTGCTCCGTTCTAGAGGCCCTGCTCCATTCTAGAGGCCACGCCCCGTTCTAGAGGCTCCGCCCCGTTCCAGAAGCCATGCTCAGACCGTACAAATGCAAAATGCATTCATTGCGCAACCACCATTCCAAAAACTTCAAAGCAACACTTAAAAAAAAAAAGAAGAATTGGACTTGATTGTTGCCGACCGTACGGGTGGTCCTGGTGTCTTACCTGGTATGGATGTAGCTGTTGAGCGTGAGCTGCGCCTCGTCTTGGAGGGCAGCGATGGCACTGGCATTGTGGAAACTCCTTAACTCCGTGCTGCCGTTAGTGGGAACTAAAGTCGTCCAAAGAGGATCGTTTTAGTACTCTCATCATAATCATCGATGCATATATCGTACATACTGAAGGGCAACTTTTTACGTCATTTCCCAGTGCACATACACTGGGAGACTCACCAGCTTTAAAAGTCACGATGCACTTCAGACAGGCGAACTCGGTGGCGTCGAGGCGCATCTGGCGGAACCGCGTCACGACCTCCTGCAGAGCTTGGATCTCCGCAATGATCTTGTTCAGCCGCTGAGACTCTGTGTTGTCCGGGTTCATTCCTGTTATAGGGAAGAACATTCGTGGTATGAGAGTGGCCCTACACCTTTGGAGTAGATATTTAATTCAATTCAATTTCTCGGAAGAAGCCGAGAAGGCCCGAACCCGTGCTGTGAAGTGATGTCTTTATATGCGTACCAGACACCGCCAGCAGCGTGTTGGAGTCCACGGGGATGGCCCACTGCGCGATGCCCAGGACGAAGAGCTCCCTCCAGGCGTCCTCCAGCAGGATCAGCTGTTCATGAAATAATATATTATTTGTTTAATGTTAACCTCTAGGTACTGTGCCTAACACCTGGTTTTTATAATCAGAGGTTGGGACGGGGGGAGAGGTAAAGGTTTGAATTGTGTCAAATTTGAACTGCCACTGTTGTTAATTTTGTTTTGTTTTTCGCTATTATTTTATCACCACATACTTTACTGTTCTACAAAACAATGTGGTATATATATAAGAAGTGGTTCCTCTCGGCGGGGTGCAGTACCTGGTCGGACAGCGGCAGCGTGGAGAAGGCGGGGACGCTCTTGGCCCACTTAATGCTCATGAACAGGAGGCGCGCCGCCGACTCGCACACGGACTCCGTGGCTACCTCGTAGAGGTAGAGGGGCGCGCCGCTGACCTCGTGGGGATACTGGGGATCAAACGTTCTTGAATTAAATTAAATTAAACGTTGACATGGAATAATGTGTCACCATTATCGTCTTTATGCAGGCCCAGCACGCCTCTGCTTAGAACGCAAATAAGCAAATTAAAACGCTTGCGGAGCACAAAACATTTAGATTGAATTGGGTTGAAATAAGTTTATAAATGCAGAGCACCTAAAAGGTCAAACGAAGGTCATAAGAAGTTTTTTTTAATAGGGGTTAAAATAACCGTCATTATTGAACCAAAATCTAAATTATATGTCTAAATCGAAACTATGTGTCAGTGTCCGCATCACGGGCCGCTGGTTCCCCCTGGAGGAGGTCGGGTGAGAGGGGGCTCTACCTTAGGGGTCGGTTGTGCCAGCCCGACGATGGCCTGCCGCTCGGGCGTCGAGGCCACGGTGCTCATCTCCAAATTATGAGGCTCCAGCTGCGTGACGGTGGTGAAGAACGGCGGTCCCGGCATGGAGGAGGCAGTGAAATGGGTCGAGGACCCGTTTACCTCTTTATGGCCCCGGAAGTATAGGGCCACCTGTTTGCGGATGGTGGAGGTCCGGGGGCCCCTCTCGTGCTGAACGGCTAAAAAAATGCATGCGAGGAAATCTTATTAAAAGACGGCACATCGGCTAAGAATGTATGCATTGATTATCTTCAGTGTGTGTTTGTGTGTGTGAGTGTGTATGTGTGTGTGTGTGTGTGTGTGTGTGTGTGTGTGTGGGCGTGCGTGCGTGCGTGCGTGTGTGTGTGTGAGTGTGTGTGTAATACATGCTGTCGTTACACTGACCAATGACCCCCCCCCCCGCCCCCGCTCACCCACCGTCCCACTCACCGTCTTTATTCATGTTCACTTCCAGACACTTTTTCAAGCGGCACGCTCGACATTGGTTTCTGTGCGTCTTGTCAACCGGACATCCTCCCTAGAGACAGAGAGACGTATACAGAGAGAGACAGAGAGAGGGAGAGAGAGAGAGAGAGAGAGAAAGAGAGAGAGAGAGAGAGAGAGAGAGAGAGAGAGAGAGAGAGAGAGAGAGAGAGAAAGAGAGACAGACAGACAGACAGACAGACAGACAGACAGACAGACAGAATGTCAGAGCTTCGAGTATAATTCTCGCACCGCACGGAGGCAACAGCTCCTTGCCATTATCCTCCCGGGACGCCTGTCTCAGGTGAAGGATCATGTTATTACCGCGACCATCCATACCCCCCCCCCCCCTCTCCCCCCCCGCTGTTGCAGAGCTGCTCGGCTGTGGGGATAAGCAGCCTAACCCGCCCACCGCTGTCTTAAACCAGCGCCTTAGTGTCATTACATTAGATAGGATTACACCTGGTGTATTAAAGAAGGACCCTGTTTAGCCCTTAAGTTAATGCCCCGCGGATAACACAATTAGGGGGCTAGAGAGTAACAAAAAAAAAAGAAAGACTAAATGGACGGAATTTTACAATATACATATGTATATATATATATATATATATATATATATATATATATATATATATATATATATATATATATATATATATATATATATATATATATATATATATATATATATAGCCTACGGATATACGGATGTAGGGGATGTATGGAGGTGTCTAAACAGGTGTTTACCTGAGAGCCAGATTTACAGACGTAGGTCCGGTTCCTCCGGATGCTCCTCTTGAAGAAGCCCGAGCAGCCGTCGCAGGCGTACACCCCGTAGTGCTTCCCCGAGCTGCGGTCCCCGCACACTTTGCAGGGGATGTCCAGGATGCGACCTGAAAGAGACGCACCGATTTAGCGCTGCAGTTGATTGGACTTCACAATGAATGGTTCATCATTGCCTTTTTATGGACAATATATTGTCGAAATGAGTCACAGGGGCCTTGCATGGCGTATGCAGGGCGTATATAGCGTCTATAGCGTTTATAGCCACTCGTTGTTTATGACGAGGCCTTCATTTCAAATATAAGCGAAAATGTAAGTGAAACGCATTTTTATCACCGTTATTAAATTCGTATTTTTGCGCTAAACACACCACCCACCCACACACCCACCCACCCACCCACCCACCCACACACACACACACACACACACACACACACACACACACACACACACACACACACACACACACACACATAAACAGACAAGACAGGCCAGCTCCTCGCGCCTGCACAGGTCTCCCTCCCATGGGAATTCATAGCGCGGTTGGGTGGGGAGCGTCATATCTGGGTTCTTTAAAACAATGTGCGCGGGCCGACAATGGACACATTAGGGAAAGTGTTAACTTAATGATTTTGCCCATTGAACCTCCTCTGACTGCCGCAATCTCGACAAGCTGCCAACACCCCTTCATAATGGAGCTCGACAGCTGCTTTATTCCGCAGGTCTATAGGCCCGAGGATTAGGGAGTGACACGGCGCCGAGAATAATGCGCAACCGACTCGTTTCACCAACTCTAATGAAGTGTATGTCAATTGATCTCAGAGTAGATCAAAATTGAGATTTGTTTTTCAAATATATATCAAATAACTGGACAATATTTGTATGCATGTGAGGGAATCTTATTTACCGGGGAGGGTAAGTGGTCCATGTAATTACAGTGAGGTTTGGCCACCTGCTCATTGAGGCACCAGTGACCCGTCAAAAAGGATAGCATGGGAATTCGGAGGCCGGCCGCCGAGAGCCACAATGGGGACACAGCCCACGTCGAGGCGTACCTCTGTGTTCAGCTCGAAGGGTGACACATTGGTAAGATAGTGTGATGAAGCTAAATATATAAATACTTATATGACAGTAGTTAGATTTGAGAATAGTTTGCGACTTTATAATAGTTATTTGTAATATGTCTTCTCAGGTAGGCTATTTGTTTGGATCTATTTGAGTTCATATTCTTAACAAAAATAAAAAGGCTATGAGTCAAATAAATAAATAAATATTTAATGATACGCAATTTGTTACTAATTGGTTAATTTGTTTAGGTCTGTCTGCCTATTTGATTGTAAAACAGACAAGTTATAGTTTAAAACCATCAACTTTGTGGAAAGTTAACTGAACCGCCAAAATGACGCACACATTTTTTGTAAAAAGATATGTAAGTATTTAAGTCTCTCCTGTGGGGTCCACTTTGTTAGTATTGTGTAGGCCTAATCGCTTGGGGATATAGTTTTCTCCTCGTAGGCAGTTTAGCGGAGCTCTGTTTAAGACGAGGCCCACTGGGCCTGTTGGGTCCAAGTCCAATCATTATAGAGCTTGTGATACTTATGCGGACCCCATCTGGCCTTTTGTCAATTAAACCATTTGCCTGGCCAATAGGTATCGAGAAGGAAAGCTATTCATAATAAAATCAGTTGATCTAATAAATACAAGTATTTCACATGAATTTCTTTTAGTGACACGTACTCGTAGGGATTAAATATGTAGCTCCATTAAATGGCATACGTTTTAAATCCTTAGCAACTCAGTTTCATTTTTTTTTTAAATAATCTAGGTACTAATTATAAGCATTACAACACATGATATTGTTGTTCTACAGTATTTATTTAAAATGCATGCAAAAAAAAACAACGAGCACACAGAGCACTAGGAGTCACATATGTCCTCTTAGGCCCGCAGAGGCCTGTACCTTCTGACCTTTAGGCCCGCAGTCCTGGGGGGTTAGGAACACAAAATCCCTCCAGGTCCTGGTGTCATCAGTGTATGATGCTAAGTTTCTAGTATTTATGATGTGACGTTTGAGGGCAAAGTCCATTATGAATTGTAACTGGTGCCTCTTGTTGATAAATCAATCCAACTAATAGTAATCTTCTCATTTAAAAGCGGACACTGTCGATTTTTTTTCTATTGCGTTATGACTCTATAAATGAGCCGGTTGATTTACTGCTACTTCCACTGAAACAAAGACTACATGCAAGCGGAAAATTGTTATTTGATGACAAAATATAAGGTTTATTTCTATTTCATGGCACAATAGTCTCCGTAAGATATTTTTTCTAGTTATTATTAACGATGCGAGCATAACACGTTTGACCGGTAATGTTGTTAGAAATAGAGAAAGCGCCCACTTACTAGATTTGACATTCAAAATATCCAAACAGCCACTTGTTGAGTTTGCAGGTTTGCTCATCGTGATTCTCTTCTTGTGGATTAATGTTGATGCTGAAAACCCTATATATTCGTTTTACAACAAGGTCATGGAAACACCGAGAAGTCTTTTGAGTTGTTCCGCCCGCCTGGAGTCGCACTGAGTCCTGGGAGCCCGCGGCTAAAGCATCGGTCCCTGAGCTGGAGCAGAACGAAACGGTTCAACCAGACATGTTGTTCTGCCCTTCCTTCAGTGCATGTGATCCAGGGTCACAGGAGGTCCTGAGCGGGTAAGAGAGCGACGGATCACTTCAGCTGGGACACCGAACTGTTCACAGGACCGACGTCGAAGACCAGCGCCGCGCTCTGGTCCGGGTGGGGGGCGTTCTGGTCCGGGTAGGGGGGAGCGGAGCGACTGGTGCACAAAAGTTGAAGCTGCCCCCGGTGCGCTACGACTACTAAAGCGGCAGATTGTGGATGCGAGGAGAAAGAAAGAAACAAGTCTATTCTAAGCAGCTTGTTAAAGCCCTGAGCCGAGGTGACTTACTACAGCGAGTCCCTTAGACACAACCTCAGTCATATGTAGGAGAAACCTCAGGGGAGGAGGAGGAGGAGGAGGAGGAGGAGGAGGAGGGTGGAGAACCCCGCTCCCTTCATCCACTTAGCTTTTCCCTGCTTTCTACTCCCAACTCCTGAGCCGGGCTGACGTCACCGGGCAGTGGGGGTCTGCAGCCTGGGCCTTATAACGCACAAGGCGGAGGATAAACACTTGTTGCTTGTGGTTCTAGTTTCACCGTGTTGTCTCTCGGTATGGCTCTGTTCTCGCCTTGTTCCAACCCCGTGGGTTTCCTTTACCAACCAAGAGGGCTCTTTGCACGCACGGAGCTTTTTTCAACGAAAGCCCCAAATGATATTAAAGCACATAGGTTTGTTTCATTAGGGATGGTCTGAAGAGCCTGTCCTCCGTGTGGGAGTCAAGGGTTTGTTTGATTCCCGGTACATGGGTTTGTTGTGCGTCCAGCGGTGTGTTACAGAGGCGTAAGTGCGGTGATCAACAGGGGAGCTGATAGCCGAGATAAGAGGCTGTGAAGAGCAGCGATCCACCGCGCTCCTGTTTAGAGACTCCGGCAGGGGTCTCTCCGTGTTGAACTCCTGAATCCCCCCCGGGTCGCAGCGGAGGGGTCTGTCTGGACCAGGGCTCCAGTCAACAAGGGTACAATGTGTGTGTGTGTGTGTGTGTGTGTGTGTGTGTGTGTGTGTGTGTGTGTGTGTGTGTGTGTGTGTGTGTGTGTGTGTGTGTTTATCTCTCTCTCTCTCTCTCTCTCTCTCTCTCTCTCTCTCTCTCTCTCGGAGCTGGGGGAAAGGGTATGGGGTGTCGGAGGGGTGGTGATGGTTTTGAGGCGGGTGGTTGTCGGGGAATGGGGGTGGTGGGGGATGGGGCTGGACCCACCGAACGCCAACTGACATCCTGACCTTGACAGCTTGCTGTGCTTTCGCCCGGTAACTCCAGAAATCCATATTCTGCTTTTAATTGTGTTCATTCCCACGGTACACTATGGCCATATGGACGTTGAAAGTGTCGATTTAAACGGACGACGAGGGCGGTGTAGGAAGGCGTGGTTAATTGCAATTAGCCATTGTTGTGTCTTAACAGCGGAGCTTACAAGCATGCTTACAGAAATCCAAATTGTAATGATTCGTTTAAGGAAGGAATTTCTTCTATAAACAAATGTCAAAAAAGTAAGCTGTGATAAAGCCTCGCATTCTTTGGGATTTTTATTAGTGAGCAAATGTTTCAAAGCTCATTTAATCGTGTTTCTGCGCGCGCGCGTGTGTGTTTATGTTTGTGTGTGTGCGTGCGTGCGCGCGTGTGTGTGTTTGGGGGTGTGTCCGCTTGCGTGTGCGTGTTTGTGTGTTTGTGTGTGTGTGTGTGTGTGTGTGTGTGTGTGTGTGTGCGTGTGTGTGTGTGTGTGTGTGTGGGTGTGTGTGTGTGTGTGTGTGTGTGTGTGTGTGTGCCCGCGCGCGTGCGCACGTGTTCGAACGAATGACCGAGGGTGGGTGGTGAGCGATTGTGGGACATAATCTCCTTAACTCGGTCTAATCCTCGTCATTCAGTGATAGCCTTTACACAAATATATCCAACATCATGGTTGCCCAGGTTGCCTTCTTTCACTTTTGGTATTAGTGACTCTCTTCTCCTCCAGCAGTCAATGAAATATAGTGAACAAAGAGACCGGGTGATTGTGTATCTGTTTTTGGGCTTGGTTTGTCTCTGCAACGAGGCTACTTAATACTTAGCCACTAAATCCAAAGCACTAAAGGAGCGCCAGTCAATTATAACGTTAAAATGAACCGGTAACGAATCGGATAAATCAGGTTGGACTTGGATACCGTGCAGTCAAATATATAATATAAATATAAGTCAAATATAAACTATATATTTGACTTAAAGCTTGGACGGGATCGTAATCCAGCCCTAAACTGCAGGAGCCAATGAGGTGTCGCAGATAACCAACCAGGCGTGAAGCCATCGGCTTGAGGAGAAGTCACTAAGCAGGAGAGAGCGCACATAATAGAGAGGTTTCAAGCAGCTAAACACCCAGCAATCCTTTAAAACCGACTCATAATCTCTAGGGAGAGCAGGTACGTTACCCAATACACGATGGAGCAAAATATTTGACTTTTAGGGCTTAGCTCTGCGCCTCCCTGTTGGATGTGTTTTATCCACGACGGAAAGCCTACTTATAGGCCTAGTGAAAGTGCGCACGGTGGTTAAACTAACCGTCCTCATGCTACCTGGATCGAACGATCTGGCCGACTGGCCTTATAATGTTATGATCTCTGAGGCCAGGACATAGCCTCACATCCTTCAGCACCACGGACAGTTCTCACACCTGTCAGGTTGCAGAATGACAATATTCAGCGTACTTGTAATATTGTGAACCCCCGTAATCATTGTTTGTTTATATGTGTGAGCTCAAGTTGTTATAGTTTTTTCTCGATTGTATACACAAAAAAAATGGAACTATAGCACACAATTCTGGAAACGTGAAGCTCATGTATCAACTACAAGACTCCAGACTGCTAAACTCTAAGCACAATTCCACTGTTTTCACATTTTTGCTAAACTCTAAGCACAAATCTCATCATTTAGCACACTTGGTTCACCTGGATCACACTGGCCTTCAAAACGCAACAACTAATTACCAATTATTCAAACTCACTTCTCACCTGTTCAAACACAGTATGACTCTGGGAAGCTGAGATTGTGAGTTTAGTCCATTGGAGCTCATTAGAAAGACAAATATGCATTGTATCCTATTCTGATACGATTGTGTCAATGCAATATTTATATGATATATTCACAGTATTGTATTACAATATGGCAAAAGTCTTTATACTATATGTACCACCTAATTGCAACTTTAAAAAAGAAAGCTACTTCTAAACAATTGGAATATGTAACATGGCCTCATAAAGTCAAAACATATGTAAATAGTATTGTGATGGAAATGTTTTGAATTGATCACACCAGTGTTTAATTGATGCTCTCTAAGAGATACTCATTTGATAGCTGTGTTTACCTTTTGGTGGAAAAAGAAAAGTTTTGAGAAGAATTTGTGTAGTTTTGACAAAATGATTAACTCTTCTCAGGTTTGCGTTTAGAGTTTTGAGAAATTGAGCTATAGTTTCAGAAAACATGTTTAAACAATTGAGAAAAACTGTAAAGTAAGTTAAGTGAAGTAGGTCAAATAAGGACCATTTGTAAGTGTAGGCAACATGAACGCATTGCTCATTTGTAAGGACCTTTGAGGTTTTTCATTGGTGCAGCATGGTATTCAGAATTATTAATAAACTCATTTGAAGACAGTCGATAGCTGAAGACAACTTCTTGAAACTATTACTAATCCAACAGATCTTTTGGTTCAATCGGCCATCAAGGTTTATGAGATTGCGTCATACAGCTTGTCTTTCTTCTAAACATACTTTTAAATCACAATTCAAATCCTGGCCCCCCAATAGTCCAGACCCTAGTCCCGTTCCAGGAAGCCCTTGGGCCACAGTCTCTTGTTAATGAGCAGTCCCTACTCATGTGAGGTTACGTCCATGCAAACAATACTGAACATAATGCATTCAACTCAGCAATCCCAGCCTTGACCACATGCACAGGACAACGCATGCACCAGCTCACATCATGCACCCCCACCATGCTCTCTGGGGCTCTACAGAGCACCATGCATCACTCTCAGCTCAGGACCCCCACCTCCTCAGAGAGGAGACACACTGTCCATGGACCAAAACGAAGACCCAGATCCCCCAGACCCAGACCCCCAGACCAGACGCAGACCCAGAACCAGACCCAGACCCAGACCCAGACCCTGACCCCCCGACCCAGACCCCCCAGACCCAGACCCAGAACCAGACCCAGACCCAGACCCAGACCCAGACCCTGACCCCCCAGACCCAGACCCAGACCCAGACCCAGACCCAGACCCAGACCCAGACCCAGAACCAGACCCAGACCCAGACCCTGACCCCCCAGACCCAGACCCCCCAGACCCAGACCCAGAACCAGACCCAGACCCAGACCCTGACCCCCCAGACCCAGACCCTGACCCCCCAGACCCAGACCCAGACCCAGACCCAAACCCAGAACCAGACCCAGACCCAGACCCTGACCCCCCAGACCCAGACCCAGACCCAGACCAAGACCCAGAACCAGACCCAGACCCAGACCCTGACCCCCCAGACCCAGACCCTGACCCCCCAGACCCAGACCCAGAACCAGACCCAGACCCAGACCCAGACCCCCCAGACCCAGACCCTGACCCCCCAGACCCAGACCCAGACCCAGACCCAGAACCAGACCCAGACCCAGACCCTGACCCCCCAGACCCAGACCCCCCAGACCCAGACCCAGAACCAGACCCAGACCCAGACCCAGACCCAGACCCTGACCCCCCAGACCCAGACCCAGACCCAGACCAAGACCCAGAACCAGACCCAGACCCAGACCCTGACCCCCCAGACCCAGACCCTGACCCACCAAGAGACCCAGACCCACCAGACCCAGATCCAGACCCAGACCCAGACTCTGACCCCCCAGACCCAGACCCCCCGGACCCAGACCCCCCAGACCCAGACCCAGACCCACCAGACCTAGACCCCCAGACCCCCCAGATCCAGACCAAGAACCAGAACCAGACCCACCAAGAGACCCAGATCCCCCAGACCCAGACCCAGACCACCAGACCCAGACCCACCAGACCCAGACCCCCCAGACCCAGACCACCAGACCCAATCCCAGACTCAGACCCAGAAGTCGGTGCATTGGATGCTCTGACAAATCTATCTGGGGCAAATTGTCAGTGAGAAACTTCCGCTCGAACTGCCTTGGACAAAACTGGCTGTTGGGGAGAGCAAATCCCGCTGCATGAGGGTGGGGACAATGGGGGGCCAATGTGTTGATGTGCGGCCGGTGGCTGGGGAGGGACAATGGACGGATTAGTCCGTCCCCTGGCTGACTGATTTGAGATGGCTCCTCTCAGCCCCTCACCGTGGGGTGTCCCATTGTCCCCACCCTGATTCCCACTTCTCACAAACTCCAAACAAAAGTCAATCTCTTTCTCAAGGGGCCAAAAATATATATCGACCCGTGTTTCAGCTTCGGGAAAAGTGACTTAAAAAACATATTTAGGAGAGACGGCTGATTCCCTAATTCTCCCTCCACTCTGCGTTCTCCTCCTCCTCCCCTCTCTCCGCCCTCCTCATCCTTTTCAATTGGGATCTTTAATGCGCCGGCGGTTGGGGGAAATTGGTGATCTTGAATGATCCCACGTGTGGTTTCTCCAGGCTGGAGTGGGGCACAGGCACCTGTTGGAGGCTTAGAGAGAGGGAGAGAGAGGGAGAGAGAGAGAGAGAGAGAGAGAGAGAGAGAGAGAGAGAGAGAGAGAGAGAGAGAGAGAGAGAGGGGGCTTTGCTGCCGCGCGGGTCATTAATATTAAAATATACAGAGATGCCATCACGGGCCGGTCTGAAATCGGTCTGATGTCGCCCCTGGGTTCCCCCCTCTGGACGGACCTCTGCTTTCAGTCACTTGTGAAGAGCCTTCTCTTCTTTCTTTTTTTTCCCTGTCCTCTCTCTCTCTTTTTTGACCCTGAAAAGGCTCGTTAACAAATTATGACAGCTGAGTAGAGGGGCTTAGGCTGTTCACACCGCAAAGACAAACACGAGAAAGGCGAGGAGGCAGGCGTGCAACATAGCCATGAGCAGCACTCTCTCTGGCCCTTTACACACCCTGCACTACTTACAATGTGTCTATATAAGTTCTGCCCATCAGCAGCTCACCCACCATAACAACAACATCAGCGGCCTCACTGTGTCTTGCTTGATATTGGGGCTGAGGTCAGGTTATACTGTTCATAAAGAATAAAATCGTATTATGTAGTAATCATAATCACTGCTCACTTTATACTGGTCATGAACAGTGTATAATAAGATTTGCTTTGGGTCACCTTTGACGTTTAATTAAAAAATTGAATGTGAATCTCTTAGAGTACAGATTTCAGTGCTTATCACAGTATCTATTTAGTTGTATGAACCCTGAGCATAATATTCATTTAGGAAAAGGTAAGGGAAATAAAAGGGTATAATAAAATCCTCAATACGTCTTTTTGCTACAGAAATTATCACAGCAAGGAATAACGACCTTTACCGTTATATCCTCAAGGAATCTGTGAATACCATAGTAGCAGGAATTAGAGTAGAAATTAGTGAGACCACAACCATCATTGACCATGAACCATGAGAACTTACACAGGAAATGAGTTACTGTTGGACATGCAATATTTGTTGGCTTGCAAAAAGCATGTAATGATCTTAACACAGCCATAATAATTTGATATATAATAATAATAATAGATATCCTCTGAACTGAATTATTTAAATGAAAAAAAGAAGGCATTAGATGAGTACCATTTTGCTGAACATTTTATGAATAAGACAAACTCTGTGAAAGTGAACTCTTTACATTAAACCATAAAAGTATTGTAAAGCCATATTCACGCCGCTGCAATCAAGTAACCAGTTGTACTTGATTGTAGATATTATATGAGGGATGTTTTTTTGGCAATAGACTGCCAATAAACACTGGCGATATCCAACCCATAGTCGTTACCTTCCTCCACAGAGAGGGGTAGAGGTCACCTGCAGTCACAGAGTGACGACCACCCCTTACAACCTCCTAGCTTTAGACACACATGCAGTATAATCAGTTGCCATTTCCTCCAAGTTGTTTGCTGCATATCCTATACACACAGGGTATGTGTTGGGGTACTGTGTCCTATACACACAGGGTATGTGTTAGGGTACTGTGTCCTATACACACAGGGTATGTGTCAGGGAACTGTGTCCTATACACACAGGGTATGTGTTAGGGTACTGTGTTCTATACACACAGGGTATGTGTTAGGGTACTGTGTTCTATACACACAGGGTATGTGTTGGGGTACTGTGTTCTATACACACAGGGTATGTGTTGGGGTACTATGTCCTATACACACAGGATATGTGTTGGGGTACTGTGTCCTATACACACAGGGTATGTGTTAGGGTACTGTGTCCTATACACACAGGGTATGTGTTGGGGTACTATGTCCTATACACACAGGGTATGTGTTAGGGTACCTTTGTTCTATACACACAGGGTATGTGTTGGGGTACTATGTCCTATACACACAGGGTATGTGTTAGGGTACCTTTGTCCTATACACACAGGGTATGTGTTAGGGTACTATGTCCTATACACACAGGGTATGTGTTAGGGTACACCAGAGGCTTGTGTCCTATACACACAGGGTATGTGTCAGGGAACTGTGTCCTATACACACAGGGTGTGTGTCAGGGAACTGTGTCCTATACACACAGGGTGTGTGTCAGGGAACTGTGTCCAATACACACAGGGTGTGTGTCACGGGAACTGTGTCCTATACACACAGGGTGTGTGTCAGGGAACTGTGTCCTATACACACAGGGTGTGTGTCAGGGAACTGTGTCCTATACACACAGGGTGTGTGTCAGGGTACTGTGTCCTATACACACTGGGTATGGGTTGGGGACACCAGAGGCTGGTGTCCAGCAGGCAGGCTCAGGTTCATTGGTCCCGGGCTGGAGGTCAGAGTTCGCCTGGTCATTCTCCCCAAGGGAACAGAGGACACAGGCTCTGTCACCCGGGATCCTCACACTTTACTAGTTATTGATAAACACAGGGAGACAGGCGCAGGGGGACTGGCCTTTAGTCACTAAGACCCCCTACCCAGCTCTCCCCTTCTCCACTCTCTCTCTCGCCAGGCTGCAGATAGGAGATTCACCCCACTTCTGTCAGTAAAATGCATTAAAAGATGTATTGTTATTTTAAATAAAACGTATATAACTCTTGAAAACATTTCAAGAAAGCTTTCTGTTTACATATATTGCAGTGCATGAATGCTAAAATAACCATTTAGAATTTCAAATAAGTAGCTGTACACATATTTTTTGTTTGTAGGTATCTTATATTGCATGTTTTGCGCTCTGTGTGTGCGCGTGTATGTGTGTGTGTGTGTGTGTCTTTGTAAGTTTGTGTGTTTATAAGCATTGAAAACATTTAATTAAAAACGTGTTTGTTTGAAGAATACCACATACCGCATAACTACAAAGGTATGATTTCAACATATATTTTTAAACTTTTGCTGAAGCATTTTTTGTTGAATAACTAACCCTTTACAAACATGATAAGATAATCAATATCACAATTATATATATTTGTATCCTGCATAAACAGAAAGAAAATAAGGAAGTAAACAATTTCTGACCCCCTTCTTCACTAACTGCTGTCAGACCAGTTAGTTACCACTGGCTGTCAAACCAGTTATGATCAGACTGGAAGAGTCTGTGGCAAATCACAATCTGTTTGATGTGAAGGACAAAAAAAACATTCACACCCCTCGGAAGATAAGGATCAGGAGAGGAGAAAGCGTTTTGGTCAGGGAGGTGGGGGGGCTTTTAGAAACCGCCAGAACAATGATAGGGCCAAAGAGGCAGACCCTTTTTCTTCTCCTTACTCATATTCAACACTCTCTAAATGACCGACTCCACCACCTCACGTCCCTCTGCGTTCCCATCCTCCAACTCCCTTCAACTCCTAGATGTTAACAATCCCACAATGCCCAGATGTCGTCCTTTCGGCCCTTAAGCCCTCCTCTCCAGCCCAGAGCTATCATTCATAACTTTGTGTGTGGAGCTGAGCGTGAAAGAGAGCCAGAAGAAGGGGAAGAGAGAGCCGAATGGGGCTGGGCGAGGGAGGGGAGACTGGGAGAGCAGAGCAACATGGCAGCTTATTTAGAAGACTTCCTTTATTGGAACATGTGCAAGCAGTTCACTCACAAAGGACTTAAATAGGATATTTTCTGTTCCCTATAGTTGCTTTCCCCTTTTAAGTGCCGAGGCAAAAAAAAAAGTAAGTTTACAACTCCCTCCTCAATGGGGGCTCTTCACTCTCAGGTTGCGAGGACCTGAGTGACCTAGGAAAGTTAATTAGGAGGCCAACAAAGAAGGAGCTGGAGCAGAATGCCTCGCCTCTCCTCCAGCCAAAGATGTCATCCATTAATTAGGAAAATCTTTAAGGTGGCCTTATTGAATTTACAGAAAGCCCCGCAGTTGGCGGGCAACAGTTTTTTGATCAAGCCCTGACTCAAACAATGCCTTTCTGGGGGTTAAAAAGGAAGCAAAGGGAGGAGACTGGTAGTAAGAGAAGGGACAGAGGGGTGAGGGAGAGAGGGGGGGGGGGGGGGGGGGAGAGAAACAGAGAGAGCGTGCGAGAGAGAGGGGGGGGCAGGAGAGAGAGAGTGAGAGTGAGAGAGAGAGAGAGAGAGAGAGAGAGAACAAAAAAGGGTGGGGTGTAAGGGGGGGTTATGGGTTTACCGTGCGGTACAGTTTGAGAGTGGGGTGGAGGGGATTGCCGATTGTGACAGCTCGGATTCACATGGGTATGGGGGGGCATAGTTTGGGGATGATGTCATGCAAGGCAACCTGGGAGCTTGGGAAGTGGGAAGGAGGGGGGCTGGGTTCCAGCCACAGGGGCCACTCAAAGTTAACATCGCCGCCTGCATCTGGGCCAACTCCTATTCTCTCTCAGCCAGGAGAGCTCCCCCCCCCCTTCACCCCCGCCCCGTGACCCCTCCCACATTCTCGTTCACAAATCACAACTTTAGTTTACCGCCAACCACTTGCTTGGTTCTTGGTTAAATGCCTTTGTTCTCTTTTACCCAAGACATGTAATCACAATGCTAAAAAACATTGGCCCAATTAAGTGAGTCGATCTGGTGATGCCGGAGTAATTTCTGGTCAAGCCAGATATCTTTCATTTTAGACTGGCAGTAACTGATGACAAATAAATGCCACTTGTTTATATATATATATATATATATATATATATATATATATATATATATATATATATATATATATATATATATATAGAGAGAGAGAGAGCAATTTAATAAGTTTTATTACCTCCATTTTGTGTAAACATCTAACAATGCAATTGTACAAATTAAGAATTTGTATTAAATTTTGACAATAAATGATGATCCCATAACAAAATGACTAAACCACACAGCCTACTCTTGCTGTTGCACAAGGGAATGAAATACCGGGTTATAGTAAGTTGACGAACAGATGCACGTGGACGTTAGCTGACTTGTCAGCGTGCCTTTTAGGAAATTAATTCTAACATAATCCAAATGACGTCACGACGGGCCTCTTGTGATATTGTGCCTTTAATAAGCCATGACTATGCATATTGGATATCTGTCCTCTGACTAATTATTTCCTCATGCTGATATCGAGTAGGCACAACTATCAATTTCAGGAGTAGGCTTATCTTGAGTAACCCTGATAGAGATAATTGATTTATTCCAGACACCGTTTATTGATAAAATTATCTCGGCTGCAGTGGTTAAAGGCATAAGAACTACATTTCGCAATAAAGGAAGAAAATCTCAATCGTTATCTATCTGTGTCCCTGTGTGCTGACACGTGCATGCGTGACACTACACCCTCTCACGTCCCCTCTCCCATAGGTTGGGGGACGTTGGCGCTGCGCTCCAACCCCCCCCCCCCCCCCCTCCCCGGGGCCTAATAGGATGGGAGGGTCTTGTTTTGCTGCATGTCACAAACAATCACTCCCGGGCCATTCCGTCTACAGCACGTAGGGCTTTAATTGGTGTAACGCGCTGACGGGCTGAAGGCTCCGAGGGGCCACAAGAGCGATGACTCCGATTCTCACAACGAAGAAAATTGGTGAGTTAACTTCAGGAGAGGGGTTCCTTCTCCTGGACAGCTTCGTCCCAAAATAAAAACATAAACATAACCCCTCCGCTTTAGACATTAGTTCTAAATACTTTCTTTCAGAAGCGTGTCTTTAACATATACATTTAAATGTCGAATGGATTAAACTCCAGTGGCCTCGCGTCATCACCTCCACTACCCCCCCCCCCCCCCCCCCCCCCCACCCCCCCCCCCCCACCCCCCCCCCACCCCCCCCCCCCCCACCCCCCCCCTTGTTCTCCATCGCTGGGCCCACCGCCCTCTCGTTCTGTTTGGGCACTGGAGGTTGTCAGTCGGGGTTTATGTGCAGTTCACTGGAGCTGAAAGAAGTCAGCTTCGTGTCTTGTTATGAAACAAGACGTCTCTGCCCCTCTGTTCGCGCGAGCGATGAGAAGTAGGCTGGTCCCGCCGAGAGGAGGGAGAGAGGAGGGAGAGAGGAGGGGGAGAGGAGGGAGAGAGGAGGGAGAGAGGAGGCAGAGAGGAGGGAAAGCGGAGGGAGAGAGGAGGGAAAGCGGAGGGAGAGATGAGGGAGAGAGAGAGAGAGAGAGAGAGAGAGAGAGAGAGAGAGAGAGAGAGAGAGGCAGAGAGGAGGGAGAGAGCTGCTCCCTGAGCCAGGCCATCTCTACAGGCGACCAACAGTGAGTAAGTCAATGCGGCTTTTGTGTCGCTTCTGCGGGCTGTGTGTTCGTTAATTATCCCGTCTGTGTGCCCAGACTTGGTTTGCAAAAGTGTTCCACCGACCAGCCAACCAAACGATGAGAGAGTGCACCGAATAGGCCTACCGTCAACAGAGATTAGCGGTGCCGCGGTGAATGGATGCTTGGAGAAGCCGCACGAAGCCTATGAGTGTTACGGGTTGTTGCTCTCTGTGGATGAGTCCAAACATATTCCTTCCTTCCTCCGATTTAAAGTCTTATCAAGTTGGCCAAAGAAGACGACTGCAATGTACCTGCGCGGTGCAGGCCCACCCCAGCAGTCACTCACATTGAGTTAATTTACGCGACGCCAATTAACGCGACTCCGGACACGCCCTCTTTCAATCAGCCGCTCGTTTTAGCGTAATTAATTTCCATTAAGAGAACCTCCATTTAGTCCACTGAAAGTGCGCTTAACTTCTCTGAGGTCATTCGCACAGTCAAAATCAGATCGGTGTGGTTTTCTCTGCACATATTGTTCTTTTCATACGCTCAATTGCACAATAAAATAGCTCTGCCTTGATACACATCAACTGTCAGCCGGATCCTGCAGGCTCTGCGACACGTCGGCCACCAGTATGGGCCATAGTGGGCGAAGTCAGAGCTAATCCCTGGAAAAGGGACTCGCGGGAGACCCGGAGAAAAGCAACAATAACCAAGTCAAGCGTAAAAAATGAAAGCGAAATCTCTATTATCACTTTGTGCGATTCCCAGGAATGTGGTGGAGCTCTGTGGTGTGTGATGTGAGTCCGAGGCGGAGAGACGCAGAGGTCGCCCAGGGTGGGTCTGCTCACACGACGAGAAGGGCCAATACTCTGGGGAGGGAGAGAGAGGGGCCTCGCATGTGGGGAAGCTCTCTCCCATCCCGACATAACCATTAAATGCAGTCTGACTTTATGTTGTAAAGAGAGGGGAATACAAGAAAAGAGGCACAGTTCTCCAGTGAAAGAATACGGTTTTGGCGGATTAGGGACGGCCCAAGGGATGGAGAATAACTCCTGCATAACTTTACAACTATTTTCTCCCATCGCCTGTATGCGCCCACTTTAAAGCTAAACCCGTTTGAATTAACCCTTCGTGGCATCTTTCTTCAGATAGGCACATTGTTTATAAAGAAATTAGCCATGCTTAGGAATGTATTGACATGGCATAAAGAAAGAGGTATTTCGTTTAAGACCTATATCTTGCATGCTTCGTCCTTCATATTTAGCATCACTGGCTTAACACACTGGAAAAAAACTAAAACAACAAAAACATTTTTACTTACATTTACATTTCAACTCCACTCCGTGGTTTCATTTCGGATCGATATTGTTCATAGGCAGGTCCCTGAATCCCCCCCCCCCCCATGGTGCTTATTTTATTTTCTTAAAATATGACTGAAATAAATTTAGACCCCGTTAAATTTGATTTAAATCTAAAGCATTGGAAGTAAAATATCACATACCAAATGGTGAGGAGGTTGTGTGCTCGGATCCGCGGCCTCATCAGGCCCCTGAAGGGCCCTCGAGCGGCTCTGGGCTTTAATTAGGCTCGGCGGCGTTTGTTCCCCTGAGGCTGGTTTGTTTTTTATCACTGCTAACAGCTATCACATGCTAATGAAGTTATTTATGCCATCTGAAATTAACAGTTATCTAAATAATGATATGCCGATTTCATTGCGTGCTCATTTGATTTATCTGAGATGTGCCACGTGCACAATTCGATAAATGATCGCCTATCCAGGCACACGGGGGCTGCTTGCCTGCAGCCCCTTGGTGTGAATTAATGGCTAATATAGGCAGGCTTTATTTTAATTTATTAGGCTACCTCCGATAATGTTTTTTACAAACATTAAACAACTAACACAAATAGGCCTATTGTTATTGTTTGAATTATTATTATTAGTTATTGTTATTATTATTATTATAATTATCATTATTAATATTATAATTACTCTTATTAAAATGACTAATACTATGTATCATTATTTTAAAATCAATAGTAGCCCATTATTATATTAGTAATATTAAATAATATTTATAGGCCTACAAAGATTTTTTTTTTTCTTGTTGTGTAAGTTGCTGTTATTCCTATTATTATTCCAATATTAATAGTAATATTATTATTATTAGGAGCCGTAGTATAGTAATTAGAAGTGCAAAGCCTAAGTTGCATTATCATATTATTATTGGCATTATTATTATCGTTGTATAGCCTACTCCAGTTTGCAGACGGCCTAATACAGTTTATTTATTTTTTTACATTTTTGTGGCTATAATAAACCTTTTCTAAAATTATTCTTAATGCAGGACAAAAAAACGTAGGCCTACGTTTTTGATTATTAAGGCAGTGGGGTGGGATTTATTTTTTTGTGAGATGCACACAAGAAATAATCAGGTGAACTTTGGACAGGAGAAGAAGAGTTAATGAGCAAACGGTGTCACGTGCTTTGATTGGAGCATCAGTGGCCGGCCCAGAATCCATATCAAATGGCATATTTAACGCGAGACTTGCGAGCAGGGATAATAGGCCCTAATGCCACCCATTTTTCCCCCTTATTTTCATTAGGCTCTGATGACTGCGGAATTGCTGCGGCCTGCAAGTTATCAAGAGCCACTAATTTCACATTAAAGACCATTGACTGCGGTGGCTTGATTCGAGGGTTTTTGACAATTATCACAATCAGAATTTGAGCCCAAATCGTTTATCTTGACTTCGTGATTATTTACTCCGAGCCAAGCGCACATTTGAAAATTGTATGGTGTCAAAGCTGCATGGAGATAAATAATAAGGAGGCAAGCAGCAGGAGACCAGGAGGCGCAGCTATTCACACATACACACACACACACACACACACACACGCATACACACACGCACATGCGCACACGCACATGCGCACACGCACGCACAAACTCGCACGCACGCACCGCTGTAGATATGCAATCTATCCTATCCAATTGGTTTACTGTTACCATACCCATCCGCGCACAAACCTTGGAGAAATGGAGAAGTCCACTATAGTTCTCGCGAGATCTCGTCTCTTCCTAGTCATATGACCCATTCAGAAAAAAACCGGAAGTACTGGTTCGGTATTTTCAACGAGTAGAGCAGTGGGATTATTGCCTTCATCATGCAATTATGTAAAACAAGTGCGTTTTCGCTATTGACGGTAGTTACTCTTTGTCTTTCTACGACCGTTGACAGCGACATTTTCAATGTTTTAGATGAAGAGGACGCATCGAGGTACCTCCCCGGGCTGAGCCCCGTCCTCCTGCCCGCCGTGGACTCTCTGTCATCACACACTCTGTCAGCTGCTGTGGCCCAAGATCTAGAGATCAACGAAACCTGTCGCAACCTGGCCACTATATTCCATGATCGATACATCGCATACGCAGATTGTCTGGTGAAGTCTGCCCGTCCTGTCGAAGTGTGTCTCAACTGTTTTGAAGGTTATGCTCTCCTGTCAGAAATATATGCAAACATTTCAAACGACCAGGTAAATGCCATTTTTGTTTATGTGTCTATTTAATTTATCCGATTACTGACTGCAATGCGTCTTTTCGTGAGTGGATTGGGTTTGCATCCTGTCCCTTGATGCGTCACAGGCACATGTCCCGTGAGTCTGTTTAGAGTAAACATCAGGAAGAGATTATGGAGCAAACAATTTATACTATCTGCAACATATACGGCTTGATTATGTGATTTACAACGTTTTTCACAAGGAAAAACAATAACCTTAGAAGTACAACCTCTAAAACATTGCATCATTAGAATTTGGCTAAACACAAAAATTTAAGACTAACTAGAATTCAAAGATAATTGAAAACAAAGGGTTTTTAAAGGAGTTAACTATTCTCACTGTGTTCAGGTTGGTCCTGGTAACTGCAGAGACAGTCTTCTCAGGAGTGATCGGCTCATGCTGATTTATCTGCTGTACGGCAATCTGCAAAATATCTGGAGGAACTCAGCCTGCGATCGTAAGTCCTGTGGCCTTCTCTCAATCATCACCTAGACCATCAGCAGGACATAACCATGCGGTCCTTCTCCTGCTAGAACTATACAGTATAACAGTCAACCGGTATGATATTAACACTGCCAGGGTGAGAGGTTTGATTCCCATTTGGGCTGCCCATGCCTAGAATGTAATAGATTTGTTCAGTGTCTTGCCAAAGGGCGCTTGGGGCAGACATGTTTCCTCACTCTCAGAGGGATGTGAGCTGCTCATATAGGGAAGTGTTTTTAACATGTAACTATAAATGAAGACATCCTTTTTAAAATGCCAAATGTTTAGTGGTTAGTTGTTGATATTTTATGTTCTGTTGTATATAGTTTTGCTACTGTAACTGTTGGATATAATGTAATGGTGATTGTCAATGAGATTCTAATTGGTGGGTCCTCATTTGGATGTGATCTATTCACATCCAATCTGAATCGTCCCTTTATATGTACAGTTTTATATCTTTATACTGTATCTAAGCTGCCCTGAACCTTTAACCAGCAAACTTATAATAAAATTAATATGTTCCTACTCTTTTATTTGAATTGTTTCCCCTGGTTGTAGAGTGTGTCAACACAGAACATCAGACCGTGAAGAATGCCACTCTTTACTTCATGAATGAGCGCAACCAATCCATCTCCTGCTTTGACCAGTATAAACAGGTTGGTTGTGAAGCTAGGCCTGATTGGTTGAAGTTAAAGCCTTAGTTCTTCAGTATACTCTTATTGGGTGAGGCTGGTTATAGAAATCTGTATAATTAAAAAGGAAAATGTCACCATTTGATCTTATTTCAATTTTTTGGATGGAGGAATGTTGGAACAGTAATACATTTTGTTCAATCGATCCAATGCTCCATTTGATCTCACATATAGTCTCCTCTGGATTTGACTATGACTGAAAACTATGACTATAAAATTCCATTACAGAAAATGATATCCTGCACTTTTTTTGGATACCAATGACTGAAGTCAAAGGTTAATAATTTCAGCACAGCTGGCAAAAAGATGAGGCGTTTAAACCAGGTTTAATAAGGTTTAGAATCCGGGAGAAATGTCCCTTTTCTATGGTTGTTTACAGGTTGTTGTGTTTTTGTTACTTTGTCGTTAAAAACAGGGAAACCACTCAGACCTGTGCGTGAAATGTAAGAGCAAGTATGAAAGCCTGAATGTGCTCTACGGCCGCATGGAGAAGAACAGCTCTCTCTGTATCGACATTGAGGATGCGGTACGTATCTCTCCCGCCGTATAATTACCAAACGGCTCCCTTTCTCTGCTCTTCATTTCCATTTAAGACGGAACCAAATTGTGCAACTGACATGTCATGGAAACAACTCGACTCCATCTAACTCTACAAGTTGTTATCCAACCGTTTTTTCTCTAACATTAAAATTTAAGGTTGAAGCTTACAGAAATATGTATATCCCGTATTGTATACGGGGAATGGGTTATCCTAGTGATCGTAGTGCTGGGCACTTGGTTCTACGAACATCCTCATTGTACCAACAGCGATATATTCTTGTTCCTTTTTCTTCTGACAAATGTACTTAATGTAAGTCGCTTTGGATAAAAGCGTCTGCTAAATGCCCTATATGTAAATGTATATATATTTTACACAAAATAGTAAATGTAAAGTCTTGTGGCCGAGTTTCAGATGAACGTGACCCGCAGGCTTTGGAGTAAGAACTACCACTGCATCGCCCCCCGAGAAGGGATGATTCCAGTCATCGCCGTCTCTTGCTTCATGCTCTTTCTGCCCATCATCTTCTACTTGAGCAGCTACCTTCACTCGGAACAAAAGAAACTCAAGCTCATACACCGTGAGTAACCGGCTTAATTCGGCCATTGTTGTGGCAGAAAGATTTTTCGGACATGTTTTTTTCTTTGGAGGGTTGTCGGTGTTGTCGGATGACTGGTGGAACCGAAGTTGGGGTTGTGGCAGGGGGGTATTTCAGACTGCGGTGTGGCGCTGTGATGTACTGTGTATAGGCTGTCCTGGAGTTGTTCAAAAAGCTGAGCGGGTTTTGATCAGAGCGGCAGTGGGTGGGGAGGGAGGGGTTGTTCAATGGCAGAAGTAGATGAAGGGGGTGGCCAGAGAGGTCGGAGGTCATGGGCACTCTTTACAACCTTGCAGAGGAGGACACGGAGCTTCAAGGGAAGTTATGGCTGTGTGGGTGATTTTGGGCATAAAGGATCACGTCGGCAAATGGGAGCTTACCTTTGGTGCCTTAGTTCCCTGTGTTATTTGGGTAAATTATTATTCTTTAAAGAGTGGCTACATTTTTGCTGTACTAAAAGAAAATCGAATTCTCAGTTTTGACAAATTAAATCAATCAGATGTATTTGATTTTTTTTTTTTTGATTTTTCAGCTGATTTTCATGAGCCGTTTTTGGCGGATTCGCCTGGTTTATTGAATAATGAAAAATTAACTCCCCATTTATTTATTTGTTCTCAACAGCCAAGAGAGCCAAGTCGAATAACAGCCTCATGAACATCCAGGATAAGTTCAGCTGATGCTGTGGGAGAAGGTCAACATTATGGCCGCTTGTTTCCAGCGTCCTCACCTACCCCCGGGCCTTCCTTTGTCCTCTGCCAATGGCCGACCGCTCCTCCATGTGCACTGCTGCTGATGAGGGCTCCACTAAAGTATTCCTGGCTTATCGCTTACAGGGCAGACTTTTGACTCCAAATGATATGAAGATGACCTCTCAGCCGTACCAGGACGATTGTGAGGGTCTTGTGGCTGTAGAGGCTGAAATGTTCATAACTATGAAGATAATTAATAGGAATAATAATTACATTAATACATTAAGCACGTTTCATGCACACTGTTTTATTTGTATTTCTTTGAGGCTTACTAACATGAAGTCCTGTGCTAAACTGCAGTTATATTTAAGTCAAGTTAAGTTCTACATTGTTTTGGCTCACCAATTTTTTTAAAAGTAAATGTTAATAATTTTAACATTTCAACATGTATTTTTCAGTTTCTTGAGGCAGACCTAAGCCCAACTCGGAAAAGCTTGCTCTTTTTTTGTGTTGAGTTCTTTGGTTTTTGATGTGTAGTGGGGCCATGTAAGTGGCATTGTGTGCATACAGCATTTCTCTTTGGTTGTGAGATGGGTTTTATGTCTAATGTAAGTCCAGCAGAAAGGGCTTAGCAGAAAGCACTTGATGTCCATTACTGGTGACATGTATCTGCTGTAAGAAGAGATGAGGAGGGCAGCAACGAGAAGAAAAGTAAATAAATAAAAAAATGGCATATAATGTGAAAGGCACTCAAAAGTATGACACTGTGATGTTACCTGTGTGTGTGTGTGTGTGTGTGTGTGTGTGTGTGTGTGTGTGTGTGTGTGTGTGTGTGTGTGTGTGTGTGTGTGTGTGTGTGTGTGTGTGTGATGCTTTTAACATGTTTTGTTCTGCTTTCCGCTGTTTAACTTAATTTGTTAGAGGTTGCAAACAGCTCGTTATAGTCAGGTTTCACTCAGAGAGCAGGCAGACTGTCTTGCTAAATTGCACAATTATAAGTAATGCATTTTAGGAGTCACTCTGGTAAACACAAATTTAATTATATTAACTTGACTGTAATGCTAAAAAAGGTTCTTTACTCTATGATTACATCGGTAGTGACCCCATGTAGGCCTATTACATGTTACAATTTATTTATAATAACTGCATTTAAAGCATCGCAAAAAGTCCTAGGCCTGTTTAAGTCCACCAGTAGGCCTATAGGTTACAAAATGTAAAGTGTTTGCATACAACGATATTTAATCGCAACACTACCCTGTTTGTAATAGTTTTTTGTGTTTGTAAATATCAAATGATTCGAACTGTGTGCTCAGAATCAAAATCTATTTCTCTCCACAAACGAGTCCTTGTGTTCAGGTTACGTGGCCCCTGTTTTTGCAACGAGGGCCCCCGTCATTAGCTAATCTAAATGTGGGATAAAGATAGTTGACCGAATAATCGCGGAAACACATCCGTTAAACTGCGTTGGCTTATTGGTTTTATGGAGACCGGCCATTGCTGGTCATCGGAGGGCCTAAGAGCATTATCCCTCGTTCCTAATATGCCCAATCATATGATCCTACTGCGGCCAGCAGGAGGAGGGGGCTGCTTTCTGGAGGGGAGCGGAGGGTGTTAGAGCAGCTCATGTGCGGGCCGGCCCGAAGAATGACAGCTTTGATTTGGTCTTAAGCCACGCGGCTTTTCTGGGAAGAACCGGGTCCTGAGGCTAAAAGTCACACAACTTAAACAGCTGTTAACAAGAGCGAAATATGAGAGATATATGCAAATATTTCTCATTAGATACGTGTTATGTATGATTCTGCCACAGCGTTTATCTTGCAAGACATGACAAAACAGTTTCTCCGAACGGTTTTCATTAGGTTACAGTGTATTTATGTTGTTACAGGAATTGTCATTACTATTACTCTCTTGAGACCGCTCAAAATGTAAGTGCGGTTCACTGCGGAGCCAGATGGGTGGAGCAAACCTAGTCCAGCTCCACCTCTCTGAACCTGTAGCTGATTAGGTTTAATGCTGGACAAACAACCCGTTTAGGGTTGGTAGGTTTGGGGTTAATGTTGGGGATATTGTTGGGTTAATGTTAGGGATATTGTTGGGTTATGGTCAGGTTTGGGGTTAATGTTGGGGATATTGTTGGTTTAGGGTTAGGGGTTAATGTTAGAGATATTGTTGGGTTATGGTCAGGTTTAGGGGTTAATGTTGGGGATATTGTTGGTAATGGTCAGGTTTGGGGTTAATGTAGGGGATATTGTTGGTTTAGGGTTAGGGGTTAATGTTAGCGATATTGTTGGGTTATGGTCAGGTTTAGGGGTTAATGTTAGAGATATTGTTGGGTTATGGTCAGGTTTAGGGGTTAATGTTGGGGATATTGTTGGGTTATGGTCAGGTTTGGGGGTAATGCTGGGGCTTCTCCAGGGCCACAGCTAGAGGTGGACCTAGAGGTGGAGCTGGACCTAGAGGTGGAGCTGGACCTAGAGGTGGACCTAGAGGTAGAGCTGGACCTAGAGGTGGAGCTGGACCTAGAGGTGGAGCTGGACCTAGAGATGGACCTAGAGGTGGAGCTGGACCTAGAGGTGGAGCTGGACCTAGATGTGGAGCTGGACCTAGAGGTGGAGCTGGACCTAGAGGTGGAGCTGCAGCTGGATAAATATTAGGTGTATGATAAATAGAATGTAATGGAAAGGAATGAAGAAAATGTAACTATCCTGTCCCCTATTCCATAATTACTCAATTGAAATACATTGGAATTATATAACGTTATATCATAAAAGGCTTATAGTTCAAATATGTTAATGAAGGCAAGCTTTCAAGCCTGATTGAACTAATACCCTGCTTTCTGCAAGGGTTTTCTTTTATTTGAATATAGACCACAGTCTAACAGACTTATCGGACAGTTGTCATTTCATTTTTTCACTGTGTTTAGGATTGTGCCTTATTCTATTTTCAACCTGCTTTCCACAGAAGGACATTTATTAATGAATGTACCTCCTATTCTTTAAAGCCTTTTTTCAAATAATCTTTTGACTATAAAAAAAAAGTGTTTGTGTATCAGTGTTTGAATGTGTATGTGTGTGTGTGTGTGTGTGTGTGTGTGTGTGTGTTTGTGTGTGTATAGCTTACGCAGTATGGTGGACAATTATTTACATAATAGTATGCGTGTATATATAAACAACAACAACAATGACTTTCTTATGAAATCAACACCTTAGAAAAGGTGTTCCCTCAGTCCCCGTGCCCCAACAATGCAGTCCCTTCTTTCCAGATTTCAACTTTCGTAATGCGCCAAGTTGTTAGGTGACCTCTTGGAACCTTAAAGCCCAAGGAAGTAACACCAGAGGAATGCCTGGTCGTCAGGGTGTTGAGGATGGGATTATGGACGTCAAACTGGGTAACTGATGCTTATGGAAAGCTGCAAATTGAATTATCTAATTCCTTAGTTCAATGTATCTGATACAGTTGTAGATCTGGATGGCTCTGGATCTCTTTTCTTAATATTTGGGCAAAACCTTGGTTTTGGTCTAAAGTTGATGTATTTATCTAGCCAAGCAGGGCCTTGTCAAAAGATAGGCCACAACAAATACACCCTTGACTGTGTACAATGGTCTTGAAACATGAGAGGTGCATTTTACATTTCAATGTGAGTGGAAGAATGTTGTACTTCCCATTTGCACTTAATAAATTAAACTCAGTTAACCTGAAGTCTCTATCAGGGGGTCAAAGGCCGCTAAAGGCTAATGCTTCTGAATCCTCTATCGATCACTAAAATGTAGGCCTACTCCAACCCCGTGCCCCACACCCCTATCTAAGCCCCTACCAGGTGCAGGGTCCAGGTTAAATTCAAATGGTTTGTTATTATCACACAATGACCACAACTCATGCACCACATTCATTAATGTATTTTCTTTTTTAAATTTTCTCATAGATCTATCTGTTGGTCTGTTTTGGTTGACCTAGGCGGCTTGATAAGCACCTAAACTACGACTAAAGCCATAGAAAGCTCAGGCCACCGGTGGAGGCTCAGGCATATGAATGTTCAGCTATTGCTGGTCAGATCCACCTCAACTAATAACAGGGTTAGGAGATGAAATGTTGGAGGTCACAGTACCTCACCTGAATGCCTCCATAGAGTGCTGCTATATGCTTTTAATCATTCAACTGGTACAAACATTTTCATATGAACACTCTCTTATATAGCCAAGAGGGAAACGTTCCTTTGAATGGTTTTGCAACTCACACACACACGGTCAGTTGGTGCACAGGATAAGGGGCAGTCTCAATCTAAACCTCTCCACTCCTGAACAATGAATATGCCTCTTGTTGAACAAGTGGTAATAAACATATGCCCCTATGGGCTAAAATACACAAGACGTGCGTGCGTGCACACACACAGACAAACTCACCCACACACACACACACACACACACACACACACACACACACACACACACACACACACACACACACACACACACACACAAACACACATACACATAAACACACATACACTTAATATGTGCACACACGCAAACACAAACACATGCAAATTCAGCCCGGGAGCATATGTACTGGGCGGGTAAACAAGGCTGTTAAACACCTGCATGTGGGGGTCAAAGTCTGGTAATCCCTGGATTACGGCCTTAAAGTAGATTACAGAATCACTCTCTAATGGCAGTCATTCAGTTCATAATCTCAACAGCTCTTATTAAAAAAAACACCTAGGGTTGAGGTCGGTTCGAAATAATGCACCCCATCTCTCTCTCTCTCTCTCTCTCTCTCTCTCTCTCTCTCTCTCTCTCTCTCTCTCTCTCTCTAGCTCTCTCTCCCTTCATAAAGGTCTTACGACGAGCCAGCTGTTGGTGACATCACAGATCGTATTTCAGAAACCTTTGCCGGCTGACTCCTATTCATGTGGCTCAGTGGCTGAGACAGAGGGCCACTTAAGCCCCCCCCGCCCCAAGTGGATGAGAGTGGTCTTGGGGGTCTCGGATCACGGGGGGCACCCTTTAGGGCAGGAACGTCTGACCCAGGTGTTTGTGTTTGTTTCGGTTTTGAGGGTAAATCTGAGCGGGCTCGCCTCTTGCCATCAGCTTGAGGAGACATCTCTGTCATCATGGCCTTTGTGAGGATCTGTGGGGCCATGTGTGTGTGTGTGTGTGTGTGTGTGTGGGGGGGGGGGGGGGGGGTGGAGGGCATGGTGTAGGGTGCTGGGGGTGGAGGGCGTGGTGTAGGGTGCTGGGGTTGGAGGGCGTGGTGTAGGGTGCTGGGGGTGGAGGGCGTGGTGTAGGGTGCTGGGGGTGGAGGGCATGGTGTAGGGTGCTGGGGGTGGAGGGCGTGGTGTAGGGTGCTGGGGGTGGAGGGCGTGGTGTAGGGTGCTGGGGGTGGAGGGCGTGGTGTAGGGTGCTGGGGGTGGAGGGCATGGTGTAGGGTGCTGGGGGTGGAGGGCGTGGTGTAGGGTGCTGGGGGTGGAGGGCGTGGTGTAGGGTGCTGGGGGTGGAGGGCGTGGTGTAGGGTGCTGGGGGTGGAGGGCGTGGTGTAGGGTGCTGGGGGTGGAGGGCGTGGTGTAGGGTGCTGGGGGTGGAGGGCATGGTGTGGGGGGAGCAGTGCGTTGGTCTGAGGGCTCTACAGGACTTTGTTCCATATATATTAGAAATTTACATCTGTAAATTTAATTCATCTTGGATCAGCAGTGTTTGTTTTAATTGTGAATGTCTTTTAGTAATTCATGATGAATGTCAAAAGAGGACAATTCAATTAATTTCTTTATTGAATGTTAAGGTGTGCGCTGGCCAAGGTTCATACGAAGGCTTGGAGATATTTTGTCTTGCAATGAGGCAGTAGCGCCACCTAAAGCCAGTTCATAGGATCTCAAATCAACGCTCAAATAAAATGTTGCAATAATAAAAAACTAAAGAATCCTTTCTGAGAACCATTTGAGATAAATGTTAAAAAAAAAAATCGTATCTCTTAGATTGTTGAAAGGGTAAAGGGTCAGTTAAACTTCAGGATCTCATCGTTTGACTTTTCTTTATTATATAGAAAGATACTACTTACTATATTAACCCAAATAAGTAACTTACTAACCCTTGATTAACTATTGTCTGCCCGAAGCTGGTCTTAGGTCACACCGATGTGACCGCGCAGCATTGGCCACCACAGAAGATGGCAGCACCATACCACATTACTAGGGGGTTTAACTTCCTAATGTAGAGACAACGGACACATACCCCAGCTCAGACAGACACACCAAACTAGTAACCTGTTGGACGCATACTTCGTCAATACTGTAATATAGAATGTAATCGATTTTTGGATTCTATGGAATTCAATGCTAAAATGTATATATATATATATATATATATATATATATATATATATATATATATATATATATATATATATATATATATGCTTGCTTAATCAAACACAGTCTTCACTTTCTTCCATTCGTTGTTGTCGCTATGTCAGTCGTACGGTGGAAAACGACCGTGTTTTGTGCTTCTTTTCTTTCCATCTATCAATACACACAGCGAAACACATGCAGCAGATGTTTTTTGAAAAGCTTTTCTGTAGCCGCACTGTGCATCTGGGGACGTTTCTACCTCTGCTCACCAGGGGACAGTGTTGTACTCCTCATTCTGATGATGGTTTCTTGGCATTCCTTGTGTGCTTCGTCCATCAGCAACTGATTCTTGAGTTCGGTTTTCTGCAAATCCCCGTTTGTGTTTGCACAGAGAACATGCGTGTCCAACTCACAAGTGTTTCATTCGGTGTGTGTCATGTTGTTGCAGGAAGTTATTGACTTGACTCAACTCAACTTCAACATGCTAACATGTGTGTGAGTGTGTGTGTGTATGCATGTATGCGTGTGCATGTGTGACTGTGTGTATGTGTGTGTGTGTGTGTGTGTGTGTGTGTGTGTGTGTGTGTGTGTGTGTGCGTGTGGTTGCATGTGTGCTCACGCATGCTTATGCGTACGTGTTTGCATGTGCAAGTGATTGTATGTGTGTGTGTGTGTGTGTGTGTGTGTGTGTGTGTGTGCCATGTGGGGGATCAGGCATATAGATTATTTTGCCATGAGTCGTATTCAGAGCACCCAGCCAAGCATGATGGGCGGAGGAAAAAGGGATCATTGTTGTGGTACAGATGAGTGTCAGAGATGCCTCGGAAGATAGATTCACTCCAGAGGGGGTTCACTGGAGCACGCCGGCCATCACCCCGCTGATCCCCCTGTGTACAACCCATCGCCTACAGCAGTTGGGCTGGAGCTTTCTCTTACTTTGTGTAATTGTAGGGAATGTGGGTAATTAGACATTTTAATTGTCTTATCTGCATCTCCCTTTCCATATACGTACACACACTGTATACACACACACACACACACACACACACACACACACACACACACACACACACACACACACAATAAACTAACTAAAAATACACACACGCACATGCACGGACACACACACACACACACACACACACACACACACATTAGCTCCCAAAGATATGTCAATCCCAGAGATCCCCCTCTGCCCAGCTGCCTGTCGATAGAAGGGTATTGGAGGGTTATGGGCATCCAGAACACAGAGGCCCTCTGGGTCAAGAAGAACCACGTACTGCCCAAACGCTCTCCCCCCTAAAGATGGCCCCCTTTAATTTATGAGGTGTCCATCTGGTGCTTTGTGCTATGTTGTTGTGCACATTCGGTCTCCCAGTTAAGGATCACAGGGTTGTATTAGAGGATCCTACATCTTAGATTAGGTTAACACACAGGGAAGAAAAGCTCCTAGCCTGACATATGATATACATATGTCTTTATAAAGGTCATTGACCTATCCAACTGTGAATCATATGAAGGGCCTGAACAGTGCTGCAGTGTAAGGGGAATCCCTCTGTCCCTCTGTCTCCTGAATGAGGATGAGAAATGGATGAGAAAGGATGAGAAATTGAAGAATAACTACTGAGCAAAACTGAAAAGAAAAGTAATGTCCTCCTGATGGAAATCCTCTTTGAAAAAAACGAACCCAAAACAAAACCAAAAATACAACACTGTGCACTATGGGACAGATCCGGAAGTCTGAATCTGTGTTCCCGATAGCTTCATTTTTCTGGTAAACGGCTGGGATTCCTGCTCCCGCCCCCGTAGGGGAGTACAAGTGCATGAATAGCTAATGTTCCAAGGCGAGCTTGCATGCTTTCATTTGACGGCAGACTTTCTTCCTCAGTTTCAGAAAAGCAACAATGTGAGGCCGTCGCCACGGGCTGTGAATTGTTCAACCGCCCCCTTCCCAGTATTACACTATACTATAACACTATGACACTATAACCGCCATCTGAAAGGAACATATCTCATCTGTGTCTATTAGATACTGTCAAGAATAATTTTGTTTCTTCAGAAACAACATTCTGAGAATAGGATTCTTCTTGGACAAAGGCCACAGAATTCAGGAAATCTGTTGCTCAAGTTTCTATTGGCAGAAATTCAATAGACGCGAAATAACCCTGCAACTACAATGGTTATTCATCTGCTAGGCAGGACTGACCTGAAAAAGACAACCTCTCCACAGACCAACACCTGATGGGCGTTCTGCAGGGCGCAGTGAAACATGGAAGCCCTTTTGTCTCGATGAAAGGTAGACGGATGTGCTCTCCAGCACGGTGCACTCCCTATGTTGCACCTGTGATTGTTTTATATCCTGTGACACTCTTGCGCTTTTGTTTGCACAAAAATAACATACACACAGCCACGCCCCCCCGCCCCCCAACACACACACACACACACACACACACACACACACACACACACACACACACACACACACACGTGGTCTGTTTAACAACTAGTGGTCCCCAAAGTAAAACCACATTGAATCCAAGCTGGGATTTGTCCAAACGAGTCAAAAGTTAACATCTCTACAACCCTTCCAAATCTTGACTCACAAGAATCATACAGCTAAAGCTTTAAGATGACACTATAGCAGAATGTGTGTGTGTGTGTGTGTGTGTGTGTGTGTGTGTGTGTGTGTGTGTGTGTGCTGCCCCGCTATTCCTTCTTTACTTTTAGGGACAGTTTCTTCTTCTGCTAGGCCCTGATTTGATCTCCTCATTCTGGCTGAAGGGAAACAGGTTCCTGCCACGGGGGAAATCTGCTGCGCCTTTTCCTGTCCCTCTGCTAATTAGCATGTGAACTAATTGAATGGCTAACTTTAGCCAAACGGCAGCCTAGTTTCACAGTGCTGCTCTATAAAGTATATTCAGGGAGCAAGACCTAGCCTACCAGAGCTGTGTTTTAGAGCTAAGCTCTAAGCCCTCATAGCTGGTGAGCAGGACTGGCTTTGAGAGGAGAGTCAGAGACTTTGAATGCATGAACATAAGGTCGTAAATGTCCGTATACTTTCTTAAAGGGGTGATATCATGCTTTTTCGACTTTCCCTTTGCTTTAGACTATTATAGGACGTATTTATACATGTTTTACGCCTGATGTGCTAAGCTAGAAAAATATGACTCATAATTGTCTAGCTTAGAACAGCAGGGGGAGTATTCGCGCCCACCAAGAACGCCCCTCAATAAGTGCGTGAAACAGCTTAGCTGTGTTCGAAATCGTTTCCCATTCACTCACTCACTATTCCCTATACAGTGTTCATGACATAGTGCACTATATAGGGAACGAACAAACGAGAACTCGGGACACTACGCTGAACATTTCTAAACGTCATTTGCGTCAGTAAATGCGCCGGGTATTTGTGTGACGCAGCCAGATGCGCCCACATCATGTAAGCAAACCAGATGGTTGTATTGATGTTGAATGTTACATTTCCTTGATCAAGGTTTTTTTTAATTAATTTTGAATGTTACATTTAATATGTTAAATCCCAAATAAATTGTTGAAATTTCTAAACGAAAGCCGGAGACTCCATCATTAAATGTATTCTTTTTCGCGGTTATTCAGCTTTTTCTTCTCCTCTGGAAAAATACGACCGCATTGCATTGTTGGTATACGGGAGTAATGTAGGGAACGTCGTATGTACGCTCAAATTTTGGGTATTTTAAGTCCACTACATAGTGCATGAAATTAACCACTGAGAAGTCGAACACCACTACAAAATGGGGAGCACCCTATATATTGCACTATATCCGTGATTGGGAACGATTTCGAACACAGCTCTTGTTTGCGCTCAAACTTTTACTTCCGTAACAGTGTGACGTCAGACTGTGGGGCAGTGCAAAAGTGCAGAAGTCCCGCCTCCCGGCTACCCGCAATGTTAACAACTTCTCAGGGGTGTGAATTTGTCAACACACGCAAAGCGTTCGACCAATCGCAACAGAGTGGGCGTGCTGAGCAATCACAGCAGACTGGGCTACTCGGGAGGCGGGCCTTAATGTGACATGATACAAATCAGACCGTTTTTGAAAGGTGCTGAAATTAGTTTTGCAGAAATAAACAGTGTGAGAATAATAAGTGGTATTACTAACATACAGGCAAATAACCCTATTCTAGTAGTACCCCCAAATGCAATTTCTAACCCTAAAAAAGCATGATATGGGATCCATGCACACTTTGTGATGTCTCATATCTCTGCTCTTTTCCAGCCTTCCTTAGTCAAAGCTGCTTTGCTCCTAATACCGCACACTCTCTGTTTGGCTAAAGTGTTGTCTTACAGCCCTTGCCTCTCTCCAGAAACATAGCAGGATGACAAATTCCACGGGAATCCCACTCTGAGAGTTCTCACCATCTCATCTTACAAGAGCGTTGGAACATGGGTTCCGTTCGCAAGATGGAGGTTCATCAGAGCCGGAAGCCACCCTCCTCTTGCTTTGACCTTTCCCTCCATCAATCTCCCTTTGCCACGGCTGATGTGAACACACACCTTCCTCTTCCTCCTCCCTCCATGCTGTGGGGGTCCAGGGTGGGAGTGATGCCCTCTCTGAACATGATATGAGTGGTAATGGAGGAATGAAAGCAGTGGAAGGCAGACTAGACAGATGACGGGGGGGGGGGGGTGTGGACATAAAGCTGAGAGAGAGAGAGAGAGAGAGGGAGAGAGAGAGAGAGAGAGAGAGAGAGCGAGAGAGAGAGAACAGGATAGGAGAAGTTTGAGAGAAGTACTACACCAGAGGTCAAGGTTCAGTGGCGGTGGATCGTCTTATCTGGGTGCGTAGCGGAGCCGAGGGCAAGTTGATCACGGGATTGGCTGCATGACAAAGTCTGAAGGAACTGCTGGTAACCGTGGAAATTAAGCCCTACCATTACTCATTGAATCAAATGAATGTCAGAAAAGCTTCTTCTATGGAAACATTCTTTAATGAGGTAGATGTATATCAGGTGCTGTGTAACCTGTGATATAAGAAGGTTATCACAGTGTAAAGGGAGCGGTGTACCAAGTTCGGAGTGCTCAGCCAAGGTGCATTGAAAAAGCTATACACGAGTGTACAGCAGCTTACAACAAGTGAGGAAATTTTGAACATCTATGCTTTAATCAATGTTCTTTCATAAACTGTATGTAATCATGAATCCCATCTTCTCATCTCGTCATCTTATTATTTGAATCCTATGCAATTTAAGTTAAAACTATGTAAACTGGTCTCTAAAGGGTGGGAAACCTTTTTGGGATGGAAGCGCTCACTGGTTCCTCGTACTCTGACAATATCATCATTTACTGACAGGTCCGGGCGTGTGCTGATGATGTCACGATACTATATATAGACATAGAGAGTAAAGGGAGTGTGTTTATAATGCGATAAGACACTGATCTGTGGAGAGGACACATCTTTTCGAGCCAGAGGTCTCTTGTTTGAAGGGACAGACGATCAAACACAGACACACACTAGAGTACGCACACCCTCACATACACACATAGACACACACACACACACACACACAAACTTACGCATAGACTCAAACACAAACACACACACACACAAACACAAAGACAAGAGTATGCACACACACACACACACACGCACCCACATACACATACACACACACACACACACACACAGATACACACACACAAATCAAACACACACGCACACAAATAGGGAGAGAGGTTCGTTAATTTTTTGTTCACTGGGGCAGATTATTTCACTTACGTAATCGCAGAATTCTGTCTCTGTCTCAGCAAGTGACGGATAAACACAAACTATTTAGCACTGGGCTCACACACCCACACACACACCTGCCACATGATGTCTTAAAATGTGACATTTTTTCCGGTTTGTGGATGTTCCTGTTTGTATAATTGATCTCTTAACCATATCCATGGCTTGGTTGTGGACAAACACTGCATGACGTATAAGATTCAACTATATACATATATACATTATATATTATACATTATATACATTATAATTACTTAGGCCTTATACTGTATGGGTCAAGGACAAAGATTTGGTCTTGAATTGTAATTGAGCAAATATTAATGAATAAAATCTAATAAAAAGGTTGCAATATCCTCATCCTGTGGGGATTTCTTAAACGTTTGTCAGATATAAAAACCGCCGGCCTCCTTACCCAATGCAACTGGACACGTACATTCATAAAACGTGTTCACAGCTGCACAGTGGCCATTAGTATTCTAGTCTCATGCTAAACTTACAAAAGCACTGAGTATTTTCCCACCACATTAGCATGCATCATGAGGGCACTATATGGGCAATCATCAGAGATGGCATTACACATCCTCTTAGGCATTTCCTGTGGTGTTTCCTGCTTTTTCTTTTTTTTCATGAGTTCATGTGCTAATGTCCATTAATCCTGGCGAGCTCTCGACAGCTTTCCCCGTCTCAGCATCTGATACCACAAAGGCACTCTGACTCGCTCATACAGCATTTCACAGCCGATGGTGGAGATAAGCCTTGTGTGTGTGTGTGTGTGTGTGTGTGTGTGTGTGTGTGTGTGTATGTGCGTGTGTGTGTGTGTGTTTGCATGCATGGTGTATGTGCTTGAATGTGGATGTGTGTGTTTGTGTATGAATTAGACAATGCAACAGTCCAGGGAGCTGCAGCCTAAGCCAAAGGCAGAGAACTGAGCTCGATACATTTCTTAAAGAGTTCTGGCAAACGACCGCATGCAGGGAGTGCTTACCCAAATAAATGTGTAACCATGGCCAAAGGGAATATGCGAACGTTCAAACACAATATAATTCCCTTCCTGTAGACGTTGACAACATATTTTTGTGTCTCCAGGGCCTGATGAAGTCTTTGTCAAGCCTCTGGAGTGAAGAATGTGGGCTATCTGAAATGCCAATGTGAATAATATCCTTAAAAAAAAGTCACAATGGCTTTGTTGACCAAATTTGGCCATTGCCAACACTCAACATTATGACTTAGAACAGCAACATTTCTCTTTTGGTATCTTTCTCCCCCATACACTACCAAAAATATGTCCTTTCATCACTTCATACCCGCTCTCTTATACTCACATAGCCAGAAATTCAATTTACATTTACATTTACATTAAGGGCATTTTACTTTTATCCAAAGCCACTTACAAAAGTACATTTGCCCAAAGAAGGTGAAACAATACATCACTGTCGGTACAGTAAGGATGTTCATCGAACCAAGTGCCAAGCACCAAGAATTGCTAGGTTATCCCATACCCTGTATACAAAAGAGAACGCTAGGATAAGATGCTACACGACTAAGTACTATAACTAAGTACGACATACAAGTGTGTACATAAAGTGCCAGCACTAAATTGCACTACTGTTTGTATTTATGTTGTTTTAGTCTTTACAACAACTATTTCCATAACGAGAGAGTAGAAGGTAAGGCACTTCTCAACAGCACATCAAACACGTCCCTGAAAAATTCCATCTCAATGTCTCCACACTTTCAGATAGTGTTTGGTTGTCATCATTCTATGTATATCCAATACAATGCATCTCAGGTTAAACAAAGGTGACTGCCTGTTCAGGTGACATCACAGGTAATGGGATCATGAGGTTGACTCTATAACCGTGCAGCTCTCGTAATTGTCTGGTTCTACAGACATTCTTTCTGCACAGAGCGTTGTTTTATTTTGGATACAATATCTGATGCAGACACAAATAAAACCAAAACAACCAGGAAACAGAAACCAGATGAGGCTGTCACAACTTGCTTTTCAATGTCACTGTAATTGACAAAGAAATCCATGGCAGGGCCTTCAGTAACAGACACCCATACAAGCTTACTGCTGCGGAGCAGAATACGAATGCAACACACATCTGATAAAAGGTGCAATACTTGGAGCATAAACACTGAATGCTAAACTCAGGAAATATTAATCTCCTCATTTAGGAGTTATGTGATCCGTGAAGATAAACACATATTTTTCTTATTGTTGTGTTATGCCACTAGACACAATATAAATCTCATACACCCTAGTCTGCAATTGCATGTTTGAGCCTGTGACTCAGTTAGGAGTAGGCAGTTTTCGCTTAGATTCAACACATTATATTATCAAAATCATAAGTTAGAAGGAAATGATAAAGATTGTATGGGTCTACGTTTTGTATTGGTGGAGGGTGACTGCTCATCTGTTTCATTAAATATGATGAAAGCTGCTCCCGGGATCCAGTACGCTGGGTGAGGTTCAAGGCCCCTTGTTTCTTGAACTGAAAGTATTTGGGCTATGGGAAAAATCACTTACTGAGAATGACTGGGCATGCCTGTACCCGCAGCACAGGGGGACAAACTGTTATTACCAAACTGTAATTTCTCTAACTGGAAGCCGAGAGCCGTTGACACATTGAAAGAGGGCCAGCCGTGTTGTTGAGAGACAGCCAAGCATTGTTTGTCTGCTACCTGGGAGGAAGGGGGGAGTCTGATATTTTAGGGTTTCAGGTTAATAATGAAGTCATCTTGTCACAGGAAAGATGATATGCGGTGGAATAGCTCTGAGGGCTAAGCCTCTCGCCCTGTGGGATAATCATCAAGCCTTCAGCAGCCCTGAAAGATGGATTCAGGCTACTGTTCTGAATCCGTGGGGCAAATAGGAACATAACACATTAAACCGTAACGCAAACTTATTGAGCCATTTTGTCAGAGGTGCAATCTTATGTCTCACAATAAATCGTCTGATACACATTTTAGCCTTTCAAGTGTTTCACAACAGAACCAAAAGACAACAGGGTTGCATCTAAGTTAAACAAACATATCTAGTAGGAATATTTTAGGGAGTGGTGTGGGTGAATGGAAAGTGGAGGAATAGCCCAACCCCATGGGTATCTCTCTGTGACCCAGTTTCCATAGCTGGTTCAGCAATGACAGACATTTCCTTCCTATGCTTTGGTTTTCGTAGCCTAAATGGGGGGCTATTTATACTGACACAACTGGGTTTGGTCTGGGTTTCAATTGACATCATTAGTTTGGAGCTGGGTTACTGCAGCCCATCCGATTAAATCGTTTTTCTGTTTATGCGTGTCATATTATGTTTGGTAGGTTATGGGGAAAATAGAAGCATCAAAAAGTACATTGTTGCACGTATCAAGCAACAAAACCAGAGCAAAAAAAATTCTCCTATTTTCTTTTATATAGGCCTTTGTGATGAATAACGTTACAAACTTGAGTTTTGTTTCAAGTCATGGTATAATGATGGTATTTTCACAACACATCTGTTTCTAGGTCAATTCAAATTCTGATTGATTTAGATGTAATAGGTAAAGCATTACTAATCATTACAATTAAATATGTAAAATTATGTATATATATATATATATATATAAATATATAGAGAGAGAGAGAGAGAGAGAGAGACAGAGAGAGAGAGAGAGATAGATAGATATCACTATTTCTATATCTATATATAGGCCTATATATATCACTACATATATACATCTATAGATATAGATATATAACTATATCTATCTATAAATAAATCATTCTATCTATCTATCTATCTATCTATCTATCTATCTATCTATCTATATATATATATATATAAAAAAAAATAAAAAATATATATATATATATAACTATATCTATATCTATATCTATATATATATATATATATATATATATATATACACACAGGCAGGGTGCGATTTGCCGGTGGGGATGGTGGGGATTATCCCCCCCTCTGGTTTACACGTCCTACCCTCTGCTGAATTATTTTTATCCTCGGTGGGGATAAAAATTATCCCCCCCACCCAAAGTATTTTCACCATTACATCGTAATAATTAACAACCAAAATACACAGGGTCCGTCTTCATTTTGAAACATTTTAAAATGTTTCTCAAAATTATCCCCCCCTCTGGTTTTTTCACAAATCGCACCCTGCACACAGGGGTAAACATGTCGCCTTCTATATTAGGATAGAAGGCGACATGTTTACCCTATAAAGAAGCTCTATTGAAATCAAGTGCGCAAGCGCAACGAAAAACCAAAAACAAACCATAACATCAAAGTTTGACATTTTGGAGCAGATATTGTATTGCGAAAATCGTATTTTTGTTCAGAACAAACCTTTTAGAATATATCAACGAATTCAAAATGACGGTTGTTCTGTCTCCGGTTCGATGAAGAATAAAGACTTATCTCCCATGCTAGCACGACTAGCTTCACCTGTCAGAAAGAGATGTTGGAAAGTACTTTTTATCAAGAAGTGTATAAATGCGGGTGAGTAAGTCAATGCATTGTATCCGATTTATATCGAAAGCGCAGAAGCGATTTGTTTCGTAAGAATTCGGTGTGTTTTTCCACAAATACGTTTTATTCCGACGTTCCGCTCTATATTTAACACTATTTAACTTTATATAACTTCATATAATCATCATCATCATCATCGAAGTAGTTTGCCGATCTTGGTTTTTGTATTGCAACGTCAAAACTACCTGTGCCAATGCAACCCCCTCAGTAGTGTTGGGGGTTCAAGAGACCTTATGGTGCTGAGGATGATGAACAAGAAGGAGGGATTGTTGTGTCTTGTGTGCATTTAGGCTATACCTGCTCTGTTGTATGCTCAGCAACACTGAAATACACACACTAGTTATACGACATGTCAAAATATTTGATTTTAACTAGAAATAAATGTGTTGGGAATTTACTATGAATATACCATGACTTGTATTACAAAACTCAAGTTGGTAACGTTCGTCATCACATAGGCCTAAAGGTGTGATCCAGATGCCTCGGACACCAGCCTTCCGAGTTGCAAGTGGTGAAATCTCCGAGAGCTCTCCCAGAGTTCAGTGAGACGCTGTCAACAAAAACGACTTCTCCCGTAAAGAGATTTATTTTCTTTGTATTTGTACCACGTTGGTCATTTTAATGTAAATTACAAATGCTCTTACACACTTGATTACATTGCTACTTTATTCCGTTCACCAATTTATGCATTGCATGGCCTTGCTGTGCGTGCAATAAAATGTAAAGTTGTGATGTTTGTTTTCGAGCTGGTTTGCTAAAGAGGCTAATGCAGCTAACAATAAACAACAACTCTTCAATTTCATGACACAATCACAAAGACGAACGGGAATGCCATATGTGCTCCGAGACGGAAATTACGTCACAAGTGCAACTAAGAAGGCTGTTGTCCGAGGCATCTGGATCACAGCATGATGGTGCGTTCACATCACTGGAAATTATGGGGAAAACATAATCGCGACGTCGGAAAGTTCACAAACAACATAACTTTACCTGCACTGTACTGCACGCACAGCAAGAATGTGCAATGCATATGTTGGTGACCAGAATTAAGTAGCAATGTTAGCAAGTTTGCAAGAGCATTTTAAATTGACATTTAAATGACAAACGTGGTACAAATACAAAGAAATAAATCTCTTCACAGGCGCAGCCATTTTTGTTGAGAGTGTCATCACTGCTCTTGGTCTACTCAGAATTCCGAGAGATGAAGACAAAAAGGGGGCGTGCCTCCGAGAAATGCCGCAAGAAAGCTGGGAGATTTCAGACTTCAGATTCGGAAGGCTTGCGTCCGAGGAATCTGGAACACAACATAAGAGGCGAACTTAAGACCCATTCTAACATTTGCATTACGATACATTATAGCTTATATTATAAACATCACTTGATAAATTCTCACTCATGTTCAACCATCGAAAGCAGTTTTAATAACTAATTCATCTGATTCAGCAAAGAAGCGCAAAAAAGTCCCTACGGGCATCCATACTTGTTGTTATGAAGTCTAGTCTCACGAACGATCAGTTTTTCCTGTTTTATGCCATAGCCTACGAACTACTGATGGGCATTTCCTGAACACTCTTGTTTCGGAAGAAGGGAATGGGTACGTAAAGACACGTAAAGACACGCTTCAGAACCTCCGAGCTGTTTTGAAGGCGGCATTTGATAACAAAGTTGCCCAGTTGGTGAACTATGGTTTACTTGTGACGCGCATGAACATGGCGGAACGTGAACGTTTTGCTCAATATAAAATAATCAACCCTCATATCACATATTTTACTATTGATTAACGTTGTAACCGTCTGTTAGCATCGACTTTGCTCAGTTTTAAACGTTGTGTACTGGTAAACCAGCTCTAGATAGGGCCAAGTGTAACCTTCCACCTTCCATACAGTGGCAATACAATGTGCTTCTCATTAATAAAAGCAGAAGGATAGTAGGTGATAGGCTACAACGAAATAAAGGCATTCAAACAAAAAGGCGAAACTGATCCTACTAAGTTCTGTTTAGTTCTGACTTTTCTTCTGCTGTGAAGAACTTTGAGATTCCAATTGCAGTGCACATGAACAGTCGCCGTCTGAAACAAGCGTAAGCGTGAGCGTCATCACTGGCGAGCCGTCTCATTAGCAGCACCAGCACCATGAATGCGCCTTTAAGTGTGAACTAACACAGGTCGTAATCATAGACGCCAAATGTGTATAGGCCTTAAGTATTATTGTATTTCTCTCTGTTCTTGTATGTAGATTTTGTAAATTATTTTTCTTAGAGTCAGGGAAGTTAAGTGTGAGAGACGTCTGTGTTGCACGGAAAGAGTTTCAGGGGAATCAGGTTAGGGCAATATTTAAGATGGGGTTAAACCTTAAATTACAACCGGTTTTGCCAATACTAACTGTATTGGCCCTGTCAACAGTTGTTTCCACCGCCCCGTCAACAATTGTTCTCCCCCCGGTCAACAATTGTTCTCCCCCCGGTCAACAACTGGTTTTCCACCCCGGTCAACAACTGGTCCTCCACCCCCCCTTGGGGGGGTGGAGGACCAGTATACGTTTGACTTGAGGTTATCAAGTCAAACATATAAAGCATACTTAAAACAGCCCAAGCGTTGGGGTACATCTTTCCTATATAGCCACAACCTATTAAATCATAAAGCCTATTGTAACTACATGTTCCGACTGTCTCGTTGTGGGTGATAATGAGGTATGAAGATGAAGGGGTTGGATGCAATTTCCCCTCCTGATATTACCAACAGTATTGGGAATTTCCTGGGCATCTGATCTCCAAATGGGACGGAAATGGGATAACCTCCGCCATACAACCTCATTCTTCTTCCCTTTGGACAACATTCCCAATCGCTCTACCCCTAACTTGCTATCACATAGGAAAAATGTGATGGGCCGGAGTCTCTTATTGGAGCTTGTAGTAACATTCGGTAAGATTCATAGTTGTTTGTTTGTGTGAGTGTGCTCTTCGAGAAATTGATCATTCATTCACCTGATAGTCAAATGAGATGAGATTGAAATCACAAATAATGCGAGCGACTCAGTCCCCAATGGACAACATCATTTCAGTCGTTTCTTCTGTCCACTGTTTTCAGCACAGGGCGACACTAGTAGCTGTGCCGCCCGTTCAGGTTTGTAACAACCTTGACAGCAGCTGTCTTTTTCTTCTTCTCCCTTCCCCTTTTTTACTGGAGGCGCTTCACAGGGATGGCATCACAGGATGTCTGCTCTCCCACCCTGTATCGCCTTTCCTTCCGTTGGGGAAGATCCTAAATCACACTTGCAATCGCTGTTTTTTTTTTATGTTATTCTATTTAGGGACTCAGTCCAGGTGTGCTTGTTTACTCGTGCAATTTGAATTGGCAGTTACTGTATGCGAGACTATGCCATTTTCTTCTGTTACAGCACTGTTTATGGTTTAAACCGTTTTGTCGGTGTGTGTCTGTTGACTTTTTGTCTTTTGATGACATAAGAAATGTATGAAACTTAGTGTTGGGTGTCCCGATGTCTGCTGTAAGCTTGCTCTGAACAATTCCATATGGTGTTAGGTTGAAGAGGAACCATAGGCGCCCTGCCTTATGACTCAATGGCCTTGACGTACATGCATAGGTATTTCTACCTAAACAAACTGCTGTCAAAATATTTGTTGCCCCTAAATACACAGGTGAAGGTCCCATGAGGGTTCAATTCGGGATTTAGACTTTGGCCAGGCAGATGTTCTTAATACGTGGCTTTCGCTTTCTTTTCCGTAGACTCAATAGTGTTCCGACTATTGTTAAAACCTTAACAATGGTCGGAATTGTTAAGGTTAGGTTACACAATGAAATATTCAACCAATCGCACACACCATGCACAGGGCTGTCAGAGCTGAGATAAAGAGTGTAAGGAGTAAGACATTTGGGAAAAAAGAATGCAGAAGATTGGCTTTTAATAATTGCTTTATTTTTTGTGATGAAATTTATTTATGCAAGACCAAGAAGGAAACATAAACTAGAGGAACAAGGTCCGGAAAACTTAATATGGGTTACTTTGTAACTAGGATGAATTAGCATGGCATTCATCTGTCTGGACAGTGTGTCAGAATTAAAGTGCGCACCCGTGAGAATGGAGGTGCCCCTGTGCGCCTCAGCTTGTTTGGGAGCCTTTCAACAGCCACCCACAAATTTGGCAAAATTCCAATCCCTTCCAAAGGCTCACTCCTTCACCTCCCACAACATTTCAGAAAAGGAGATTACTTGCAACCCTCGTCTTACTTAAGATCGCATTTGATCGGACACTTCCGTCTGATCTGGGCAGGGTCTTAATTAGGGCTGCACGATTTTAGAAAAATATGCAATAACATAATTCTATATTAAGATAACGTTATGACTTGCGATATTTAATGTTTTGGTTCACTCTACTTGTTGCCAACATAGACTGATGCAGAAATTAAAAAATGCATTGTTTCAGCCCAGGTAAGCCCGTGCATTAAGGCAGCCTTGGTGTTACCCCCGAGAGAACACCGGCCCTGGAGTGGAGGTCTCCCCTGTGGTCCTCATACGGTCTGGGAGCCGACAGCAGGAAAGGCACCTACGAGACACTAACCTTCTCGTAGATGGAGGCAGAGCGCAAGAGAGTCGTGCTCCAATAGTGCGAGATAAAAATAAAGCACATTAATTTGAATGATATTAGCTTGTGTGTGATTTATTGCGGACACAGGTCGGGTAACGGGCCAAATATTAACTGGTCCGGGCGGGTGCGGAATTAATCTTGATATTATCACGGGTGGCGGTCGGATCTGGTACTGAACTCTGCGGGTGCGGGCAGGGGCGGGTCTCAAGTTACACGTGCAGGCCTCTGCCGTAGACTACATTTTGTCGAAGTTTAGGTAATCTTTGCGGTATATCACAAGCGTTGATAGCGCGATGATGATACATTTTGGATATATCGTGCAGCGCTAGTCTTAATGATATGGCCCACGGTCAGTCTCTCTCCGCCATTTACCTCTGTGTTGTAGGCTTGCCAGGTAATCCCGGATGGATCGAGCCCAGAACTGATCGGCCAGAGTCTGGCTGTGTCGCCATCGGTGTTCCTTAAGCTGTCGGCGTTGATGGCTTGAGGGAGTGATGCAACCCGGCGGCCCATCAGCAGTAGAATGGTTGTGACCGGATCAGCGATATTGGTGGAGAAATATCCCAATGTTTTGGGAGTTCAGGATACCCTCCACCTCCACCTCCGTTGGACGGTTTCAGTGACTGTCACTCTCTTGCTTCCATGTTCCTCCACAATTGGGAGATCCTGGAGGAAACTTGAAGAAGATTTGTGTTTCCAACAATTGAACCTGGAGGGGATGGCCCCATAAGTTGGAAAGTTTTCTCCAATCTTGTGTATGCAGGCTCAGACAGGGGGCCCTATCTTGCATCCGGCGCAATTGACTTTCTCACTGGCGCATGTGTCGTTGCTAGTTTGCAACTGGCGCAGAGCGTTCTGTTACCTTCTGTGCCACGTGTCGGTAAATTAGGGAATGATCTTGCGCCCCAAGGGGTGGTTCGTCGAAGGAGGAGGCGTTCCCTGGTGCTATTTTGCAGTTTCAGAAATCACTTGCGCCAGAAACCAGGAAATATCTGGTTTAAAGTCAGTGGCGTGTTGTTCAGATGCTATTTTAAGGGTGCATGCATAATGTTGCTTGTGCACCTCACGCATACACTTTGCTTTTCTCATCTACCTAGCCACACATTCTTGGTAAATTATATGGGAAAAAACAGCTGATACAGCGGTAACAAGTTGTACTTTTAAATCAATGCATCTGCAAACACCCTACAGCAAACACATCATTTCTTGACACAGACATCGTGTACATGCCTATAACTTTTAGGATTGATGAGTATTTGATCGTAAGAAAACATTGTTTTACTGTGAGTGAGTGTTAAAATGAATGAATGCGGGTGCGCGTGTGTGTATGTGTAAAATAATTATGAATGCGCGCGCGTGTGTGCGTCCATCTGTTTAAATACACGCAAACTAAACACATAACGCATAATTCAGTCCATGGCAATGTATATTAACGGGGAGACACATGCATATTAGGAACACAAGTCGGTTACGATAATGCATACAATACTGATAAGAAACAATGTTTATAATGTATTGGGTATATATTGGGTATATATCATTAAATAGAACCACAGTTACCGCATATCATATGTCTGTCAAGTTTTCTTTGCCGAAATTTATTTGAGGACTCAGTATTTCTGAAGTTGTGGAAGAAAACCTTATTCCATATATAGGCCATATTATTTGGCCATACACTTGAAGTTTGAAATTCATGTGCATCTGTCTCATCGGAGACTGCAGACGCGCTGTCAAAATATCAACTCGTCAGATTCAAATGCGCTCGTGGCTCTTAAAGGGGATGGGAGCTGGCACTCTCATTGGTTTATTGCACGTTACGCCTTAACCACACCTACAGGTAATTAGGCTACTTCAGACCAACCCTTTTTAGATTTGCGCCGGGCGCAAGAGTCATTTTTGCGCCGGTAAATAGCAACATCGCCATAGAACCGCCCACAAAGCTACTTGCGCTTGGCGCTTCTCACTTGCGTTTCAGACCATTAAAATAGGGCCCAGGATCTTGAGGGGTTTGCCCTTTCGCAAAACGAAATGCCATTGGGGCAGAAGGAAGGCATCCGTAGCCAAACTCACCAGAAGGTCCAGGTTTAGGCATTGAGTGGTTATGAACTTGAATGGAATGCCCCAGTGCTTGCGACCCGACGGCCCAGCTTGATGGTAAAGGGGCAAAATCAATTGGCTCCTTTTGACCAGAAGGGGGGTTGGTAGAGGTGCAAGTGAGCCAAGGGTAAGTATGCCATTTTAGGCACAGTTGCGCTGGCCAGCAACCTCTTGTTTACAGGCATGCTGGAATATTTGGATAGGTCCTCCTCAGAGTATCCAAAACTTCTGCCTCATTTCCCAGTAGACCATTTCCGGACGTGGGTGTGGGAGTTTCCCAACATAATGCCTGATTTGGAGGCAAGGTAAAGGGTTTTTGGAGCCAAGGACAAAAGAGTGGAGGACTTCAAGCTCCAAGGCATCAGTTGGTAGCCTAAATTACAACTGTGTTTGCTAGGAATTCTCACTTCATGTGTCTGCCTCATAGTCCATTAGAATGTGCAGTGGTCCGTAAAAGCTTTTGAATTTGTTAATTTCTGGGCACTATTGGAGAACACTACATAGCCAGGGCAGTTTGTATTCTCCTACTTGTGTGGTCAAAACAGTGATACAGCCGTGAGAGCTGGTAAACATTACGGAATAGAATAGGATGGCTAGCCAACTGCTCAATTTCCAGAAGCGTGTACACACTACGACTGGGTGTATACGTAACTTAATAACATTACTGTATGCATTTCAGTGTTTTCCACATCATTTGATTCTCCCTGTGGTGGTAGTTGGGGGGGGGTTGGTTGAAAGGGATTTGATTTGATTTTTAATTGGAAAGCTATTGAATATTCCACAGATATCCACAATTTGAATTACAGTGATGTGATGCGGGGAACTACAGATGCGATCAGCGGCATGAGTCTGTGTGTCTAGTGGTGTATACCTGTCCTGGAGACGGGAGCAGCACTACTCTCTATAGAGCCATTGTTTTGGCCCTAACTCTAACTAAAATGCATTAAGTGTAGCACACTATACAACAGTAAAAAGCAGGTAAACTACTGCTTGGCCAATGGAGCTCTAGGCCGCCACCTGGGGGGCGTGCAGCACTGACACTGCCATAGTCCACCTCGTTGGCTTCATTGGGCTCCACCGATGCTGGGACACAGGTTGTTGATATTGAAACTGGTGTACTGCAGAGGTTTGGAGTACAATGATGCATAGAGCAGGTGGTTCATGCTGCCATGTATGAGATCACTTTGTTGTGTGTGGTGATGCCTGGTTTCACCTCTGCACATTGATTGCCAAATACACAATAGGTGTGCAGCTCCACCCACCCCCAGAGTTGAATGAGTCAGACTCGGTTTACAGTGACCTTGCTTGACACGCCCCAATAAATCGTCTAAGCGCTTCAAGGGTGTCTTGACGAGCAATATGTTGACAATCACATTTAGTGATAGTTTGTTGCAAACAGTATGTTGCGGCAATTGGGTGTTGTTTTGCTTTATGTGCGCACCTAAAGAAGGATTTTCTCATTGCAGGCTATGTTATTGCTCTCTCGGATAAATATTCCGGCGAGTGCGTTGTAAGACAGTGTGCATTTTGTTGACAATGATTTGCCACCAAAGGAAACAGTGAAATGTTATCCTAAACGAGAATGGGGCGGGGCTTGAATGCTAGCCTGCAGCTATGTGCTGGACCCCCCCTATTCAGACAGACAGATGGATGCATCCTCCTGCACAGATGAATGGTTTCTTCCGCTTGCCATATGGTTTGAGGACGTCTACTGTGCCAGCATCAGCTTGAGCCAACTCATCATTGATACTGTGCACACACACACACACACACACACACACACACACACACACACACACACACACACACACACACACACACACACACACACACACACACACACACACACACACACAATGATCACTGCCTCAAGGTGTTTGCGGGTAACCTTTACTGAGTAGTGGTAAAAAGCCATGGTAATACCCCTCCCATTAATAGCTTTTTCATCCAGCCGTTATTAAAGCCTCCGTTGACGGCTATGTCACTCACGACAAAGAAACACAACTGCCTAAGGCAGAAATGGACATAATCTCACCCATCCCTGTTCTTTTACACGTCATTGCTTTTAATGCAAACAAAGCTTCATGACTGGGCTTGCAATGCAAAACTCTCACCAACATGCAAAACTGGCTATGGCTAACACTGCATGGAATGGTCTGACGATAGGCTTGCCATTTGTTCCTGGTGTGGATTGATGAGTTCCTCTCTCAATGTAAATTGGTTCACTTTGTTCATGAGAGCGGCTTCTTGTTTGAACCGGACATGTGACACCTGTCTCATGTTGGTGAAACTGTGTGTTTGCGGTTGCAATTGTAACAAAGATGGGCATCAGATTCCTGACATGTTAAGGTGTGTGTGTGTGTGTGTGTGTCTGTGTGTCTGTGTGTCTGTGTGTGGATGTGTTTGTACTCTGCAGTCAAGACCCTGGTGATTGAAGTGGCCAGGGCACGTGTGGAGACCTGTTCACTTCTACATAAGTTGTAGAGGAATGGTTTCATCCTTCTCAGAACCCCTCAAGGCCCTCATGGTTTTGTTGCTCCCCTGTGGACTGGAATGCCCCAAAGGAAAGAGCTTTGTGCAAACGCTGTTAAATTGCTGCTATATGTGGATGTAAAGGTGGGAAACTGTTCATCGTGGTTGCCGCTTGCCTCAGACTGAAGGACTTTCTGTAGTTCCCACTGAGGAGAATGAGTACCTTATACTACACAACTATGGAACAATCCATTAGGTTACATTCAGTTTTGCAGAAGTGGTCAGATGTGGCTTGTTGTGACATTCCCAGAGATGTGCTGTTGATAGGACTTTGTGTTTTGAATGTCAGCCAAGACATGGTCTAGATATACAGGGAAGCTTCCATGACCTCCTTACCTTGGTTCTAAATACAGAGCAGAGATAGCCCACATAGGCAACCTTGACCTGATCTGCATAGAGCGGACGCTAATAGGAATGCCCTTGCATATATGTACAGTATATATATATATTTATATACGTTGTCCTGCACACCCTTAAATGGTCACAAGTGCGTCCTTTGATATCTGCTTCAAGGTTGTTTATTTCATTTTTAGTTCTGATATTTTATCATCTACAGCAACCATTTTCTTGATATGCAGCTCAATCTAATACTGTTATTTCCAATTCACAAGGGCAGAGATGAATCATTTTGTCGAAAATTAACCATCCCGCTCAGCTGTATGGGCGCATATGCATGTGTCATTAATATGGCAGTTCTTGGACAATGTTCCCACACCACAGTAGTACTAATGGGGAGCATCAGGGAGGAGCTGTGGGAGCTACTGGGAGGATGCGCAGTACCGGTGTAACCTGCCATACACGCTCAATGTGGTGAACGAGTACAGGTGTGTACTACAAGTATAACACATCCTCAAACCCCCTTCAGCTGGGCCGTGTCTAATTTGTGTGTTTCTTTGTGGTGTTTCAGGTTGAGGGCAGTGTCCTGACAATCTCTTAACCCTCACTTTAGGCAGTGAGATTTACTGTAAAAACAGGTTTCACTTAATTACACAGTTGGAACCTGGGAGGGAGATAGCTTGGCAACTGACGGAAACACATAAAATGGATATCTTTTTAAATACTATTATAAATAAAAAGCCTACAATACTGCATAAGGACTTGCCTTGTTAAGTAAGCTTTGCTCTTAAGAGATTAAGTACAATTGTTGAGTTGGATCGAACTGACTTAGATCTTCGCAGAGCAATTGTAAAGATTTTAATAGCCAGTCAGAGGAAGTGCATCAAGTAAAATGCATGCTTGTGCGTGTTGTGTTTATGGTCCCCGGCTTGACAAGGGTACTTGTGCGCCTGTTTAGCGCACTCTCCCTGCAGGCTGCTACATGTAAACGTTGGGCAAGAAATGGCAAAAGGTCGGGCCACGGTGAAAGTGAAATACCCCAGGGCCGATAGTGTGGGCAAGTTTAACCTTTACACTAATTTTTTCATTATTATTCATTTTCTGGGGCTATTTCGTCCCTCTTTTTATGGACAGAAGAGGGATGAGGGGCAGGAAAGTGGGTTGAAGAAGAGAGGGAGTAAAGTGGGACAGCAGGTGGCTTCAAACCTGAGTCACTGCAGGCCGTATGCCTGCTTTGGTTAGCGCAGTGAGTCAGCCCACGTTGTTCTATCAGAGACCATGCAAAGTATTACTTAAAAATGTTGGTCTGTACAAAGCCAGAGGCAAACTGTGTCTTATTTGTTTGGTAACAAAGGAAACAAACTTGTGAACATAGCCCAACTGTACAGTATTGAAATTCCGGTGCTGAAGGAGCAGAATGTCATGTTTACATATGTACATTAATGTTCCAAACCTTGCTGAATAGTAGACTGTTCATGTTAATACTTTCCTAAACGTTTTTGCTTAAGTGATATAAAACAATCAATGAACATATATATATATATACACACACACACACACACACACACACACACACACACACACACACACACACACACACACACACACACACACACATTTTGTATTTAATAGATTGGATTTAGCTTTATTGTCATAATACTGAGGCAACAAAATGCACTTAGCATCTTAGCAGAACTGCAAAAATAGCAGGTAAGTGCAGGGTATATACATATGTATATTGGAATATATAAATAAATAAGATCAGCAGGAAGAACTGTATTGACAGTGGAACAGTGGTGATTTATGCGTTCGGAAATACGTGCTCGAAGACTATGAACATGAGCAGCAGTAGTAGTGCAGATATGGTATAAGAATTTTTTTTTCTTTTTAATATCTATTTTTTTTATACATTGGTAGTCAAGGCGGGGCCCTATTGTTGTTAACCATACAGTGCTGGGACAAACAGTATAGTGCTATTGTATATGTAATGCTAAAAGCAAGATATTATAAAAAGAATGATGTATGTTATGAAAATGGTGACTACAGGATGGGCATGATATGGACAGCGATACAATATGAATACACTGCTGGTGAGGAATGGAAAAATAAAGACAATGGTAAAAATATAAATACACTATTGCTGAGATATATTCAGTATGGATAGAAGTACCAACTTCTAATGTGGCTAGAGGAAGTTGGGTTGTGTTGTGGTCTAGGGTGGAGGGGGAAGTACAATCACTGGAAGAAGGTGTGTGTGAGATGGTTAGATACACGGTTCATTGCATTATCTCTTTTCTCGCAAGCCTGCTGAACACAGAGTACAGCATCGTGATCATATATGTATTCATTCCTTTATATAGAGACTTCCAGCCATGTCATTGTGAATGGCCAAGTGAGAGTCGGAGAGGAATGCGTTTGAGGAACCCGGTTTGGCTTGGAGTGGGGCGGTGGGGGGTGGGTGTCATTCCCCATAGCTTCACAACGTTCCACGTGGCACTTTTCTGCTGCTGGAGTGTATTTCCCGCCTGGTCAGATTGCTGTGTCGTCTGAACCCTTGAGCTGGGGTGACTATGTACAGCTGAATGTTGCGGGGGGAATTATTCCACTGTCTTTAAAAATATCCTCTCTCTGTTGATGGGCGGGTGGCTAGGCATGTAGTGACTGGGAGAATGGTGAGGGCGGGGACGTAGACAAGCTTCACCCCCCATCCCCTTTCCCTTACACACAGACACACACAGACACACAGACACACAGACACACACACACACACACACACACACACACACACACACACACACACACACAGCCATGTTCTGTTCATCCCACTGGTCGGGAGAAGGCATGGCGTTGCAGTGATTTGTATGTGTGCTTGTTGTCAGATCAGCCATAGAGCTGCCAGTGGTAACTTTTAGCCTGGTCCATTATTCCTTGAATTGGTTTCCGATAGACACGCTGGCATCTTCTGTCTCCAGCGCTGGAGGAAAAAGTTTATTATCCGTCACGATCTTCAGTGTGACAGAGATTATTTGGTTAGGTTTGCATGCGTCTGGAGAGCGTAGTTGGGAGATATTCATTTGACATTCAGTTGAAAAGTTGAAAGTGAATGTCCTTTAAAATATTTGCCAACCTACATCGTCCTCTGAAAGAGCCCCTTTGCCTCCTTCAGTCTGAGGCTGCAGTAAGCGAGGCTGGAGTGGGACATGAATCAACTCCATTGTGGTCCCCCCCTGTTGGCCCAGCTCGGTCCCCAAGGGCCCTGGATATGGGGCTGGCTGCTTGCTCCCCTCCGGTGTTATGTCTAGTCCCCCACCACATACATTACTCTACTTCTGCTGCTTTGTCATTTATTTTAAATTTCAGAGACCAAGAGAAAGCAGGGGGGATAGAAGTTTGACGAGGCCATAAAGCCTCGACAAAATAAACAGTTTCTTTATTTCACAGCCCAAACTGTAGGACTGGGCTATGTTGTAACCAGCCAACATTAAAACATGGTCCTATATATACACCTGTGTTTAAGGGAAAAGCCCCACACATGCAACGGGCTGGCACCACTACTCCAAACAAAGTGTTGTTGTGAGGGGTCCTTGCAGGCCCGGCGATGGCCGCCCCTCCTCTGCACCCCTCTTGTTTGCTGACTGGTGTTGTCCCTGCGCCTGCTTGAGGGGAGCGAGCAGCTGTATTTGAGAGTGGCCCCGGGGCCGCACCAAACACAAACATGAGGCGTGCGACCTCGGGGTCACAGCAACTGTCCAAGCCTCTGAAGCCTGCCCACCGTAACCATCCCTCCCCAACGGCATGCTCACACAGGCCTGTCTCAACTGGGTCCGCTCTAAACGGAGCCGTATGCTGTGAACAGCAGCTTGTTTTACCACTCAATCAGGAAGTGTTGTGTCATCGTTCATTACGGAGAAGTAGAAAACCAAAGCCCTTATTTTTGTTCTGCTTCAATATTTGTGACCTCATAGAATTTCAATATTTGAATCTGACAATAAAACTGAATCGTCCAACTCTTGAATATTTTAAATCCCCAACATTGGCTCATATAGTGCTTTTATTGTTATCGTCACCCAGCTGTAGAGAAAAAAAGTGAGGAAATCTGTGGATTTTGCATGAGACTTAAGGTGAGGGTTGCACCTGTACCTCTTGCATTGGGACACGCACGCACGCACGCACGCACGCACGCACGCACGCACGCACGCACGCACGCACGCACGCACGCACGCACGCACGCACGCACGCACGCACACACACACACGTGCCTGCTCGTCTTCGGACTCAGCATTCAGAAGCCGTCTTGGTTGTCACAGAGGGCCCAGGGACTCCAATAAGGAGCATTCCAGAGAGAGGGTTAGGAGCTCACGAGGACACGTCCATAAGGAGAGATTCATTCTGTGACCATGTTGCACTGAAGCACACATGTTTGGATGCCTTCACGTGTTGATAGTTAAGTGTTGCTTTTTTGGGTGGCGCGGGCTGGACTTTCCACTGTATTCGGGAGGGAGAACACTTTAAAAACAAAGGAAGGAAAAGTGTTTTGGCCTGTTGTTGTCCGTGTTGTGGGTGCCCATGGAGCTGGAGTGGTCTGTAGCCCACAGCACACCCTAGACATTGATGCAAACATAAAAGTCATGAGTTTTACTGGGTTAACTCTCCTCTGCCTCCTTTTTCCTTTATATTCTCTTTCTATTCCCTTTCTTGGTTCTCTCTTTCTATTCCCCCTCTCTGTTCTCTCTCTCTCTCTATTCTCTCTCTCTATTCTCTCTCTATTTTCTGTCTCTGTTCCCTCTCTCTATTCCCTCTCTCTATTCCCTCTCCCACCCACCAGCTGTTCCTCTCACTTTCGAGCCCCACCTCCCTGATGTTATGGCTTTTGTTTTATTGTTGCTGAGTGTTAAGCAAGGAAACCACCGCCCCCTTCCCTCCCCCATGCCACCAACCACCCTTGGAAGGGCTTCCAAGGTCCTGGAACAAATAGCGGACGGGGGATACCCAGAATAGCAGTGGATTTAGATGAGGGCTGGGGGAGGGAAATTAGGATGGGATATTATCAATGAGCTTGGTGTTATGGAGCTGATGGGAACCCCCCCTCAAATGTAAAAACAGCTGAAATGTTATCCTGCTCAAAGTTTGGGAGTACTCTCATTATCAGGTTCAGTTCAGGTCTCACAGTTCAGCCCGGAAGAGGTGATTGGCTCAATGGCTTGTATTGGAATGTTGTTTTCTAAGAATTATTATTATATACACATTCATCTTATGAATGTGCATGTGTGTGCATATAATCATCAACATTATTAATGTATTTTTTTATAATAATGACTTGTGTAACTAGGTTATGATGTTGATGACACCTGCTTGGCCAATCGGTCAAGTCCAGAAATGGTTCACTTTTAGATTGCCATAAAGGCAGGAAATAAACACTGTTGATTTGCAGTGTAGACAGCTCACCATTTCCTTTGTAGAAGACACAGCATCCATTCACAGCAGATCTGTTCAACCACAGAGAATACTATTTGTTTTTCTCCTCTGCCCCCCAAAAAAGCTGTGTGTGTGTGTGTGTGTGTGTGTGTGTGCGTGTGTGTGTGTGTGTGTGCGTGCGCGTGTGCGTGCGTAAGTCATTGTCACCAAGGCAAAAAATACCCCCTTATTGAATCCTCTTTTGTGTAATCAAAAACAGACGAGTAGGTTTTTTAGTATTTTTGGACACTAGTGTAGAAGAATGCAGTGCTAGAATTAACAGAGTTCTCCAGGCTTGGATAAACAGCCCAACATGTGCCTCCGTCCTGTCTCTCAACCCTCACCTCCCCGGTGGTCGGTGGTGCATTAGGAGTGGGGGGTAAAAGATCTAGGGTTGTTTACCCTGAAGAGGCCATTTTGGGTAGCTCCCCTCCTGACAGGAAACGGCTGAGTGTTGGAGCCCAAAGGGACAGCAGTATTTATTTGTGGGGTAGCTGGAACAAAGAGCTACTGTAGCTATCGCTCTTGTTTTTGGGTTTGTGTGTACGTGTGTTTGTGTGTGCGCTGCTCATCTTGATGATGATTTGCATCACCCATCTAATAATCTGAAGGCGTTTTGATGCACGGAAGACACAGGCTTTAGAGTTAAACCAAGGTGTTTATTAATTTATGCCAACATGGAAAAAAATCTTCCTTCTTAATGTGTTGATGATTATGATGATGTGCATCATCTCCCTCTCCATTGGTGACTGATTCTGGAGTGAGTAGTGCTGTCTATTTGTGTATGCTTTAAACCCATGCAGCTGTCTGCTACGCCTGGCTGTTCAGTCCCTGCCTCCTCGGCAGGACACAGGGCCTCGGGGGTTAACAGTTGACCAGTGGACTTTAAACTGGCCTTCAACTGACTTCTCATCCAATTAAAGCTGACATGAGTCAGACAAGCTATAATGAACTGACATCTGCAGCAAAGTGTCCAACAGGGCCGATGTGAGGCCTGTACACATACAGGCAAGCTTCCACCTTCCAGATGTCGCACTGAATGCCAATGCTACTTGTTTTTGTCCTGTGTCCAGCAGAGGATCTTGAGAGCTCAGCCAATGGAAGAAGGGTAAACGGAGGAAGAGAACAAGGGCCAGCCTGTGTAGAAGGTGGCATCAGCTATTTAGACCTTAGTCACTTGGGTAAGGAGCTAAAGTGTGTGTGTGTGTGTGTGTGTGTGTGTGTTTGTGTGCGTGTGTGTGTGTTTGTGTGTGTGTGTGTGTGTGTGTGTGTGTGTGGTCAGGGATATGGCCTGGCTATTGTGCCCTTGGCCTCTGAGCAGATGTGGTCTGAACAATGAGCTGGGTAAATAAAGGGAAGTGGTGTATAAATAGCCCCTTAGGTCCGCGTGAGTGGAGTTCCTATGGTGTTTTTGCTTTTCAGATCCTGTTTGATGTGGACATATGTACTTTGGGAAGTTCCAAAACAGTCTTCTGCAGGTGCAATGTCCTAAACGGAATTACAGAATAAACACAATAATTCTTAATCTTTCAGGAATTTAAAACAAGCCATATGTTTTTTGCGAGATCTGTTTCAGCAAAATACTGTTCTGGTTCAGCGTTCAACGTTCAACGCATATTAAAGCTGATGAGAGATGTGAGGGGTCCTAGTGATGAAGGTGCAGGAAACCCACCTTCCCTCCTGTCCATTCTCACCTGCACACCAATGTGTTTTCATCTACACAAATAGTCAGGTGTTAAATAAGTATGTGCAAGGTAATTATTTTTGGTAAGTTCATTTTGCAGGAACTGGGATGGTCCAAACCATGAGTCCTGACTCAACAACCAATGTCATATAAACTAGATATATACAAATAATATTTCAAAAAGGGTTAAACCTACTAAAAAAACTAAAGCAAAAGACACAATTGCAAGAAAGATCTTGTGTCAAGCTCAAAAAGATGAAAACGCTATTGTGTCCCGCTTTCCCCTTCCTCACATGGCTGTATTATTATTATTATTGCCTGTGACGTGTTTTTGTGTCCATGTGGTAAGTGTGCTACTGGTCTCAGTAACCACTGGTCTCAGTAACACACTTACCAGCCATGTTTCTGTGGCTGTTTTAAAACTTAAAGGGGACATATTATGCCACCAGCTGTGAGTGTGATTAGCCTAGACTGCTCTATCCAGCACAGATCTAGGTGGACACGCCCACTAGTGATGTCATATGGGGCAGATTTTCGAAACTGCTTGTAAGGCTAATCACACTCAAACCTGGTGGCATAATATGTCCCCTTTAAGGAAAGTTTTTGAGGTAACTTCTTCAGAGCAATTTGGCACAGATTTTCCTCCATGACTAGAAACCAATTGCTAGCTACCTGTAGATTCTTCAAAGCTTATTTTGTTTGCATTAGATAGTGCAGATTCTAACAATCAGCGTCTTCAGCAGTAATAGTGTTATTTTGATCTGAAAAGAGGTCAGGGAAAGGGAACAGTGTTTTGTGCCACAGATCTCTCATAGAGCTCTGCATAGGCAACAGTTTGTTTTCATTGTATATGCCAGCCCAGGACCTAAAGCTTGAAGGTTTGCATTTAAAGCTATCCATATATCTTTGGTCAGAAGCTTTAATCAGTACTATTGTGGGGAGATAAGCTGAGTAGCCTTTGGTTTGTCCTCCCCATTGCTGTCTCCGTCTTTGGCTTGCCCTAGATCTGAGTTCTGTGACGGTGCCGTAGGGATGGGGAGCCATCTCAAAGTAGTTCATGCCCTATTTTAACAGCACACTTTGGCTTCTGATTGCGGATGCGGCTAAAGAACGTTGAGGACGGAAGAGGGAACATAAAGGGTAGGACAGAGGTGGTAGAAGGATGGAGGGTTCCTCTGCAGAGAAGGAAGAGACGCAACAAGACTAAAGAAAAACTATCTTAGATTCCTGGAACAACACACACACACACCCCCCCCACACACACAAAAACACACACACACACACGCGCACACACACACACACACACACACACACACACACACACACACACACACACACACACACACACACACACACACACACACACACACACACACACACACTTATTTTATCGTAAAACTGGACGACGAGTTGGATATGCTTCTGTTGGTAGAAATGTCTCGCTGTACATATAAATGGTGTATAAACAGTGGAGGATAATGGTTGACTTTCCAACTGGCTGTGTAACTTGGTCAAGATGTTTGATGTATCAATTTTGTTACTACTGCCTGACTCTCCAACATTCTCCCTTAAGGGTGTATTGAAATGCTTCTTCAAGTGCCTGAGAACTGTATGGATATACGTTTATAACTGTTGCCGTTTTCTGGTTTCCTTAAGGGCTGTGTCAGCTTGAAGCTGAGGGGTTAGGGCCCCATCCTCCTCATGCTCATCTGGGGCTGGTTTAGATCTGTCTCTAGGATCTTCATCAGTTCATATCGGCATAGGAGGGTTAAGCAAATGTTTTTTCATTCAGGAACCACATGCCTTTCCTCCCGACCATTACATTGTTATCCATTTGCAAATGGATGTGCTGAAACAATTTTCTATTTTTATTTCTTTTTTTTCTTTTTTACAGCTGAACGGTGACCTCAGGCGTCGGTTCGCTTGTGGCCTGCCGGTGGTCGGGCCTATTCCTCTGTCAGCCCATTAGCTCAGACCGCTGTTTAGACTGATGCGTGCAGTCTGCAACAGGCTGTCTGTGAGGAGTGTCACGGCAGCAGAAATCTAACCGCATACTATCACAAGTAACACACTGCACAAGTCCTCCTCAAGGACTCATTGAATGCAGAGTTATGAACTAGGAATCCTACTTCCTCATCAATCCCAAATTCCGATATTCATTTAACACTTAAATATTATAATGCCAGAGGATATAATTAAAAGCTATAGGCTAATGATAAATATATCCAAGTATAGTAAAATTCTATGGTAGCTGAATAAATCATGCTTTCCCGACTTTTCGCGTTGCTTCACACTGTATGACGTATGTATGTTTCCGGTTAAACTAGAAAAATGTAAGGCCGAGCCAGGGAGAGTATTCATGTCCACTGAGAACGCCCCTCAATAAGTGTTTGAAACAGCTTGTTTGCGCTCAAACTTTACTTCCTTAACAGTGTGACGTCAGACAGTGCATTGCTGAAGTGCAGAAGTCCCGCCTCCCGGCTACCCTCAATGTTTGCAACTTCTCGGGGGTGTGAATTTGCAGAATCACACGCAAAGCGGTTGACCAATCGCAACAACATGGGCGTGCTGACCAATCACAGCAGACTTGGCTACTCGGGAGGGGGGCCTCAAAGCGACATGTTACAAAACAGTACGTTATTGAAAGACGTTGAAACTGGTTTTGCAGAAATGAGCAATGTGAGAATGCAAAGGGGTATTTCTAACATGCAGGCATGTAACCCTATTCTAGTAGTACCCCCAAATGCAATTATTAACCCTAAAAAAGCATGATATGGGACCTTTAAGTAAGCTTCTGGGCTCTGTAGGCCTCATCAGACTCCACTATGAGCTTTAGAAGGTCGGGGAGCGAGGATGTCTATCTGCTATGTCATATATACCATATAGTATATATATTTGATAGGTATTAGAAAATTTGGCAAATGATAATTCACAATTCAACAGAAGTCAAAAGGAAAAAGTGTTGAACATGCCATAAGTTTTGCAGACTGATACCATTGTAAATGTTGCACTGACATATTTTTTCCTCCCCATGCTGTACATTGGGTAGCTTCCCTCTCCAAGTCCCTGTGTTAACCGGGAGTGCCTCATGTGTGTCTGGGGATCAGCCAGGATTTGTCTGCTGGTTTTGAGTGGCTCATGCAGGATCTGCAAAGCCATAATTTAGGTTTGTTTTTCTTTAAATTCCTGTCTTCGGGGCTTCAAGACCCTCTATTTACGTGAACCAAGGACCAAGACGCAGAGAGGGAGAAAGAGTCGGGTAAGGAGGTAGGGCAGGCGAACAGGCAGGAACGGAGGGAGTAGAGGCAGACAGCAGCATACAAGTCTGAGAGTTGAGAATAGAGGGAGGCATTGAGGTTCGAGGGAGGGAGGGGAGAGAGGGGTTTGCGGGGGGGGGGGGGGGGGGGGGGGGATTGCTATTAGAGAGAGAGGCAGAGTTTTTCTTTTGGTACAGTAAATAATAACCCCTGTTTGAGTTGGAGCAACTTTCACGGCCCCCTTTGTGTCTTGGAGTTCCCTGAAGAGCGGGGAGAGGGCCAGATTTTCCCTGGCATGGGAAAGGCACCACATTAGTCCAATATGAATTTGAGGGGGGTGGTGGGGATGCCGGCCAACCACCAGACCCCCCCCCCCCCCCCTGTGCTCAAACTCCTCACACACAGGCAGCAATGGGCCTGACCTCCAATACACAGGCATCATTGATCCCATGGGACTGACACCCAAAAGCCCATACTGATTCCTTCCTCTGTAAGTTTTACACGTGCTGCACGTCGGCACAGGCCCAGACTCCACTGGAACCCCGGTCTTTCGTTTTTTTTTTTTTACCCCTTGCCCAGAGGTGTGACCTCTTCTCTGCTTTTGACCTTAATGTGGCACACATGTGCTCACCAACATGGCCCATTCATGTACACAGTGAGGGAGCTCGGCAGCCACCTAGCGTGAAGTCAAACAATAGAACAGAAACGCAGCACCACAAACGATCCCTTCTTGGGTGTGTTCTTTCTAAAGTCACCTAATACATGGGGCTGCCTGCTCATTGACAGATCTTTACGTTGGACTGACTTGGAGGACCATCATATATACGCAGTGCTTAGGAAACTTTGGTTAACGCTGTACAGCAGGAGCCTTTGATGGAGTGGCCATTGTTTCCCTTGGTGATTGCTTGATGACCAAGGGGAAGTCGCCAAACGGAGAGATAACGGTAACGTGTGTAATGGCCGGTGACACTGATGACCAGGGCCCGGAGCTGGGTGATTCACTTCCCAGGCGATGTCATGTCCTGTTTTAATTTGTCAATCTGTAAACAACAAGAGGAAATGGCTGGGAGGTTTCTTCCTGTTGTTGTTTAGTGGCCCTCCCCCTCCTCTCTAGGGGTCTGCTCGATCTGCAATAACTTCTATGTTTTGTTAGTAGATTCCACCATCTGTCAATTAGTACCTAACATGAAATTACTAAGAAACTAGGCCAATGTATTGATAGCTCATTTGTTGCTTATTTGTTCACTTCTGCTATGTCATTTTACTCGTTTTTAAAGGAGACATATTATGGCGTTTTCACAACAAGTAAACATAGTATTTGAGTTCCAGAAAACATGTTTTTGAAGCTGTTTGATGGAAATAGGTTTTAGGAAAAGAAATCTCGCCTATCGCTATTCCCCTCTGTTTCAGTCCTTTCAGAATGTGCTGTTTCTGGTGTCTGTAGCTTTAATGCAAATGAGCTGCTGCTCATTGACCAATAAACTGTCAGACTGAACCACAGCATGGAGGAGAAGGGATTGTTGTCATTTGCGGATTCCTGGAGCTCTATATCTATAAAATATAATATAATATAATAATAATAATATTATATATGGGTATTTATATAATATTATATCTTATATCACGGCCAAAAGCTATGTGTGCCTCTGAGGATATTATGATTCATAAAGACTGTGTCTGACGTCTCTGGCACTTTCACAACAAGTAAAGACTCGTAGTGGGGGATATCTCGGCCATGGATGAGAAGAATTGGGGGAAAGGAACTTTGGCCTTGACTCTCTGAAGTCCATGAACCGCGACATGGAGGAGAAAGGGATTGTACTCTGGGAGCTGAGATGCCGCCGAAGCTTTCCGGCTGCTCCGGCGGGTGTCCTTTGGGAGCTGAAATGTCCGGCAGGGGTAGCTCAGCGGCAGTCCGGCCACCGTCGAAACCGTCCAGCCGCCGCCGAAGCTCCGGCGGCAGTCAGGCAGCTCCGGTGGTGTACTCCGGGAGCTGAACTGCCGCCGAAGCTTTCCGGCTGCTCCGGCGGGTGTCCTCTGGGAGCTGAAAAGTCCGGCGGGGGTAGCTCGGCGGCAGTCCGGCAGCTCAGCTCTGGGAGTACAATCCCTTTCTGCTCCATGTCTCCTCCGAACCGCCACCAAAGCTTCGGCGGCAGTCCGGCAGCTCCAGCGGTGCCGCTGGCAGAGAAAGGGATTGTACTCCGGGAGCTGAGCTACCGCTGAGATCCCCACGCCGGAGCTGCTCGTCCGCTGATCCACAAAATCTTAGCTATGCTCTGATTGGAGGGGAGTGGGGAAGTGGGAGGTAATATTCAACTGTGACCTCTTCCTACGTAGGAGGGGGCACCGAAACCCCCCCCAACGAGACTCCCTCGTTTGGTAACCGTAGGCGGGGTACTTTCAGAAATGCATATCTCACTCAAAAAATCATGTACAGACTTTTTTCAAAGTTTGTATGCGTGTGGGAGTACCAGAGACCATAATCAACACCCCAAATCCCAGGAAAAGTGTTGTTTTCATAACATGTCCCCTTTAAGTATATTAGTTGCATGCCATTATTGGTATAAAGGCAATACATTTTTCCTTTTTGCTTCCTGTCCTGGTTTGTCTCTAAGGAATTAAGGCAAGGTTGTTTTTATGAGCTACAAATCTTCAAGAATCCAATGTGTTCACCTTCTTCACCTTCCTTCGATGGAATTGACCATCACCACCACCATCCATAGCATGGTTCTCTGAGGAGGCCACTGCCAGCTTCTTGAAACCCGCTGAGCATGCATGGTAGCCTCTCAGCCTTGGTTTAAAAGGGACTCTGCGATGTGTGTGTGGCTGCTTTGTGCTTGTTATTCTGCGGAGCTCAGATGTGTGTTAAAAAGGTTAAGACAGAGCTGGCTGATCCACCAAGGCATTGCTCATTGACTAAAGGGCCATGCTCAAAGGCCTCTGGTCACACATTGTCGGTCCTTTTTCTCTGTGCTGCTGTTCCAAGATTATAAGCCCTTACCAAATGGGTCAGCGTCCTTTTGTAGAACTTTTCAACGCATGTTGATGCATTACAATTGGTTTGTCTCTTTGTGCCTGTACGCTGATGCTGTTATCTACAGACTGCATTGACACAGTTTTGAGCTTAGGTTTTATGTTTGCTGATGACTGCAAAGTAGCAAAAACATGGAAGTAGCAAGTGTGACCGCTGACGGGGCCGGGAGCCACTCTATCAATCCCAGGAAGCCTTGCTCCAGGGGGCAGGAACAACAACCCACTGGCTGTGGTGGAGGGTACTTTCCTCTGGCTCTCAGCCATCCAGAACAATGCCTTACATGACTCTCACACAAATACACACACAAGCATGTATGTATTACAGACCCCCCCCCCCCCCACACACACAAATATGAGTTTTTGACCATGTACGCACTCACCCATTGTGGCCCGCAGCAGGTTGCACTCTGAACTGTGATGCTAAGCGATATATCGCCGATACACAGGGGGAGGGAGGCCTGAGGATCTCTTCTGGAGCTGACCCCCTGGGAGCTAATGCAGGGCCACCTAGTGCTTTCTGTGTTTTTACGGGGTCAGACAAGACCAGTCCAGAGATTTCTCCCTCTCCGACTCCACCCATTCTCTCCTCCGGTCTTCGCTGGTCTGTTTTCTGAGACCTTGCCCCGTCTGTTGCCAGTGTTGCACTGACACCTCTTCTCTCTGTGGCGGCTTCTGTCATTAGCCCGTAGTGCTGGTGGTGCTCCACATTGATTTGTCACGGTCCTGTAAAGAGAACGAGGAGATGGGAAGGGAGAGAGACAATTAGGTTGTGTGTGTGTGTGTGTGTGTGTGTGTGTGTGTGTGTGTGTGTGTGTGTGTGTGTGTGTGTGTGTGTGTGTGTGTGTGTGTGTGTGTGTGTGTGTGTGTGTGTGTGTGTGTGTATATTTGACAAAGTGTGATGGGATGAGAGAAAGCAGCAAGGTAGTGTTGTTGCAGTAATTGGTCAGGAAGTTGGCTGCTTAGGACCTGCGTCTTTCGCTCGCTATCCCTCTCTATCACACTCTGCCTCCCTCCCTCCCTCCCTCCCTCCCTCCCTCTCTCCCAGTGGGCAGTGTGTTCCATTGCCTTCCGTTTCCATCTGTTCTCTCTCTCTCTCGCTGTCTCTCGCTGTCTCTCTCTCGCTCTCTCACTGTCTCTCACTCTCTCTCTCCAATCTCTCTCTCAGATCTCTGTGTGAACTGACCTCAATGAGGTGTGGACTGCGGAACCAGTTGTCCTGATTCCAGCCCAGAACTACAATCTGATGTCCTCCGAGCGTTGCCCTCGCGTGGTTCTCATCGTGTATGAGAAAACAAAACGTTTTTTTTGTTTGATTTTCTCTCCAAATACTTTGGACATGGGACTAACTGGTGAAAGGATACTGGGATACCAGCGTCTGACAGCAGGCTAGTCCCAGGCTCTCTGTGGTGAGTGGAATTTGGCTTTTGTTTTGTTTTGTGGTGCCATGTCATACTTAACATTTCTGCGTGTTCCCAAGGACTGATTCCTTATTATCCTGACTTATATTATTATTATTATTATTGTACTATACTTTAATCTATTGTTTTCACTATTGTTGCATTTACTGTTGTCATCATAGGTTGTGTTTTCACTTTTCTTTTCCGTAACGTCCTCCTACAGGGGAACACCTTATCCTCTGATTAAATTAGCTTTAAATTGTGCCACAGCTTCAGTTCTTCAGGGGTTATGGTTTATACTGTACCGACCTTCTGCCTGTTCAGGCTCATAATGTTCCCATTCTATATCATCTCCACAACATCTCGGTTGTTCATTAATGGGTAATTGCAGTGGGCTGACGCAGCCAGACCAGTCCGACCTCCAATTACTCTGTCCAAAGTTTCAATTCAGCGGGAGGGTAATGGCAGACCGGCCCGCTGTCGTAATTAAACGCTCAGGCAGAGCTCAGCTATTAGACTGGTGGCTCTCGTTTCACCAGCAACAGTCCATAATACCAAATACCCTTTTACAATGCTCACCTTTTAAGTATGCGTTGAGTTTATATTATAGGACCTAGCAGGGCCACTTGTTTGAACAGCCTTTTATGTATGGCTGGGGAAGTTTGACCAAGTGTTAGATGATACAATTCTGAATCTTATCAAGAAATAAAGGGAGATTCATCTTGATTTTTATTTTCTGACCCCAATGGTCTTCAATGTTATGGTTTGTCGCTGAACATGTACACACCTTTGCGTGTCTCCTCATTTTGTGTGTGTGTGCGTACATGTGTTTACTAGTGCAAGTGACTCTGGACTATCTGGATTTGTTGCATAATGAGAGTTCTTCTCGTGTTTACCAATGAGGAAAGTTACAAGAGCAGTTGATGAGGATTGCCCGATGGCTAGTGGAGAGATTGATCCGTGGAGGTAAACGGAGCATGTCTGTCCACCCAGAGGTCAGTCCCAGCCTTATGGCCGCGGCACCTCCCTCAGCCTAAACCAAGTGCGCCTTTCCTGCACCAGGGACCTTTGTCCCGCAATTTAATCTGAGGCTAAACACAGCTTCCTCAGTCCATCCGCCATGGGTGCATGCCTGCATACACGCACACGCACACGTAGACACGCGTGTGCACACACACGTGCGGACACACCCGCACACATGCACTAACACACACCTGCAACTAACTTACACTCAAAGAATAAGCAAATGTGGTTTCGTTTTTCAGACACGCAGAACAAATATCAGTGCTTTGCTCATCGGACGTTGTACAACTCGACAAGATGCTCTGATCTTATTGAGGTTCAGTACTTGTTGTATTGGTATGCGATCAGAGTAAATCCCCTAGTTCTCAGTGGTATCTACCTGGATGATCTTGAATGTAGAAAGCAAAACTGAGTCATATCATGTTAATGTTGTTTACACACAATCCCACTGATGTGTGATAATGCATGAATCACAGACCTTTTTTGAATACCAAACGGTTGTGTCATGCATTATGGCGTTTTCTCTTTCTCCCGCTCAGTTTTCTAATGGGGCCGACTCTTGACTCCGGACCTCCCTTTACATTTACATTCACATTTAGGGCATTTAGCAGATGCTTTTATCCAAAGCGACTTACATTAAGTATATTTGTCAGAAGAAGGTGAAACAATTTATCGCTGTCGGTACAGTAAGGATGTTCAAGACCCAAGTGCCAAGCACTAACAGTCGCTAGGTTAACCCATTCTCCGTCTACAACAAAGATAGCTAGGATACGATGCTACTCAACTAAGTACTATAACTAAGCACGACATACAATAAGTGTGTACATTAAGTGCCAGGACGTACAACATACAATAAGTGGGTAAGAGGGGTGTGGGGGGGTAAGGTAGATGGCTATAAAGAGTCTAGGTGAACTTTGGACAAGTGAGTCTTGAGTCCTTTGCGGAGCAAACGTTGCATTATGGGTACTGTTGTATTTGTCTGGTTGGAGGAAGGGGGAAGCCAAGCTGTAGGGATGGTGTCATAGCTGGGTGGTAGCCTGTTTATTCCTGCCTGTTCCGAGTTATACATGGTCTTTAGCCATAATTGGGAGCTTTAGGCTGAATTCGGAAGGGGATATTCCTGGGCTCGTCCTTGTCCATGCAGGCTGCCACCACGGCCTTGAGGGAACAACATTTAGGGATGCCATTAAAGGTGACATACGTATTTATATGAGGTCATCCTATCCTAATGCTTTGCAGGATACAGTTGATGAATCATTTAGTGTTGTTTGTATTCATCATTCAAATGTATCACTCTAAGCCTCTCATCAATATCACTTTGCATAGCCGCATTGCAGAGCAAGTAGAGCCTCACAAAGCAATGCATTAAATGGAGGCGACTGAATGAGAGTGAGTCTTCAGTATAGTACGCAAGGAGGCACTCAGTCTTTCATATGGTGAAAAGACACTGAGTGTTTGTGTGTGTTTTAGTTTGTTTACGTCCAGATGACCCATCCATCTTGCCACTGACATAGACAGATGGGGTCACAGAGGGAGGGGGAAACTGTATATGAATGACCCCGGCCATTTCATTTCATCTGTCTGTGTCTCTCTCTCTCTCTCTCTCTCTCTCTAAGGGAAGAGACAAGAGAGAGAGACAATGCCACTGCCTTCCTCTCTCTGTCTATCTCCGTGATGCCACCACACACTCTTCCTTCTGAGCACCACCTCTCATTCTCTTTGTCGCCCTCTGCTTGCTTTTTCTCCTTGGGCTTTCGTTGACATTCATGCCAACCCCCCTACTCCCCCAGCTTCTTATATAGGTTGCCATAGAAACATGTGGCCCTCATTTTGAACTGCGTGGACAGCTGGGAAAATGAGGAAGGCCATTTAGGAAACACACACACACACACACACACACACACACACACACACACACACACACACACACACACACACACACACACACACACACACTGCATTAACAAGACACAAATGGGTCTTATGCTGGTTTCCCAGCTCCTTCCTCTTCAAAGTGTATGCTCTTATGAACAATGAACTTATACTTTATGGAGCCATAGTTGTATGCAAACAGTGGTATGCAGCTATGCAACAGACGGAAGACATTTTAAGAGGTTTTGGAACTTTCAAGTTGGAATTCACAGCTAGTGTTTGAAAAAGTGTGTGTGTGTGTGTGTGTGTGTGTGTGTGTGTGTGTGTGTATACATACAAGTGGAGAGTGTGCATGGACCTAGTGGCTCTTGTGGATGTTTGCACACTGCCTGTTGATGAAGAATTAAGTGGTTTATTGACAATAAGCTCTCTGCCGCTCTCTTTTTCTGCCCACTAGCAACCCCCATTGCTATGTCCTCCCCTGCGCCATTTTCGGTTGAAAGCACAAACAAATAAAAACAACCCTAAGATACACTAAGCTGAAGGCAGTGAGGTGTTTGTCCGTGTGCCTTGATATAGTGCAGTTACATTTCTCTGATCTGGGAAATTAGAAACACAGAGCTGGAGAACGTGGTGTGTGTGGAGGCTTCTAAATAGAGCTATTTAATGGCGTTTGTTGATGCAGTCCGTCATCGTATCTCACATACATATATAGCTATTGTATGTTGTATGTCCTGGCACTTAATGTACGCACTTATTGTATGTTGTACGTCCTGGCACTTAAAAATAGTACTTAGTTGTGTAGGATCTTATCCCAGCTATCTTTGTTTTATACTGGGAATGGGTTAACCTAGCGATTGTTAGAGCTTGGCACTTGGTTCTATGAACATCCTTTCTGTACAGACAGCGATATATGTGTCGATCAGAGATATAATGTACTTATTATAAGTCGCTTTGGTTAAAAGTGTCTGCTAAATGCACTAAATGTAAATGTAAATGTAACTTACACAGAGTTTGGGCAACAAGAGACTGCAGACAACTTTCATCCATAAATACTTTGCAGCCCACAATGTGGGTGGAAGATTATACAACCTCTGAAATCAAATTAGTATGTGAATACCTCAAAATAATGCAAACTGACATGCATATATGTCGTCAGTCCGCCCCTGGCTTGATGGTGTTGATTCGGCCGGCCAGAGAGGCTCGTTATAGAGTGGGGGTTTTCTGGAGGTAAAAAATAAGAGCGGGGGGTTTTTAGGGTCACTGGGCCCTCAGTCCTACGAGTGAAGGGTCACGCTCCTGGTGAACCTTGTGTTTGTGTGTAGGTCGGGGGGCTGGGTGGGTGTGTGCGTGTGGTGGTGCAGGGGTTCTGGGTCATTGTTTTGGTCCGCAGAATGGTAGTGTTTCTGTGGAGGTTGGGGTGCGGGAAAGAGGGAGCGTGGAGAACGCGACCAGGCCAACTTGTCTCTGAAGAAAGACCACTAATAGAGTCAAACACACAGATTGTTTTATTGCGGGACGTCGTGGTCCCATTGTCCCCAACGTGTGGGACCTCACTGGTACACGTGGAAGTTGAGATGGTACGACAGAAGTCTTATGTTTTAATTGCAGGTCTTCTATGTGGGGCACAGAAGGCCATGATCTGTTGTGATGCTTTCTTTTTCCCTTTTTTACTCATGTGTTACGGATGCATTATTTGTTTTCAATATGTCCTGCGAGGTCTTTGGGTTCTGTCCGGCTACACCACACCTCCCTGATAGCGCGGTGTGAGAGACGAGCACAATGGCTGCAGAGGAGACTCACGGTGCACCACAGGGCGCGAGGACCCTTTGTATGATCCGCTACATTGATCAACTATAGGTGTGTGTGTGTGTGTGTGTGTGTGTGTGAGTTAATGTTATTCTACAAAGTTTGGTCCCAGCCTGAAAGTTTCATTTACGAAAAAAGGGTAAGAGAAGAAGAAATGGAGGAGAGTGTGTGTGTGTGTGTGTGTGTGTGTGTGTGTGTGTGTGTGTGTGTCTGTGTGTGGAACTCTCCACTCCTTGTAATTTGCTGCGGGAGAGAGGGGGGAGGAGACAGGGGGAGGGGAAACCCAGCGGGAAGGGAGCAGAGGCCATTCACTTTGACACAAACACACACTTGCACACTTTAGAGACTCACACACACACACACACATGCATACATACATGGTAGCGCATACACAGAGCGTTGTGTGCGTGTCCAGTGGTGAGCGAGCGACTAACTGAGGCATGCTGGAAGACAGTCAGGCAGCCGAGAGAGGGGATTCTTTGCACAGCAGTCAGGAGAGGGAGAGGGAGAGAGCCGGAAACCACAGGGATCAATAGAGCAAGAGAAAGAAGGAGAGAGAGACTCTCTCACACAGCCAGGCACACAGACTACACCAGTGTGTGTGTGTTGTGTGTTGGAGCGGTGGACGCCACGGTCTCTCCAAGCGGAGAGGAGTACTGAAGGAATGAGACGGATCTGAGAGAATGTGAGACTCACCGGGACGGTCCCATGCTTCTCCCAGGAATGCTCCAGCTTTGGGAATACAACTCGGAATACAAATGTGGATATGTGATCCGCTCAGGACTCCTTCAAACAGAACAGCCCTGCCGTCATTGTCCTGCTGTCGGACCTGCTGGTGTTTAGTGTGTTGACCATCATGCCTACTGGTAAGTTGGAGACTATCCCAGTGATACCTTGCTTAACACGGAGGCTTTCAAAAAATTAAAAAATTAGGAAAAATCTATATGCACACTTCCTCCTCAAGGAACTTTTTACAGCCCATCGGTTTGCCTTTGTCTGATTTCTTTTGGTTGAGTACACTTTGGGAGTTTAAAAACATTTCCCAGAAATAGTTGCTGCCAAAACCTTAATTTGTCGAAAAATACTTTTCGAATCTAAGTGCTTACACTGATTATTTTCCATTCATCTCTCTTTGTGAAGAGAGATGTTTTTGGTTTTCGTTTCGAACATTTCTTTGGCAGACCTCCTATAACTTTTTTACTAGTTTACAGAGAAAGTTCGGATGTACACATAGTCTGTGGGTTGTCCTGGGCAAGCTTGTAATACACGCTCTAAACTTTCCTATGGACGTCTGCCATTGGCATAATTAATCCTATACTTCTTGTGGAGCGTGAAACCACGATCTCAAGCCAGAGATGAACTCTGTTTAGGTTTGAGGGTTTAAGGTTTTTTCTTGTGACCCAATGCATCACCTCGAAGGGTCTTCTGCTGCTGCCATGGCTCAGAGGCACGCGGGCAGCAGGGCTGAGATGCTTTTCGCAGCCTATGACCCAAATTAGAGCAGCCAAGGAGTGGTGGTGGTGGGCTGGGGGGCGGGCCCACACAGAGGGTGTATGGACGGGGGGATGATTACTGTTTAGAGTGAACTCTTTGGTGTGGAGGTGCCGTGATAGAAGCCCTCCCCCCACACCCCTGCAGGAGTACACTAAGAGAAACCTGTTAGCCACCGGCCTAAATGCACAAGAGCCACTAAAAGGCTGTACACACTTGAAGAAGAATTCTCCCAACAAGCATGTGCATTATGCGGCGCCCCTGCTTCAACGTGATATATTGTCGGTCCAGTTACAGGAGGAGAGCAGTAGCCAGTGGAGCTCCGACAACTAGACTATTTCAGGTCCTCCAAGGGAAGTCACTGGGCTGACATCCAATCAGGTCACAGAATGAGGCCAGTGTGTCACTCTTTTTCGGGGGGGGCAACAAGGGTCACACGTGTGCCCTTTAGGGTGACTGTTAGACGTTGACTTGAGGTGTGTATGTGTCCGAAAATAGGGGGTGTAGACTTGCGGCTGGAGATTTTCCCACAGTTGCTCCTCCTTGGGGGTCCTCATGGTTCTGTGGCATTCTGCCCCCCGCCCCCCTCCCCCCTAGTTGATGAGCACAAGGTCAGCAAGAAAAGTCTCAATAAGTGAAATCAAACTGATCAGCAGTGCACAGACAAAATCATTTTTGCCATCTCAGAAACCTCATTGGACAGAGAACAGGTGTTAATGTGGAGAGTAAGAGAGAAATGCAGACTGTTGCATGAGACTCAAGTGCTGTAGAGCAGTACTTGAGTTTTTTGGGGTGGGGGCGGTTGTAACTGTTGTGAATAGTTCCTTCCTCTTCAAACATCTGCTTTTGAGACGTAGGGCTGAGACAGCAGGACAGGAATGTTGTCTCTCTCTGTCTCTCTGTCTCTTTCCCTCTCTCTGTCTCTCTCTCTCTGTCTCTCTCTCGTTCTCTCTCTCTGTCTCCGTCTGTGTGTGTGATTCAGTCTTTGTGCTATTGCTTTTTACTGTGTGAAATCCTGAGTGACATTTTAAGGTCCTTAGCGTCATTACAAATCAGGCCCTGCGTCTCAATTCCCAGAAATGAAGATGGGACCCTTTATTACAGACGTTTTGTGAAGATCTGAGGCCCCTTTTGTCCCCCCGACACCGTTACTAAATAGACGGCGAGACTGCATCTCCTCATTGTGTCGCCAAAGGGAGAACACCGCGCTAGGCATACACACTAGCCAAAATAAAGTTTTCTCTCTACGGCAACATCACCATATTCTTTCAACTCTTCTTCTGTGTCACTTCAAAGGGGTTTGAAACTGAGCAGGAGAGATGAACCTGATGGTAAAAGTGTCTGGGAAGTGGTTGCAGACTGAGAGGCCTTCACAGGACTTTGAGTACAGCAGACAGTTCTCATTGTGGTCGAGAGCGAGAGCGAGGAGGGAATTGGGGGAACAAATGGAACTGGGTGTTGGCAGGTGGAGTTTGACTGATGACCTCTCCCAACTACTCTTGTCCTCCTACTTTCATTCCAACACACACACACACACACACACACACACACACACACACACACACACACACACACACACACACACACACACACACACACACACACCTTTAGTCTCATATGTCCTAGTTTGCCTGTTCCCTTATCTCTGATCTGACCTCAAAGAGTTTGCGTGACCCTGTTAAGTCAAAGTCTAAGACCTGGGTTGTCACTAAGGGTAATGCTTTACAAATTACTGATGTTGGAAATGTGTCACGTGAAGGTTGTTTGACACATACCCAAACAATCACAAAATGCAAACTTGGATAACCTTTGCATGTGCATGCATGCAAATGTACACGCATATACCAAGACAAAGCTTGGCATCTGCTGACGCTGAAACTGCAGCCACAAAGAAGTGTGTTCAGCATGCTTCTTTAAGGATGTGTTTTAATTGACAACAGAACTGGCCCCCATCAATACACCCATTGTGATAACTGCCACCATCACCAAGGGCTTTCCATTGACATCAACGTCACATCTTCAGCAGAGAGACCCTTCAATCCTTGATAACTTTCAAAAATGCCATTCCACAGAGCTTTAGCCAGATCGGTTTCCTGAATGCATCTGATTTTGATCAGTCTGCACAGCTGTGTGTGACATGTGACCAGGAGGGTGGAGGGAACTTGTATCAATCCGTTAGTTTGGCTTTCTGTGAAGATCCAACACCAAAGTAATCGATTGGTATACTTTCTCAGACACAATGTACACTCAGTAGGAACCAGCATCTGTGCGAGTGATCAATAGGCCTATTTCAACAGTGCAGCTGTTTCTGGTCTCCATTTCTAGATAACAGGCCTTGACTGAATGCTTGATGTCAGATGCTTGTGTGTCACAGCAGTAGTAATATATCTCTGCTTTTATCAGCTCAGAAGGCCAGAGTGAAGGATAGAAGGGAGTTAAATGATAAGTTTCCAAAATATCTTTAGATGTCCCAGGAGACACGGTGCACGTGATTCTCACCGAAATGGTTAACATGTGTCCAAATAAGATGATCTGAACCATGTTAGTGAGTGAGGAAAATGGGGTGGAAGATTAATGAGGGAGAGGAGATGAATAGAAGTATGGAGAGAGGGAATGGGAGAAGGCGAGAGGCAGAGACAGAGGGGGAGAAGGGAGAGGCTTGGACATCACAGGCCACGCTATTGTCCTGGGATCAGGCAGCCAGTGATGTCATGCTGGAGAGGGTCTGAGCTGGGGATCAGAGTGGACTTTTTTTCCTCCAATTCCATTTCTTTAACATCATAACACTGTTGTCTTGTAAGTTCATTTCTTTTAATCAGAACAATTAGTTAAGCTTAGAGAGATACTTTTGAATTATAAATGTTGTCATTTGAAACATTGTTATTTGTGTTGTTTATTGTATTTTTTCAATCTGACAGGCGACAGTTCCATACATTCAAGTCTGTGAATTAGTGTGGAAGGTGACAAGATGTCTATGCATGTGTGTGTGTGTGTGTGTTTGCGTGCGTATCTGTGTGCTAATGACAATTGTGCGTGTCACTGCTGGGGTACGTAGGTCCCTTTTGTGTGTGCTGTGAGATCTGATGGCTGAAAGCTGACTCTGGGTGTATTCAGTGAACGGAGAGGTGAGGAGGAGGGGGAAAGGGTGTCCAGCAGCGGCCCCATCTACCACAGCCATGTTGATCTTATCTGAACCGAGCCACACTATGGATGTCCATGAGCAAACTATAGCAGAACCCCTCTCTGGGTCAAATAGGCGCCGTATGGGTGTGGGAGGTATTGCTATAGGTGCTGCATGTTTCATAAATGGGGATGTATTCTGTAACGTCATTGTTATAGTTGAACAGGCGACATGTCATTTGACACTTATCTGGATTCATCACGATTAGAAGGTAACACTAAGCTCCACCAATTTGAACCTTGGCATCTATTTAAGAGATGCTCAAAAAGCTAAACCTTTCTTCTTTATTAGGATTCCCAGCATAATCTCATGTCTTCTTACTGAAGTCCCTTCCTGCTAAACTCTCTTCCTGAGTTCTCTCTTTATTGCTAGTGCCAGAGTTCTCCCTATATTGCTGGTACTAGAGTTCTCTCTTTATCGCTGGTACCAGAGTCCCCCTATATCACTGGCTGGGGTACTTCTGTGGGTATCCCCTGGTTCTTTTGGGCTGTTTACTGGCCAAACAAATCAATTTTGAATTTGATTTGTAAAGCTCTTCATCACAGGTACTTTCTCACAGGGCAAAACTGGCCGCATCTTTATGACCTCCCCCCCCCCCCCCCCCAAGCCTAGCAAGCCCTAGCCCTCCAGGGCAAAGGGGCCATCAGGCGGCCGTAAAACTCGAGTCTGAAGTGGACGGCCAGGTCTCTGCAGAGAGCCGTTAAAACCCACTTCTCTGTGTCTGTTTGTATGGTGGACCTTCTGTAAGCCCGCTGCATGCCAACAGATGATATGCAGGCATCAGGTGTATAGGGAAAGGTTGACATGCAAATCAGTAATAAAGCTGTTTGTGTTTCACCACCAGGTACAATGTTCCCTTCGAAAAGGGAGACTGAGAGATGCGTCAAATAAGGGGTTTATTGCATTATTAGCGTGTATTAGCGTGTTACTATGGGTTGGCCAAATGGTGTCATGGCCACCCATAGTAACACAGTGTATAATGTAGATTATGGTGTTTGGAGGATCATGCGTTTTTTTCTGAAATGTAATCCTATTCATTTGGTGACTGCTTCCAAGTACCTGAAGGATCAGAGAACAGATTAATATCAGACACTACAGGTGATACTACGTCTTTAGGGTGGTTCTCTGAGTGCTTGATCTGGCTGTATGTTTGAAAGGTCTGACCAGACTGGGAACAAGTGCTCCCAATGGGGAGGGAAGGAACAGTTGAAAGCAGGTAGTGAAGGCACTGGCTGGCAGCCGACACACACACACACACACACATACACACACACACACACACACACACACACACACACACACACACACACACACACACACACACACACACACACACACACACACACACACACACACACAGAGGAAGAAACGGTCTCAACCTGCAGGCTTAGGGACATAATTAGAGATCATTTACATGGATCAGGTTGAAGATAATCTGAACAAAATGTAACCAAAGCCTAGTCATCTTCCCTTTAGTGTGTGTGTGTGTGTGTGTGTGTGTGTGTGTGTGTGTGTGTGTGTGTGTGTTACCCAGGAAACTACCAGGGTGTGCCCAAAACATACAGCAGGGCGGAGGGAAGGAAGGGCTGGGCAAACACAAGTTGGAGCAATCTTTCTCTAGGCCTTTCACACATGCACAGTAAGCCTGTAACATTCTCCGGATTATTATTCATCCATACAGTCCCGATGCAAGCGTCCGCATCAGTCCCTCTAGAGGTAACCCAGAGTTTACCCGGCCAGGATCCAAGTGTAGAGTCCGGAGAACCTGAGATCCGGAGAATTCACAACAATTTAGTGGGCGTGTTGCTGACGTGTTGATAGCGTTTCTATCGTACTACTGGCGCAAAACCAACTCATTTGTATTTTTCCCTTCTCGTCTGTATTTTGCGTTTCAACCTCCTTATGCTTCGACTCTTCTGTTGATATTGCAGATACGTCTGAGTAAAACACATGCTTTCCTCTGCATTCACTGACCCCCGTGTGTGTGTGTGTGTGTGTGTGTGTGTGTGTGTGTGTGTGTGTGTGTGTGTGTGTGTGTGTGTGTGTGTGTGTGTGTGTGTGTGTGTGTGTGTGTGTGCGTGTGTGTCTGTGTGTCTGTACAGGTGTGTGTGCAGCCTTCTGCAGACAGTCTTTCTCGTAATGGCCATTAAGCTGTAGCTGCTTCATCATCCGTGTGACAAAACAAACAGTCTGTTGGAGTTAAACACACACAAATCTGTTACGCATACATTTCCTGATTGGATTAGCGAGCATATCTTAAGGTATAAATGGTCCTTAAGATTCTAAGTTAGCTATTAGTCTAGCGTTGTGTAATTTTAAACTGTGTGTCAGCTGTGTACTTGCAATCATTCGGCTGAACAGACAATCGGAGGCAGAGTGTGTGCACGTTAGTGTGTATGCGCACGTAAGTGTGTGTATGCACACTAGTGTGTGTGCACGTTAGTGTGCGTGTACACGACAGTCTACGATTTTGCTTTTTATGGGTCAGAAAGGTGGGTCAGGTTTGGAAGGGCAAAGTTTTGGCTAAATACATGCAAAAATGCATGTTCACACACACACACACACACACACACACACACACACACACACACACACACACACACACACACAAGAAGTAATATGTTATGAATGCTTTTGCATGCCCACTGTGGTTAAGGACGCTCCAGTTATTTTGCTGCTCTTCTGGCCGGGACGGGCACAGACTAAAGGGCTGATTATGGTCCCACGTTCCCGCAACACAAGGGGGTCACGGACCCCTTACGTCCTTACAGACCCTCCTTGCATCCACCGCAAGAGCCTGACGTGCGCCTCCCAAAAAATGTTAACCTTCCAGCGAGGCAACGTAGCAGCAAGGGCTGTGATTGGTCCGGCACAGAACCATAAAGGTTCACGACTTTTTCGAAGCGTCTGTGTGGTCATTGCGTTGCGTGAACGTGGAACCATAATCAGCCCTTAACAGTCACTAGCTGGCAGCCTGTGACAGGCTGCCAGCTAGTGCCGACAGGCCTGGGATTATCGACAGGCTGATAATCCCAGGCCTGTCGGGTTCTTTTGTTTGATTATGAGGCGACGCGTTAAAATCAACCACATTGGACCCTGCTTACCTGAGGGCCACACACCATGGCAGAGGATCTTTGGTGCCTTGCTCCTAAAACCCCTGGAAGGCCCCAGAAACAGATAAGAACGGTAACTCAAAGGGAAAGCCCCCGCCACCCCCCAGTAGCAGCAGTGGTCTCCACAGAAGGGGCGCTTGCCGTTGCAGCACAAGCACCTAAGCTGCCACCCTGAAAGGGGACAGCCATCTCGCTTTTCCTTGGAGCCCGTTCCACGTTTCATGTTTCATGGTGTTGAACTGTGTGTGTGTGTGTGTGGCTGTGTGTGGCTGTGAGTGTGAGTGTGTCTGTGTCTATGTCTGCATGTGAGTGAGGGAGTGATCTTTCTGATGCTTTGATGTCAGACCTGCCCCGGGGAGGACTAGCCAGCAGCGCTAGCAGCAGCAGCGATGCTATCCCTTAGGAAACTGGATCTGTTTCTGGCTCTGATTTAAAGATGGCCAACGGTGGACCCCACTCCCAACCACTACTTTAGAGGGGGTTTCTGCTGTGCCCCTTCTTTGCCCTCATTCCTCCTGCCTCTCTGCTCCAATGTGTGCCTCATCAAAGCAGGCATTCTTTTAAAGGCAAGACTAGAAGAAAGATAGGAGAGGGGCGATACTGTGCATATTGAGCCTGTGTGGGTTTGAGTTCAGCACGAGTGTATCTGTGGGGGGCTTTTGGGAGTGGGTTATCCTACCACAATGGATCCAGGAACACATAGACACACACACACAAACCTGTTCCTCTCCCACATAAATAGTGCCTTCCATTCATGTGTGCAAGAGAAAAAGGGGAATATTCTGAGAATTACACTGTTAATCAAGTCTTGGGATTGGGCTTCATCTCTGTTACTCCAGTCTCTCTATCTCTCACACACACACACACACACACACACACACACATGCACATACACATGTACACACACACACACACACACACACACACACACACACACACACACACACACACACACAGGTCAGGCAGGGTCCTGCTCATGGCTTTACAGTAACTGACCGTCCACTGGACAGCAGTGAATGGCTGGTGTGTTGTACCTCTAATACTGTAGTAAATACATTTAACGGTCAATTGAATGGCCTCTAATGGGAGGCATTGAGTGTGGAGGTGGAGGCAGGCGCGGCCTGAGGACAGAGCTGCTCTATGTCTAAGAGGCTTCATGCTGGGCCTCACATGGTCGGCAGTAGGGCTGTGACAGGGTGGAGCAACAGGAGTCAACAGCAAAGGTCCACACTTAGTTGGAACATGAAGGTGCTTTTGCAAATAAATGTCACTGAAGACTCCTATCGGGAGCGTTCATTTGTTGTTGTTCTTAATTTGTTAAGCATAGTCTCAAATAATCATACCTTTATGCTACCGTGATGAGGTCCGCGACTTAATATGATTTTTAAATAATGGTTGTTCTCCTTAGACGGTATTCAACCATACCAGGTTATAATCCAATTTTATTGCCATTTTAAGTTACTTTCTTATGGTTTGATGAGGTAAGGATGGGTCACCTTATTCGATTATGTGTAAACCTCTGACACTTTCTTCGCTACCACAGCTAAAAACAGAACTCGGTGCTCAAGTTGAATCAAAGACCTAAATCAAGTCCTAAAAATAAATACTTTATAACTGGTAGAATAGATGACTAGGGTAAACAATCATGCTTTCAATCCAAGTTTCATTTCTGGACATATGCTGATAAAATTTAGCCAAGTCAAGCATTCAGGGATTTCACTGCCTCCACCCTAAACCCAGCCCACAGAAGAACCTTGTTGTTTACCAACAGAACAGTGGTCTATAGAGCTCAAAACAATCATGTATTTCACATCTTTTGGATGTCTTGGAAGCATACACTACCGTTCAAAAGTTTGAGGTCACCCAGACAATTTCATGATTTCCAGGAAAACTCAAACTTTTATTCAACGGTTTTAGCTGTGCTAACCTAATTGCACAAGGGTTTTCTAATCAGCAATTAGCCTTTTAACACAATTAGCTAAACAATGTCCCATTAGAACACAGGAGGGATGGTTGCTGGAAATGGGCCTCTGGACACACATAGATATCCCACCAAAAATCTGCCTTTTCCAGCTCGATTAGTCATTAACCACATTAACAACTGCATTTTTAATAAATTTAATGTTATCTTCATTGAAAAATACATTGCTCTTCTTAAAAAAATGAGGACATTTCTAAGTGACCCCAAACTTTAAACGGTAGAGTGAGCCATTTTCTAATCCCTGCGCCGTTGTCTCCCTCCCAGATGACTACAACTACCCGGCCGACGCGCTGCCTCCGCTCCCAGAGATCCCCCCGGTCTGTGGCGCGGCGCTGAGCTACCCCGTCTCCCGCCACGTGCCACTGCGCTACTGCTCCGCCCACAGCATGGACTCCTCCCCGGACAGCGCCGAGCGGCCCATCAGCTACAGCTCAACGTCCTCGTCGGCCTCGTCGCGGGACAGCCACTGCTCGTTGATCGGGCGCACGGTGGTGCTTGGGCCCTGCCCCCCCACGCCCGTCGACCGGGACTCCGGGGCCATCCGGCTCGAGCTGGTCCCGGCCCGCCAGCTGGGGCGCCGGGACGCTGAGGGGGAAGGAGAGCGGGCCCACAGAGAGGCCGGGGACGGCGGCGGCGGTGGTAGCAGCAGTGGCGTGACAGGGAAACATGACACTAGGGGAGGGCAGACCTCCACCGGACACTCGGAACCAGAGCTCAGCCCGGACGTAGCGGAGCGGAGCGGTCCCGGAACACAGGGGCCCAGGACCTATGTGGACAGGGTGGTGCAGGAGATCCTGGACACGGAGCGCACCTACGTGCAGGACCTGCGCAGCATCGTGCAGGTACAGGCCAGGCCAGCACACACGCAAACCTCACCTTGTGTCATAGAATATTGTGGGAGAGAAGGTTATTCATGAGTTTTCCATGAGGCTTTGTGTGCATATGTGTGCATGCGTTTGCAGAGGAGCTGTTTGAGCTCTCTTTAAAAGTAACCCGTTTAAATAAACCTGTCCAGTACCGCAGCCTTTGGAAGAGAGTTCCTGCTGCAGGTTTTGGTGATAATTGTTTTTATTGAAAAGTAGCCTTCACAAAATGTACAATGAATAGATTTAATAGCAACGTTCAGTTTATAACTGATACACCTGCATCAACTTGCAATGCAAACCGCACTACAGTGTGGTTTGATGGAGGGTTAGGAGGATGGTAAATGGAGTCCACAGGCCTGCTCCACAGGCCCAGGCCCCCGTGACGGCGGCTGCATGGTCCTTCGGTGAACCTGTAGATGCTGTAAGGTTAGCTTGGTGGGGACTCTTGCATGGACACTTGACACCGGGGCTTTTGTGTTGCCAGCAGAGACGCCAAGTCATAGTGCAGACATTTTGGAAGACACACACCTACAGTATGTGTAACCCACACACGATAGTCACAAGACGCACATTTGTTCACACAACACAAAACTCCATGAACTTCACACGGCTCCTATTCCCTAGTGTCTGATCATGGCTTTTTGTTAAGGGCCTGGAATGAAAGTTTACTTTTCCCTACTTTCAGTGATTTAGCCCCCTCCATGTCAGCAGCCACTATTCTACATCCCTTTTGGATATAGTACTGTTTTTGTATTGTTAGAATTGTTTTTCAGGATATAGGGTTTAGTTATGGGACACGAATGCACAGTTAACATGGGCCATGTCAGGAGACCGTTCTGCTCGCGTACGTGCATCTGGAATGAAATACATCGGGTGAACTATTGTACCGTAGTGATGCAAATGCAAGAGCAAAGTTTAAGGGTGAAGCGTGTACATCTGATGTGTGCATTTTACCGCCTCGTTCTCAGCATGTATGTGTGTGTGTGGTTCATGGGAGTCTTAAACAAGGCCAATCAGCTTCCCTGGAGATGGGAATGGGATTGTGGTGGGAGGCTAGGCTTTGGGGGCGTGAGCAGTGAGGGGGGCTGAGGGTGGCAGGGTGTTCTCATAGAAACGGCTTCCTTCCTCTCTCTCTCCCTCCCTCCCCCGTCAGCCCTGATCGATGTCCCCACCTCTCCCCTCAGTCCTCTTCCTCTCCTCCTCTGGGTGACGGGGGGAGGAAATGAGGAAAGGGAGACTGACAAAGTGATAGAGAGAGAGAGGGAGAGAGGCACAAGGAGAGAGAGACGGAGAGAGAGACAAGCAGGGAGGGGTTTAGCCTTGAGATAAAGGTGTCTCAAAGTAGGTAGGAAAACACTGAGCTGAGCTGAGGAGCTGCACATAACGCCCCGTTAGTCCTCCTCCATGTGGAAAAGACCCCTGGTAGACCACACACACACACACACACACACACACACACACACACACACACACACCTTTATTTCTAGCCATCCAGACCACCCAGTTATGGACGACACTTGCTTTCCTCCAGCTATGCTTTCACTTCCGTACAGCCCTTCCCTTACTTTAACACGGTCAACCATCAGCTGTTGCAATGCTCGGCTAACAGCAATGGTGCCCACAGGCCAGTCAATATATATATATACCCCCCCCCCCCCCCCCCCCCCCACCCATACAAGAAGGCTTTAAGGGGGTCATTTGAGAGTTCAGCCAGCCTTCCTCCCAGTGCCACATTATCTAGCTTTCTGTTATCGCCACCTCATGGGAGGAACTCATCACCTCCTACCCTCCCCCCCACAGTTCTCCCCCCCTCCACCCCTCTCCTCGCCCCGTATCCTGCCAGCCCGTTGGTTCCCGCAAGGGGGGGCAGGGGTCGTGCTGCAAAAATGCAAATATTTACCGCAACTCCTTTTGGCTCACCTGTGCTCCATCTGTCAGTGAGGTGGGCGTGGCCAGTGTAAACCCACATGCTAGCACCGGGATCTGAACGTGCACTTTTGAATAAGTTCCACGTGCCGTCAGTATTTTTCTATTGGGCATTTTCATACACACGACAAGGTGGAAAAATGATTGAAAGAACGATTTAATTTTGTGAACAATTAAAACATATAAACATCTACACAAATCAATGTATGTTTAAATTGTTCACGTGTATCCAGATGAGTGGGAGGATGCAGTGGGTTTGTGTGTGTTTGAGAGAGACTGTTCACATTCATTATTTATTTCCCCTCTCTTTGTGTTACTGGTTGATGGTGTTTATTTGTTCTGGACACTGGATTATTGTGTTAAATGAGGGGCCAAACAGTGTCATTCAAACCAGCCCTATGATCTCGGCCCGCCCGCCCGCCCGGGTCGTCCCTTCTAGAGACCTGGAACCCATGAGAGAGAGAGAGAGAGAGAGAGAGAGAGAGAGAGAGAGAGAGAGAGAGAGAGAGAGAGAGAGAGAGAGAGAGAGAGAGAGAGAGAGAGAGAGAGAGAGAGAGAGAGAGAGAGAGAGAGAGAGAGAGAGAGAGAGAGAGAGAGAGAGAGAGAGAGAGAGAGAGAGAGAGACTTGTACTTAGGGAAAAATCAAAGTGTGTGTAATTAATATGACTAATGTTTAACACCTTCAAGCCCTTTACAATTTCACATTGTGTCTGATGCCTTGTGTGTGTAACGGGCGACAGGTGTTAGCTCAGCTTATTTTCATATTGCATATGTTGTGTGGTATCATCTTGTGTGTTGAGGCGTTACTAATGCATACCTGTGGAGGCGTGTGTGTGTTTGTTTGTGTCACCTGGACACCGGCCCATCCTTGTTCCCAGGCAGAGCGGCATGCGTGTTGAGAGGAGGGGTCAGACCAGGTCAGGTCGGTGACCCGCGGCCAATGAAGTGTCCTGTCACACGTCTTGCTCCTAATGGTGGAGCGACCCTCACCCTGACCCCTCATGGTTACCCAAGCTGTAACCCCAAACCCTGCCTCGCTGCGGCTCCCTAACACTATGCTGGAACCCAAACCCCTGGTCTTGCCCTTTGAACGGAGCATTCCCAAGATGGGTACAAGTTCTCTCCTCCTCTCAGAATATACTTTTACCCAATATACTCTCTCCATCTTGCTTTACCAATGCATCGTCAGCCAAAGGGGAGGTCTGCAGATCATTCATCTCAAACAGGACTTTATAATGACTTATAAACAGTTCTGTCTCTCTCTCTCTCTCTCTCTCTTACTCTCACTCACTTAGCCTCTCAACATACAATACAATGTACTATTAATACAAAGGCACACACACTAATAGCAGTGTATGTTTATTTGTTTAAATAATCTGGGGCCAGGTCTGTACATGTCCAGTCATGTACTCTATGCTCAGGTTTCAGACACCAGTCTGCAAAACAATTACGCTGCAGGTTAGCTAGCTACTTAGCTGCAGTTGCCCCAAGTGCTAGTTTCTGTCCTGTGTTGGCAGTGTGTGTGTGTGTGTGTGTGTGTGTGTGTGTGTGTGTGTGTGTGTGTGTGTGTGTGTGTGTGTGTGTGTGTGTGTGTGTGTGTGTGTGTGTGTGAGCAAACATTTTCATACATGCGCCAACCCATGCATTTGCATTCAAGCCTCCGAAGCTGTGGTTGTTTGGGGTTGACCCGGGTTGCCAGCTGTTAAAGGTGCCTGCAATAATAGACTATCAGTCCTTAGCCCATCTGTCAGTACAGACAACCACTGAGGCTTTCATTAGTTTGCTTTGCTTGTCACTGAAGCAGGAGAAATTAAGAAAAAAACGAATGGATGCATTTCTGCAGCTGTACAAAAAAAATCACTTTCAATTGGTGAATGAAAAACAGTCAATAGGTCTGTGAACGTTTTGAATGTGCTGGACTTGTTCTCAGCAGCAAACGGACAGTGGAGGACTGTGGAGTACTGTATGTACTGTGTAGAGTCCTGTATGTAATGTAATGTACTCCATGGTAGAGTCCTGTATGTAATGTAATGTACTCCATGGTAGAGTACTGTATGTACTGTAATGTACTCCATGGTAGAGTCCTGTGTGTACTGTAATGTACTCCATGGTAGAGTCCTGTATGTACTGTACTCCGTGGTAGATCACTGTGTGACCTGTACAAGCGGATCCATCAGGGTTCTCCACTGGCTGCCAGGCCGAGGGAGATACCAGTTGTCATGACTTGTCATTGGCTGAGATGGCGGCCGTAATAAGGGGGACTGAGAGCTGAGCCCGTGTTTCTCTTGTCATGCTAAACAGACCTACTGCTGACAAATGAAAAGTAAGAAAAAATCCCAAATTTTGCTTCAGCAGCTATTTGTGTTTAAAGCAAAAGCATAATTGGCCTAATTAAAGGTAAATTGCTTTGACTGGGGACCATTTCGTACAATGGCGCTGAAACTAGTGTGTGTGTGAGTGATACAGTCTCTAGTCATACAGTCGCTTTTGAATGAGTGTCAACAATGGGATATTCTTCAACACATTTTGATCTCTCTCTCTCTCTCTCTCTCTCTCTCTCTCTCTCTCTCTCTCTCTCTCTCTCTCTCTCTCTCTCTCTCTCTGATTCTAGGACTACCTGGAGTGTATCAGTAACCAGTCTCGCCTGGCTTTGAACGCTGAGAATAAAGGTTCTCTGTTTGGAAACATCCAGGACATCTACCACTTTAACAGGTACAGTGCAAATCTAGCATATCGTACCATTTACTAATCTGTCAAAAGACAACACTTTAGAAAAATGGTTACCTTACACAATGCAACTCTTTTTGTTGACACACACACTCACCCCACTCACACCCTCACAATAGCAGCAATGACCTATTTCAATATGTGAACATTTGGACTTTCTTCAGAGCAGAGCTCGTGGCCTGACTTTTAATGCAAGTGTGTGTGTGTGTCGCCATGCATTTACAGGGACCTTCTTCATGACCTTGAAAGGTGTAACAAAGACCCTGTGGCCATCGCTGAATGCTTTGTGGCAAAGGTGAGGATAAACACACACACACCTGTGCCCGTTTATCTGACTTTCACTCAAGCGTGAACGTTGAACGTGTTGAAACTTGTCCAAACAGCTGTTTATCCAGAAAAAAACTAAAAACAGGTGTACAAGTGGACGATCTCATAGGCACGGCCATTAACATACACTTAAGACTTACCAACATTGATATCGGATTGAAGATGTGAAGCAGACTGGAGTTATTGCGGTATCAGCTGTATCCAAGTTCCTGCAAACAATGACAGTCCCCTTTCTAATGAGTCAGGACACCCCTTTCAGGGCACGTGCACGCAGTCAAAGATTAAACAGCCAATGAGAGGTGGTCAGGTTATTATTATTATAACGACCCAATGAGACGGGACTCAGTGGAATGTCTCCTGTTTTGGAAGAGTCAACCATTGAGGCAGGAAGGGGAACTTCTGTGGAATTTTAAGGACTCCATGAGGGTAAAACTACATTTCACTAGATCAGCTGCAGGGTGGTTTATAGGCATGCTACAATAACAGGGATGAAAATACATTGCAACAGCATCACTGCTGCCTGAGCATTGTTTGTGCGCACACATATATATATATATATATATATATATACACACACATACACAAACACACACACACACACACACACACACACACACACACACACACACACACACACACACACACACACACACACACACACACACACACACTTTTAAAACAGGATTTGGTCTGGCCGGGTCCCTTGTTTGCATGCTGCTTTCTGGTGTTTGCATTGGGGTTCTTAGCGTTGGCCATGATGCACAGAACAGCAGATTGAACCTATCCTTCTATGGATAACGATTACAACAACAGCCCCCCTTTCCAAAATAGAACAACCACTGTCAATTCTGGAACCCACAAAACAATGCAATTATGGGTATGATCTGAAATCCAACGGAATAAGACTGCACAAACGTGACCTTTTATCTTTGTGATCGGCAGACTTTCAGTTAATCAGAACTTCTGTTCACCCGGACAGGAGTTCCATTAATGATAATATCCGGACTATCTCAAACACACGCAACACCAGCAATTCTGACAGAAAAAACAAGTAATTAAAATGTAACATTCCCGTATTGAAATATAAAAAAATGACTTGACCTGTGTTATGCAATTGGTTGAATTATTATCCAATTGTTTCCAACAGTGTTCAAACTCAGAGAAATAAGTAGATTTGTTCATGGTAATGGTTGATTATATTTGGTCACATTTCATATTTACAGCCCTTTACCACTTAACCTCAGGGGAAACATGCCAGTAATCCAGTTGAGATGTTACTTCTAACACAACGCTCTATTTCATTAGAATCTTATTTGTATAAACAGGACCAAACAAAACTTGCATAGAACTTGAATACATGAACTCTTCCGTGAACATGATTTCTGCTTGAGTCACGTCAGATTTTCAGCAGCAATGGTGGTGAATACAACAACTCCCATTGTCCTTGGCTCATTCAGAATGTCCTCAAACCAAATCTTTTGTTGTTGTTTTGATTTAGAGACCCCTAGTGGCAGAAAAGACTAAATACACCTTTAACTTGTGATTGAATTAAACAGAGTAAAGATATCTTATCTGCTGATCATCTATAAGTCATGTGGAAGAGGTGTGTGTGTGTGTGTGTGTGTGTGTGTGTGTGTGTGTGTGTTTGTGTGTGTGTATGTGTCTGTGTCTGAAGGCACTAATTACAGTGTAAGAAGGTCATAAAGCAGCTGCTGGGTCACCATCCCGGCCAGAGTTTGGAAACAGTTAGTCATCGCTGGAAACCATGAGATCTCCATGGAGACAGGCATCCAGTGGGAGAGCAATGACTAAGGACGTGTGTGTGCACACTTGAGAGAGTCGTGGTTTTGTGAAATGCTTCTATTAATGTCTATCATCATTGGGAATGATTCAGTTCCAGTAGGGACCAGAGGAGTCAGGAGAGTATCTGAAGAATTAGTCACGGTCAGAAGATCCACAGAGCCACAAATTGCTGCTTTAAACCACATGCCTCTTGCACCTGAAAACACACACAGTTTGTAATTCTGCAGGCTTTTAATTGCAACCTCTTCAAAGTGTTCAAAGGATTCACATTCTCTCTCTTTCTTTCTTTCTTTCTTTCTTTCTTTTGATGCTCTGTCCTTCTATGTTGGCTGTAACACTGGACTGAGTCAGCTTTGAGGGCTCTTACTGTAATGGGTCGCTACATGCTCACTGAACCAACTGCAGCTTGTTTGAGCAACAAGATCAGAATGTTCCACTGAACCCCAGATATTAATCGTCATGCAAACACGCCCATGTCACTGTGTCCGGGCCAGTTCTGCTCCTAACAAAGACCTATGATACACAGCCCGTGCAGAATGTCCCCTCTCCCCCTCAGGAACCTTGGACCTGAGCACACAGTAGAGTGAGAAACACAAGGGTAAATCGTAACTTGGGTAACAATTGCTTCCTTTAACATTAAGTTGCCCATCCATAGTTTTCCTTGATAAGCTGATGATGCAGCAGCACCACGTCGGAGCGTTCCCAGGCCCGATTTAGCATATGGCTGTTTCATTCCCATATAGTTCTTATTTGGATTTACAAGGACCACATATTATAAAGCGGGGTTTATTTCAAGGGCTCCTGGCTACTTCAAACCGTGCGTGTGCGCTTGCCATTTGTGCACTTGCGCGCGTGCCAGCCTACAACTTACTAATTCATGTGTTCCTATTCGAGGGCCGTGTGTGTCTTGTGGGTTTAAGGCTCAAGTGCGTGCATGCTGCCTTGGGCTATTGGGAGTGGGTATCAAGTGTTTGTGTCCGTGTGTGTGGGTGTGCGCGTCATCAGAAATCAATGGGGGCACATCTGGTTCAGCTTAGCTGCCGGTCTGCGGCCGCAGACTGCTGGAGACAGGCAGAGTTGTGCTCTTCAATTTAAAGGCGTTCCCACGGAGCACCTCGGCTGCCCAGACCAGGCTCCTACACACGGCCTGGGTGGGTCTGAAGTAGAGGGCTGGGATGGACCATTTCTGTTCTGTCGTGTATCCCTCCGCTCTTGTTTTGTGACACTTTTTCGATAGTACATGTACTGTATGTGGACACTGCAAGCATAACATTCACACACATCCCTCAGTACACTCGGCCCAACACGCATCACATGTTTAGAGAGTGTGTTTGTGTGTGCTAATGACGCCGCCCCCTGTTGTGGTGGTTTGGTACATGATGCTCTGGGAACCCTGCATGTTTATGGCGGCTCTTCCTGTAATAGCTGTTAAACTTCCTGTGTCCGAAGCATCGTATTTATAGCCAGACACAAATCTAATTAGACTCCCTGAGTTACGCAACTGTGTGTGTGTGTGTATGTGTGTGTGTGTGTGTGTGTGTGTGTGTGTGTGTGTGTGTGTCATGGGGGAGAGGGGAGGAGGGTCATGATCAGGCCAAGTAAGAAGCTGGGAGGAGGGAGCAGGGGGACGCTAGAGTCAAATGGAGAAATTAAGAGAGATCCAGAGAAGCTGGGGCCTGAGAAACAAGGAGCAGGACGGAGTCACTGACACAGACGGAGAAGGAGAGACTCTCATTCCAGCTTTGATAAGTCAGGCTGCCACTGATGTCTTTGAAGTACAGAGGGGCTATCGAGGTGAAAAGGGCCTAAATTAATGGGGCGTCGAGGATGTGTGTGTGGGGGTCATTTCCTCTGAACTCCCAGGAACAGGCAGAATGTACAGTTACACACACACTCATCATAAGACTCATCTTTCAGTTCAGTACTAGTAAACGCTGTAGACAAGACTCTTTGTCCGTTGAGACAGACAGACAGACGGACAATGAAGAGTTAATTCTGAACACCTGGCCTCTCGCCCAGGCTACACTGTCCTGCACAGCCCTACTCTACGCACACTTGATCAGACTTGTACAAACTTGGCCTAACTGGGTTGTGCTGCTGCAGGCAATTTTGACACACTGCATTTTTTAAGTAGTTTTGCAATGTCTTGATTTGCTTATTTAGCAAAAACGACCACAGTCAAGGTCAAACTCCTAATGCGTTTGTTTTTTTCCTTTCTGTCAGAGTGAAGAATTCCATATCTACACCCAGTACTGCACCAACTACCCACGGTAAGATTGTGTGTGTGTGTGTGTGTGCGTGCGTGCGTGCGTGCGTGCGTGCGTGTCCGCGTCAGCTCTTCTTCCGTGCCACTCTGTTTCCTTGCAACGGTTTCCAAACAACGTTAGACGCCAGCTTGAATTCAACTGTGTCAGCCTGATGATATCGCAGCCCGGCCGTTAATACAATAAAAAACATTTCTTCCCTGACTCACATTGTCCTCTTTCACCTCCACATACCACGTTCCCAGTGTCTCACCTAGCCCCATCGTGCGCCTCAATTGAAGCCAAAATGACTTGTTGCATAGAAAAGTGTTTACTGTCAGTTTGGCCTCAGGCTTTCTCTCTCACTCTGTCTTTTTATACGGAGCATGTTGACAAAGTTACAGCTCTCACACTGACAGATGGGCGTTATCGTCGTCCCGCTGACAGTACTTACCAGCTGTAATGGTTTATTCCACACTGTCTGATTGCCGTGGCATCAAGCTTTACGGGAGACCTGTGTGGGCGGAGTGTGAGCAGAGAGTGTGTGGGTAGAAATGTATGTATGGGCATGCTAAGCAAAGCCATTAATCTGTAATGCTGGGTACACACTACAGGATAATTTGCCAGATGTTGTGCCTGATATCCCCCTTCCCACTATGGTTACCAAAGCCCAGATTTCTTGATGGATGTAGAGCAAGTTTGACGCTGTCTCCCTGACTTCATCCATAGTTCATTAGGATGTCCGCCATGTTTGTTTACGCTAAAGAAAATTCTTCAATCGCGAGATAGCAATTGCGATTTGCGAGTGTGAGTTGCAGTTTTGAGAATCAGACCTGGGTTGTTGAGGAAGGGAATTGGTTAGTGTGTGGTGTGCTGTGTTGGCCAAATAAGTCACATTAAATGTCAGTCTCATGTATCTTTAGCTGTAATTAGAGGAAACATCTAATTCATCGTCTAGTGTTGACAGGCATAAGTGGCTGCAGTGGTGTATGGTGTATGTGCGACCGTGTGTTGCACACACACAAACAAAGACACAGTTCGTTGAAAAGTTAATCACGTGAGTGTGTGTAGGTTAAGATGTGAGGCTATGCATCAAGATAATATATTCACTATTCACTCCCTCAGGAAACACTCTGAATATTATTAATGTGTTAATAATCTGTAATCGACTGCTAATTTAGTATGTGCGACAAATGTATGTATGTTTTCTGTGTATGCGTGTGTGAACGAATGTGAAGGGCGGTATTGTCAGCTGTTTGAGATGGACTCTCTCACACCCTCACACAGCTGGTGACCCCAGGCAAGGTCACACACACACGCGCAGACAGTAGAAATGGAGGCTGCAGATGTATCTTGGTTTAACTGTGCTCTGAGGTCGGGTTGCCGTTGAAACAATGTAAGGCCTGTGTTGAGTTGAACTGGAATTTAGACGTGCACGTGCACACACACGCAATACACTCCTAGACACATTCTTAAATACATAGTCTTAAATGTCTCCATTTACAACAGCTCACATTCTATGGACCCTATTTTAATGGTTTGAAACGCAAGTGAGAAGCGCCAAACGCAAGTAGCTTTGTGGTCGGTTCTATGGCAATGTTGCTATTTTAGGGTTGGTCTGAAGTAGCCTAATTACCCTCAGGTGTGGTTTGGGCGTAACTTGCAATAAACCAATGAGAGTGCCATCTCCCATCCCCTTTAAAACACACATGATATGCGGTAACTGTGGTTCTATTTAATGATATACGCAATACATTAACAAACATCGTTTCTTACCAGTATTGTATGCATTATCATTATCGACTTGTGTTCCTAATATGCATGAGTCCCCCCGTTAATATACATTGCCATGGACTGTATTATGCGTTACATGTTTAGTTTGCGTGTGTTTAAACAGATGGACGCACACACGCGCGCCCGCATTCATTCATTCTTTTTAACACTCACTCACGGTAAAACAATGTTTTCTCACGATCAAATACTCATCAATCCTAAAAGTTATGGGCTTGTACACGATGTCACAAGTGTGAAATCGTGTACAAGCAAGTGTATGCGCGAGGTGCACAAGCAACATTATGCATGCGCAGTTAAAATAACATCTGAACAACGCGCCACTGACTTTAAGGGCCCTATCTTGCATCTGGCGCAATTGGCTTTCTACACTGACGCATGTGTCGTTGCTAGTTTGCAACTGGCGCAGAGCGTTCTTTTCCCTCCACCGCCACGCGTCGGTAAATTAGGGAATGATCTTGCGCCCAAAGGGGCGGTTCGGCGAAAGGAGGAGGCGTGTTCTGGCGCAAACGTTCCCTGGTGCTATTTTGCAGTTTCAGAAAACAATTGCGCCACAAATCAGGAAATACCTGGTTTAAAGTTAGTGGCGAGTTGTTCAGATGCTATTTTAAGGGCGCATGCATAATGTTGCTTGTGCACCTCGCGCATACACTTGCTTCTCTCATATAGCTAGCCACACATTCTTGGTCAATTATTTGGGAAAGAACAGCTGATACAGCGGTAATAAGTTGTACTTTTACATCAATGCATCTGCAAACACCGTACAGCAAACACATATTTTCTTGACACAGACATCGTGTACAAGCCCATAACTTTTAGGATTGATGAGTATTTGATCGTGAGAAAACATTGTTTTACCGCGAGTGAGTGTTAAAAATGAATGAACGCGGGCGCGCGTGTGTATGTGTAAAATAATTAATGAATGCGGGCGTGCGTGTGTGCGTCCATCTGTTTAAACACACGCAAACTAAACACGTAACGCATAATACAGTCCATGGCAATGTATATTAACGGGGAGACTCATGCATATTAGGAACACAAGTCGATAACGATAATGCATACAATACTGGTAAGAAACGATGTTTGTTAATGTATTCCGTATATCATTGAATAGAACCACAGTTACCGCATATCATATCTGTGTTACGCTTTCTTTGCCGAAATTTATTTGAGGACTCAGTATTTCTGAAGTTGTGGAAGAAAACGCTATTCCATGTGTGAATTAGGCCATATTATTTGGCCATAAACTGAGCCATTTGAAGTTTGAAATTCATGTGGTCATGCATCTGTCTCATCAGAGACTGCAAACGCACTGTCAAAATATCAACTCGTCAGATTCAAATGCGCTCATTACTCTTAAAGGGGATGGGAGATGGCACTCTCATTGGTTTATTGCACGTTACACCCAAACCACACCTACGGGTAATTAGGCTACTTCAGACCAACCCTTTTTAGATTTGCGCCGGGCGCAAGAGTCATTTATATGCCTATAAAATAGCAACATCGCCATAGAACCGCCCACACAGCTACTTGCGCTTGGCGCTTCTCACTTGCGTTTCAGACCGTTAAAATAGGGCCCTAAACTAGATATTTCCTGGTTTGTGGCAGAATTGTTTTCTGAAACTGCAAAATAGCACCAGGGTACGTTTGTGCCAGAACATGCCTCCTCCTTTCGCCGAACCGCCCCTTGGGGCGCAAGATCCTAATTTACAGACGCGTGTCGGTGGAGGGGAAAGAACGCTCTGCGCCAGTTGCAAACTAGCAACGACACATGCGTCAGTGTAGAAAGTCAATTGCGCTGGATGCAAGATAGGGCCCTATGTCTTTATCATCGGTACACACACACACACACACACTTTCATTTTGTGTGTGTGTGTGAAACCCTTGCCTTATATTGAAAGGCTCCATTGGAACGTTCCACATGGATCCTCCACCAAATAACGCTAGCTGAGAGGAGGAGATGGCCTGCCGTCCCCTGTGCTCCTTGTACTGACCTGTGAACCTCCCCCCCAGGTCCGTGGCTGTGCTCACCGAGTGCATGAGGAACAAGGTGTTGGCCAAGTTTTTCCGCGAGCGGCAGGAATCTCTGCGACACGCCCTGCCTCTGGGCTCCTACCTGCTTAAGCCAGTGCAGAGGATCCTCAAGTACCACCTACTGCTGCACGTACGTCTGCTGCCTGCCTGTCTGCCTGTCTGTCTCTATTGCTCGCGTGCAGACACACGCATGCACAAACATGCACAATTTCACTTACGCACACACACATGCACGCACGCACGCACTTTTACCAAATAGATTTTTGTTCTATGCACACCACCAGAGTAATGTAAGCACAGGCAGATGATTGGGTCTCGTGGGTGTAGTTACACTGAAGTGTATTCCCTTGCAAGGAACATTTGCAGTGCTTGTGTGTTTTTGTGTCTTAATGCAGACACACACGTTGATGGATGCCCTCATTTATTCATACAAGTTGCCATATTGCTAATCATAGCCATTACATTGTTTCAAATCCCCTCGGGGAGACATGTTCCGTGTTGTAGTTTGAGTCAATAGCAACGTGTAGCCATGTCGCTGGCTGCAACATGCCACCTGGGTGGCTGCTCCACAAGAAGGACACAGGGTCAAACGGGTTTATTGGGAAATTTGAAGGACAAGGATGTATAGCGATGGTGATCCGTGTTGCCATGTACATCTCCCCAAATATGTGTAGTTACGGCTTGTTTAACCGGTGCAAATCCATAAGTCAATCCATACTCAGCCCTGAGAGTCCAATCAGTCTGACTCGGGGCAAAGTGAGGCTGCTTAAACCAGCAATCCATCACACACACTCCACACAATAGTTGCATGGGTGCTAATAAAGTGCAGATTTGTACCTGGTTCTAATTGAACATCCCTTACATTTATGTGTTTGGCAATTGTCCTCAACCAATCAGAATCTGGCACTCCAAGATCCGCAAATCAGATTGCAGGCTGCAATCCAAATGAGTGAATGAAACATGGGTCTGTGTGCTGTGCAGGAGATAGCCAACCACATGGAGAAGGACACGGAGACCTACGAGGTGGTGCAGGAGGCCATAGACACCATGCAGAGAGTGGCGTGGCACATCAATGACATGAAGAGGAAGCACGAGCACGCCGTGAGGCTGCAGGTATGTCCGTACACACAGGGTTCACTTGTCCCAGCGAGCAGGTAGGAAGCCATCAGGAGGAGATTAGTCTCAGATCCAGCAGTCTGGCTACGCTTTAGCAAGCATCATGGGAAGAGTGCGCAGAGCATTAGCCTCGTTACCTGTTTCGAAATCAGAATCAGAAATTACTCTTATTACATCTTATTACAATTCTTAGGCTTGCTTCCTCAACAGCCACATAGCAGCAACAATATAAGCAACAAGATAAAGTAAATAAAGTAAAAAATAAAAATAAGTAGCAGCATAGATCACAATAATTAATAATAACAAAATAAGTAATAAGATAAATAAAACAGTGTTAAAAAGTAATGATAAGTAATGAGGTGTACTGTAAAGTGTAAGTGTAAAGTGTTCGATATGGAGATAAAGTCAGGCATGTGAGTGGCTGAAGCTCTCAGGGTTTTTTCATGTCTACATGGTGTTGAATTCAAACATTTAAAGGTATTCTAGGAAGCTTGGTGTCCAGACAGATTTTTTCAGCTTAACTTCCCACTGGAAATCCAATGATGCGCTTACAAATAACTGCATCCAGCCACCCATTGGTCGAAACAAATATGAAACAAAAGAAAGTCTGTCATTATTAAACCAAACTGAAACAGTTCTAGACTACGCAGAACGTATCCCAATGATGAGTGGGACACTAATACATAAATTAAATGAAAGCAAAATAGTAAATAATTGTCAGCGTATAAGTTCCTGCCGGTTATGGTGAATGCCTTATGGTAGGTGGCCCCTGCAGAACCAAAATGCTATGCAGCCACATCCCCACACACACTTGGCTCAGGCAGAATGTGGACAAATCTTGTTTTTCGCATTTCCTACTCAAATACTAGTGCAACCAAATTCCTACAGGACTGAAACCCAAGTGGAACAAGTCGTGTTTTGTTTAGAAGTAAACTGCCTCTTTGGCGGCGGTGGGCCTTGAGAGCGCCCCGGCCATCTAACCGTGTGGTTTCTCCCTCATTCCTGTTATTAAAAAGGGACATTTTTACATCCTTAGGCTCCTCCAATGGCCCCCTTCTTTATAGGATTCAGTTTGAGGAACACGTTATGTGCTTGCCAGGTTTGAATAAGCCTCCCTTTTAACCCATCCCCCATCAATCCTGCATTGCCCTGGCTCTACCGCGGGCCGAGGTCAGTCCTGGACGAGGACATGAAAGGAGAAGTGTTGTTTTAATCAACAGGGAGGCTGACAACGCTGCCATGAGTGCAGGAATGGATCTTTGGAATAATGTCTCCTGGATCTTGGGAAGAGATCACGCAGCCTCCGTTGTTTTCCATGTAACCGGATGGTCTGTGTTTCGCAGCATAACAAGACAGCTTCTTCTGGTATCTTCCACTGTTTGATCTCGGCTACATTTCACTCAGGCTTTTTATCTGTGTGCGGTAACACTTATACAAAATACAGAAAAATACAGTTCAGTTCGATATGTAATGAGTGGAAAAACCCAGCCTTGCAACATCCAAGCTCTGTGTGCTTACCTCCGTTAAAACAATACTATTCTGTTTATTGCTGGGTGGGATTTGTTGGGATATTGCCGTGATATGATGGTATGTACATCTTTTCAACTTGCAAGTCACAAATGATTAGAAAGTAATGGCAGCTTGGTAACAATCAATAATAACCAAACTCCTAGAAAGAAGTGGATATAATTGGTTTAATGGGTTGATGTAGGACACACAGGCAGAGAAGACAGACATTGGAGGGGTCACCCTTTTTAAAGCTTACCCCCCCCCCCCCCCTCCCTGCAGGAGATCCAGAGCCTGCTGACCAACTGGAAGGGCCCTGATCTGATTGGCTATGGAGAGCTGGTCCTGGAGGGCACCTTCCGGCTGCAGCGAGCCAAGAATGAGAGGACCCTGTTCCTGTTCGACAAGCTACTCCTGGTCACCAAGAAGAGGGAGGAGACGTACACGTATAAGGCTCACATCCTGGTGGGTCCCCTGGTCCCACACACACTAGTGTGTATCCACTCAAGTGACCATTTTACCCATTACAACTGCTGGTAACCATTCAGGGTAGCCTTGGACATCAATGTTTTAGACTGGACTTCGACATTTTAAACTGGACTATCTTTGTCTTGTACTCATATGTTTTCTGTCTCGCGTGTCTTCAATGCACCGTACCAGTGTACCGTGCAAACAAAGCATCTAACGGGAAAATGAAGTTTGAATTTGAAGTGAATTTGATCTGGTTGTCTGACGGCTCTCTGCTTTCTGCCCCTCTACTGCTAGTGCTGTAACCTGATGCTGGTGGAGATCATTCCCAAGGAGCCGCTAAGCTTCAGTGTGTTCCACTACAAGAACCCCAAACTCCAACACACAGTGCAGGTACAGCAGAGTTGGGAACTTGCAACAGGGCACGTTACAAGCTCCAGCGACTTGACTTTGAGGCCCTGCTTTGAATAACCTTGTCAGATTGTGTGTTCCCATTACCTGTTGCATTCCTACATCGTCCAATGGGGTTAGTTGACAGTTTTTCAATAGACTTGGTTTGTTGGCCTGATGATAGGGTGTGCAATCACTTTATCTTTGGGCGTAGGATGAAGGGCGGTTGCATCGATTGTCCCGTCTGTGTTTTGGTTTTAAACTGTAAAACCCAGGTCAGCATGAAGCGATGGTGACGGTGACTGCTTCTATTCAGGTGTCTGGACGTTCCCTAGACATAAACGCTGGCACATTCTGACTTCTTAGCATGAACAGACATTGTTTCGCGAACTACTGTGTTTGTTGAGATGTTTTTGTGCAGGCAAAGAACAAGGGCCTACCTCAACTATTTGACATCTCTCATCGTCTAATTCCACCTACTTCGAGTTTTGCATCTATAACCGTTGTGTGTGTGCTGTCTGTCTCTGCCTCCAGGCCAAGTCCCAGCAGGACAAACGCATGTGGATCCTGCACCTGAAGAGGCTCATATTGGAGAACCATCCGGCCAAGATCCCAGCCAAGGTGAGAACCACGCACCCACTCACTCACTCACTCACTCACTCACTCACTCACTCACTCACTCACTCACTCACTCACTCACGTAAGCTTTCCTCGCTGATGTTATGAACAAAGAGTGGAATGTTCTGTAACTTTCCTATTATTTCTTCTTGTATGCCATATATAATGCCTCCCTATCTGCATTTAATTCCTTCCTCACAATCACTCTGGTCATATGTCGGTCCCCAGCAGACGCTGGGGAAAATACAACATTTCTGAGAGGAGTCATTGTAGTGATGGACATGGGGATTACTTGTAGTGCTTTTGTTTTGGTCAAGAAATACAAAGAAACATGTGCTCTAGTGCCACCTAGTGTCAAAATGGCGTATCACCTTTAAGAATTCTCTACTCATACTCTAACCATGGTTTCCATCTCTTTTATTCCAGGCCAAGCAAGCCATTCTGGAGATGGATGCTATGCGTAAGTGCACTTCAAGTCAGATCATCAATAAACAATGAATGGCATTGATTGTGCAGCATACACGCCCTTTAAATGTGGATTGTTGGTTTGTTTACCTGTGCGGTGTGCGTGCCTCTCTCCAGACCACCCAGGGTTTCACTACAGCCCGGACGGGGAGAAGAAGGCCTCGCCTCAGACCAGGGACGGCCCATCCCCCCGACGGGCCCGGCGGAAGGGTAGGACACACTCCTTCAGACCAGTGGCAGTGTATCGCTCATACAGCTACTGTCCAACCAATGACTGACTCTATGTGTCTCTCTGCAGAGCCTCTGTCTAAAGTACCGAAGAACGGCAAGCAGAGCGGCCCCAACACCGAGGGCCAGAAGGTACGTTGTGAGGGGCCACACACTGGGGTTTGGGATTTTAACAATGGACACTACATCGTGGTTGTATAAATCATGATGTGTCCAAGTCAATACCGGCTCAAAATATGTCTCTCGTTATAAGCACTTGTTGATGTAGGTTGACCCTGTTGACCTACCCATGTAAGTTGATAGTCGAACCTACCAACACTAGGTTAGGAACAGCAAGCTAGTGAAGGTCATCATTTATAAGTAGTTTGTTACTTAAACATGCCTAGTAGCCTTATATTGGACTTTTTAATGGGTTTATTAGGTATACAACAGGAATGGGGAACAACAGTGGTAAGAAGATTATTGTTTCCCCCCTGTGGCAGAATAGAGCACAGCAGCTCATGGCATGTTGGAAACAGACTGATAAGATGCGGCTCACTTAATTAAAAGAGTTGCTAACCCTTTAAACGGGTAAACCGCAAAAAGCAATGTTATAAATATAGAGGTATCGCCAAATCCTACTACACATAAACATATTCACACCATTGCAGAGAAACATGAAAAACCAATGTTGACATTGGTCTTTATAAACTTTGTCCATCCCAGCGGACCAGTCTAGGAGCCACCCTGCTCTCCCCGGTGTCCCAGCTGGCCCTGGGCACGATTGGACGCAGCCGCAGCCTCATCAACCAATCCCAAGAGTCCCTGGACCCATGTAACAACTTCGAACACAGCGACAGAGAGGAAGGGGAGGAGCCTCACCAGCAGGACGCTGACGACGAGGACGACAGTGGCCTGGTGAGCCAATCTGGGCCGCAATCTAGCCAATCTGCTGTCACATGCCTTGATGTCAATTGTGTAAACACATTAACCATTGAAAGCTATTTCTCGGTCTTTTGTGTCATCGTCCATCTTTGAACTCCACGTCGCTGTGTTCAGGGCGGTGCGAAGAGGCTGCGGGTCCCTGGCAAGAGCAGCAGGAAGAGGCTGAACCCTCAGGCTTCTGTGGACAGCATAGACCAGTGGAAGTCCTTCAACATGAGTCCCTCAGACCTACAGGTAGGCACCCGCAGAGTCAGCGGAATGCCAAAGATTATCATGTAGCCTGATAGGAGACATGTATATACAGTGATATCAGTGGTAATATCAGAGGAGTTGATATCTTGTCTATCATAATGTATACAGTGATATCAGTGCCCCCATGTGTTGACCTCCCCGTGTGTCCCCTTGGCGTGTGCAGAGGGCCCGGGACTGTCTGGTCCGAGAGGGCAGCCACCACCCGCCCCTCCTCCGGACGCCCAACGTGAGCGAGGAGCCCGCCGAGTCTCCTGCCCCGGCGCAGACGGCCCCGGGAGACCAGCACCAGGTCCGCAACATCTGGGCGGACCACCGCGCCCGCCGGGCCATGTTCCCCACCCGCCAGCGCACCATGCAGCCCGACGACGACGAGGACATCTACCAGATGTTCGTGCCCACCGAGGCCGGCGGCCCCGAGCCCGAGACCCCCCCAGCGGCGGGCCCTGAGGCGCCCTCGTCGCCCTCGTCCGCTCGGCCCTGCAGCTGGCACGTGGAGCAGGTGCCCACGGTGCAGGTGGACCCCCCGCCGGGCGGCCCCGGCCAGCTGCTGCGCCGGGCCAGCAGCGCGGGGGAGAAGGGCAGCGAGCCCAGGCCCCCCGGGACGCCCACGGAGGGGGCCCTCCACACCGAGTCGTCCAGCAATGACATCTCGGGGTCGTCTTCGGCCGAGCAGCTGACCGTGGACGACATCGACAACGTCTACGACAACATCAGCTACGAGGACCTGAAGAGCATGGGGCTGGTCCGAAGGGACGAGGAGTGGAGCCCCTCACGGAGAGACTTGTCTATAGACAAATGGGCCTCCAGCAGTAAGGCGGCCACTGGCATTCCAGCAACACCTGGAACACTGCCCGCAACACCTGGAACACTGCCCGCAACACCTGGAACACTGCCCGCAACACCTGGAACACTGCCCGCAACACCTGGAACACTGCCCGCAACACCTGGAACACTGCCCGCAACACCTGGAACAATACCAAGCAAATCGGGGACACATGCCGCTCAAGACGGTGTTGCTTGTAGTCCAAGTGCCGCAGAGTCTTTAAAGGAACCTGGCAAACCCTCAGAGAGCAACAGCTCCCAGGACGGGAAGCCCTGCGAGCTGAAGATAGTGGAGGAGGAAAACATCTACGACACCCTCTGCTTCAGGGAGCCTCCCAGAGCAGAGCTCCGGGGCAGCACTGAGTGGGTCGTGCAGCAGCAGCAGCAGCAGCAGCAGCAGCAGCAGCAGCAGCAGCAACAGCAGGGGGGCGCTCTGTTGGCCTCTGAGCCAGAGTTCAGCGACGGCCTGGGGGGTTTTGTGTCCGAGGAGAGCCTCCATTTCGGGGAAGATGAGGGACTGGACGCCTCTGGCACGATACGGTGCTCCTCTGAGCCTGACTACTCCTCCTCGTCTGCGTCTGAGTGCTTCGTCCAGCGCTCGCGCACCGGCGACAAGATGTCCGAGAGGGTGGACGAGATCTGGAACGACCTGGAGAACTACATCAAGGTCAACGAGAAGAAGGCGGACAGACTGCCGGCCGCCTTCCCGGTGGGCTCGGGGGAGGCGCACATGTGGCCCTCCTCCGCCGAGAGCAGCCCCAACAGGACCGCTCCAGCCTCCAGCGGGGTGGTCACACAGAGTGGCTCTGCCACCAGGAGCCCCCCAGCCCAGCACCTGGAACCCCCAGTCACCTCCACGGCGGCCACGCCCTCCTTCACCATCCCCATCATCAACCTCCCCGACCCCCTCTGTGAGGACCCCTCTGAGGAGCGGGCTGAGGCAGAGGAGTGCCCCGCCCCGGCCCCGCCCGCCGCTCCAGAGCCGGCCCCAGGCACGGTCAAGAGCATCCGCAGTCGCCTAGCCCGCCTGAGCAGCGGCAGCTTCCGGCTGGAGGACGACGCGCTGGTGGAGCTGCCCACGCGGCCCGCCACCAGGGAGTGCCAGCTCCAGGACCTGCACAGCCTGTTCCCTGGGGAGCTGGCCGGCCTGGGCTCCCCGCTGGCCTCCTCCTCACTGCTGCTGGGTGAGTCGGTGGACTTCCCCCTGGACCTCATGGACAAGACCAAGAACCGCGTGTTCCTCATGGCCCGGCAGTACAGCCAGAAGATCAAGAAGGCCAACCAGCTGCTGCGCATGAGGAGCATGGACCCGGGAGACGCATGCGGTCGCTCAAGGGACGAGAAGAGGCAGATGGACCTGGCCGCCATCCTGGAAGAGAAGAAGCAGGGAGGCGCCGCCATTGGTAACGTGGACGTCTTGTTATGTAGCCACATTCACAGTTTGGGTTAAACCAGTGGTTCTCAACCTTTTTTGACCAAACGCCCCCCTGACCTTACCCTGATCCTCTGCCCCCCCCACCCCCCCAACAACCCCACTCACACTCGTGTTATATTGCTTAAAGGTGTCAATGCATCGTTTTTGACACCTGAGAGAGAGAGAGAGAGAGAGAGAGAGAGAGAGAGAGAGAGAGAGAGAGAGAGAGAGAGAGAGAGAGAGAGAGAGAGAGAGAGAGAGAGAGAGAGAGAGAGAGAGAGAGAGAGAGAGAGAGAGAGAGAGAGAGAGAGAGAGAGAGAGAGAGAGAGATGGATTGAACATTCATTCACCGTGAGCAGCGACACCCCGCGGCCCGGGCACCGTGACCTTGGGCACCACGACCGTGGCCACGGCAATCCCGCGACTCCCACCGTGCCCCTTGAACGAATGAATGAATGGCCCGGGAACCGCGGGCACCACAGCCCGGGCAACGCGGGCACTGCGAAAACAGATCGCGTGCAGGGGCCTAATTAGGCCTACATATTTTGTATTTGAAATGCAACGGTCTTTTCGTGGAGACTACGCTCAGAGCAGCTGGAACTGAACAACAGCAAGAGGAAGGCGGAAAACGTTATTTTTCGGCCATGTTTGATTTTGTTGTGTTGGTTATTGAACTGTTAACCCGCGAACTTGGGTTATGTTTATCAGCGTTAGAGATCATGACGATATATGTAGGGAGTCCGGGCGTGTGCGGTCTGAACCGCGCTGTATGACCACTGTTCCACTGCGCATAGACAGTAACAAGCAGCTGAGACGGTAGAGGGGTTAGAAACCAATAAATGAAAATAGTCTATTTATTTCAGGTGGCTGATTTTTTTCAGCAAAAGAAATTGAAAACCATGAAAGTTCCCCCCAAAAAATGGAAAAACAAAATCACGTTCCCAGCGCCCCCCTAGGTTGTGCGAACGCCCCCCAAGGGGCGGTACCTCCCCCGTTGAGAAACCATGGGTTAAACTATGTGGAGGGTGAGATGGTGTAGGATACAGTTGCATAATATTGTTATTTTGCAGTAATATTTCCGTGGGGTTCAGTAGAACATATGTATCGTATTGATCATTCCTTCTTGTGACACTCTTCCAGGTGCCAGGATAGCGGAGTATTCCCACCTGTACGACCAGGTCATGTTCCCACCTGGGACCAGCGGCCACGCCTCCCCCTCCCGCCACCCCGGCCTGCCCTCCTCCCCCTCCATGCCCGAGCGCTCCCTGGAGGACGACTGGCTCCACTCCACCTACAGCAACGGAGAGCTGGCCAGCTTCGTGGCCTGGCCCAACGAGATGGCCTCCGCCCGGGCCTCCTCCACCCCCCAGCTCCGCCTCAGCCCGGCCTGCTCCGTACCGGCCCTGAAGACCCAGCCCGGCCCCCCCGCCCTCGCCAGCCCCCAGAGGTGGAGCAGCTGCATGTCGGCGCCCAGCGAGAAAGAGGAGGAGCACGTGTACAGCACCATCAAGAGAGACCCCCCCGCCGCCGAATCCGCAAAGACCCCCGAGCACAGCCGCTGTCGCTCCACCGGCTCCCTGGGAGACCGGGACCAGGAAGGGAGGAACCTGCCGGAGCATGGCTTCGGGGACTCTCTCCCGGCCCGACACACGGTGGGCCCCACCCGCCCCCTGCTGAGCTGGGCCGGGCGCCAGAGCAGCCTCCCGGAGCAGGGCGAGCTGCGGCGGTCCGGGCTCACCCTGCAGGACCGCCAGCAGGTGGTGGTCCTCCACCGCCAGTCGGCCCTCAGCATCCTGGCCGCCACCCACAACTACCTGGCCAACTTCAAGGATGACGGCGACGACGACGACGACTACGTGGAGATCCGCTCGGAGGACGAGTGTGAGGGAGAGCGGAGCGGCGGGGGGGAGGCACCGCAGAGCGGGGGCGGACCCGTCCAGTCGCAGAGCCTGCCCTGCACGCCGGTGCGCTCCTGCCAGCCGCTGAGCTCGGTGGGGCGGGAGAACCTGGAGAGGTACCTGTGGAGCGAGCCCCAGGAGAACCAGCCCACCCTGGGCCGGGCGCTGAGGGAGAAGTTCCAGTGTCTGAGCTCCAGCAGCTTCGCCTGAGGCTGTATCACGAGCTGTGTTACCCAACCGGCAGTACTGCATCACCATCAGCTGGGCCTCCGAGCTTGTGCAGATGCCAAAATATAGAGAAGGACAAAGAACAAACTAAACTTACACTTTAAAAAGCAATCTCTTAAATTATATATTTGCCGTTTCCTCCTAGTGCAAACCCAACGACTGCAATAACTGCCTTCTTACCGTTGTCCTAACATGCAGTTAAAGAATCTTGCGTGCGATAGCATGTGAGCTGCTTCTGCATCCATCCAGATCTTTATGCATGTTTCACAGATCTAAATAAACAAAGCGGTTCAAGAGATTACGCCCTAATCTTATAAAGAAGCTATTCAGTCTTTCTGACGCATCAAGTGCTTCCGCTATAGATTGTTATTGGTACAGCCCAATGGTATTTTGTCCACTGCAGTCTACACAGGGTTATAGCCAGGAAAGGTGGACTAATTGACTGAATGTGCATCATTGTAAAAACACCCCTCCATTATTTATTATTCACATTTTAAAAGAACTTAACTGAAGCATTCATGATCTTGCTTCCTAGCAAGTATTGAATCTTTTGATTTATTTCTTTTTAAAGCAATTCTTTTAAACTACCAATAAGGTTATTTTAACTGTATTTACATTACTAGTTAACCTTAACCTGTGTAATAGAAATGATCCACGTAACTTGTTTTCAGTTGTTTCATGCCTATTAAACAATTCTGAACAGGCAGCTTTCCTAAATATGCAGTTACATATTTGCTTAGGCTGGATGTGTGGCAGCACCAACATAAAGTTTTAATTTTTTAGGAAAAGCCAACTTAAAAGGAAGGACCTAAAAAGAGTTGTTTATAATGAGATCCTTCGGATTTGAATATCACCGGACATCGGGCTCGTACAAAGCTTTGGTCATTTTGAGGTTACTGCGTTTTCTCCTCACCGTGTTGGCCACATGCTTCTCATTCAGGCCCAGATCCATTTTGGGTATTGTTGAGGAGCCATAGGACCTAATTTGCAGTCAGTCTGCAGAATAGTTCTTAACCATATGTGTCATCCGTGGTGATGTAGAATGTACGTGCATCTCACAATCGGGTGTTATTTAAAACCCATTCATTTCAAAAACCTGTGTTACACGAGGGACCATGGAGAAACGTGTTGCACGCAAGACGGAATGGAAGAAAAATGCAGTACTGTATTTGGTGTATTTTATTTTATTATTTAGTTTACTTCATGGGACACTCCCTACTGTCACGCTACTGGTATTAAATCAAACTACCCCCCCCCTTTCACTCCACTCCCCACGAGACTTGAAGTCATCAATGTCAGTCAACTAAATGTCACATCACAATTTAGACTCACTAGCTACGTTCTTGCTTTTTTTTTGTTTTTATTTGACCCACAACGGTTATAACACCCACTTGGTTTCAATGTTCATTTGGGGAAAAGAAAACTTGAAATCGCTTTGTAAATGAAAGTACTATATATTTATTAAAATGGTGAAATTTGGGTTTCAGAGCGTACACTAAATTTGCTTCAAATACTGTGAATATTTCAGTAAAGATTCTATTTTGCGCGCTGCACAAATCCAGTTTGTTGAAAAAGACTGCTTTAGAATGTTAGAATGCAACCAATTGCTCGTTCATATCACAAACCAGTTCCATCATAGTCCAGTAAAATGAAGTTTATTCCTTGTTATGCCTTTTTGTATTTTATTTTCACAGGTGGTGATTTACTGTCCTCATTGGCTCTTTTTTGCACTTTCCTTTGTATTTAGATGGATTTGTTTTTCTTGTAAACACTTTGTAAAGATGTACATTTTAGGAGAGTTCTTCATGTATGTTATAGTTATGCTTTATGAGGCTTTAATGTTTTAAGTTATGTGTACTGTATTTTTTTAACTGCCTAGCTCAAGGAAACATTGTACTGGAGGTAATAAATACATTTAAATTAAAATACTTAAATGTTTTAGTCCTTTACCTTTAATTTTCTTTATTTACTGATAATGAGGCTTTCCACTGTCAATCCTGCTGGAAACTGCTCGCACTATGTGCAAGTCTATACTGTTGACAGGCTTAGGTAGGCCTACAAGCTCATTGCATTTGCAAACATCAGAACAAAAGAACATTTGAACCTCCTATACTGACCTCCATTTAAAAAATGGAAGAATAGGCTTTCAACTTTAAACGGATATATTTATTTTAATATCATGCATTTGAAATATTGAACGACAATATAATTCAATGCCTGCCCTTTATTTTGCCTGTATATAGTATTCAAATGTTAACCTTTTAATAATAATTTAGATTTAATTATGATAGGTTACCATATTGTTTTTACTTTGATCTTGCCATTTTCTAAAATGAATTAGGGCATCTACCGTGAGCACTGAGTGAGCATATATTAAAACAAATCTACACTCACAATAAACGGCAATTCAAATTGTAACAAATATAAATATGATAAAATACAATGATTTTAACAGATTATTCTGGATGTTAAGTGTCCACTCCTCAACCAGTTTACAACATTGGAATGATTTTCCCTCTATATTATACTCTCGTATTACGGATCCCTTGAGGGACCTACATAGAAGTTACAATAAAAATCGATGCTATATAGGATTTGGAAAAATATATACTCAAAAAAAAGAAAACCAAGCTGTGAAAAAAAATATGCAGTATTCATTTTTTATCTTTGGGCTAAAAAACAACAACCTGTAGGGTAAGACGGCAAAAAAAAATCCACTTTCCTTGACAGCGGTCAATTAAACTTAGCAACGGTGAATTTATCAAATATAGTTCACCGCCGCAAGTTGTGAAGGGCCCATGCAAGTGAACGGAGATATATATATAAATGACCCTGCAGGGAATTTTTTTAACCATGCCGTTTTTTCCTTCGCTGCAATAAAAAGTTTCACTCTTTTCATCCCACTTTCTTTTTTTAATTTCTTTTTTTTCTTTTATGCACGTCCGTACATACATATATGATCTACACTAAATATAAACCCAAGAAATATATGAATAACACACATATCCATAGAAACCAAATTTAATTAAACCGTCATTTTATTTTTTTCATGAAAAATCACAGCAACAGCGGTTACGAAAATATAGCTGCGAGCAGCAATGTGGGGGTCAAGCAGAATAGGACTCCATAAACGACTTTTGCTGGACAGACGTAATCGGCTAGGTGGCTACATGATGACCGTCTCGGTAATTAGTAATAACGGCAGCTGGTGGAATGAACTAGAGCATTATGCGACTACGCGTCAATGTTTACAAAATGGAAAAATGACCCCACCTAGTGGTAAGGGCGCATTATCGTCTGCCTGTCAGAACAAATCACACAAATACATAGGGGTATTCGGAACAATATCCCTAACAGAGACACAATGTATACAAGCATCCCTTGTGGAGGTGGTTCATGAAGCATCTAACCCAGTAAGAATTGCAGTTTATATTGTAAGTGGGCGGAATGGTAAATAAAGTCATTGTTGCATTATACATGCAGTACCGCTTGTCGCCACACGAGTGGAGTGTCTACCCTTTAATGAGCGCTGTTGAGCGCAACTAACATTGATCTAAATTAAGTAGTGTTCTTATTGTATGATATATGTCAGATTGACATGATTGTTTAATATGATTGATATGTTATCAGTTTTATATAACACAGTATATGATCACCCTGATAAAATGCATACGATTAGATATAATTTTACTGACAATGAAAGCTATTGGCAAATGGTTATCACAATGAAAATACATTGAAGTTGCTTTCTAAGGGCTGGAATAGACTTGCTGCTAACAACGCCCCCCTAGAGGTCAAATGACACCGAATTATTTTGGCATCATCAGGATAGGGTCATAAAACTCTGAGCCAAGTTTGGTTTGGATACATGAAGGCCTTGTAGAGAAATTAGCTCACTTCCTGTTTGACGTCCCCCTGAGGTCAAAGGTCACCAAATTGTTTGGATGTCCCCAGAATGATGTCATGAGTCTATGTAATATTGGATAAATGGGTCAAAAGTTATAAACATGAATGCATGTCCAAGTTTGACCTGTTGGTGCGCTAGAGCTCATGGGCTAGCGACCCCGAATTTGCTTAATGGGGTCATGGGACTGTCCTGAACCAGTGTGCCAAATTTCACAACTTTTGACCATGGCGTTATATGGGCTGCCATAGAATATCATGGCAGCATAATAGTAATAAGAAAACGTACGAAAACAATGGTTGTCTCGCAGCTCGGCTGCTTGACCCCCCAAAACGTACGAAAACAATAGGTTGTCTCGCAGCTTCGCTGCTTGACCCCCAATAAGAAAACGTACGAAAACAATAGGTTGTCTCGCAGCTTCACTGCTTGACCCCCCAATAAGGCCTATGGCATGCTGGGAAATGAAGTTTATATTTCAGTGCATGTTAAGAGTTTGATTCGCGTGTGATAAGAAGATACATTATCTTTGATAATTCTCATTATGTGTTTTCGGCAGGTTCAAATCAAATTGATCACGTCGGTTTAAATAAACCGTTGGTTTGTTTCTGGAACATTCTTTTTAATACCGCGTTTCCCAAAAGCCATTGCGTCATTCACCGGGTTTACCCACAGTGCAACACCACACTTCCTTTCTTCTCAGCGGCGTGTTAGTCAAAATGTCGCTATTAGATGGTCCGTTAAACGTGCTCGGCCAGAGAACGACTGGCGAGTCTGTTCGCACTCAAAATGGTAAGATATCTTCGTGATTACTTCGTGCTTAAGGTGGTTCCGTGCTCGCTGCGATTGGGCGGCTCGAGACAACCAACTGAACGGGGGTCCCGTGCAGCATGTGCGGATCATGCTAGCCTGGATTATGATAGCTAATGCTAGGCGGCTCCCCCCTCGGACCTGCTGCGATGAGCCAGCACATATTCCGTAGCATGTACCTCTGCGATGTACCCGTACTTTCCCAGCAATTTCCTTCATTCTCACAACGTCAGTTTCGTTTGCAAGCACTGCCGTCCCGTCCCGTTTTAATCCCGTTCATTCATTGTGACGACTGTTTACCGGCTATGCTAATAGGATGCTTAGGATTTACTGTCATGCTATGAAGGTGTGGCTCGTTTGAATGGGATTCTGTTTAAATTTTAGTGGCGCAGTAACAACACTTTCATTATTTCACTAGTGTTAACTTAAAAGGCTTCTTGGTATGGAAAAGGGTGTTAATGCTAAACCATGCAATCGCCGTTCCAGTCATGGCTGCATCCGCCATCGCCAACATCGTCAAGAGCTCCCTGGGACCGGTGGGGCTCGACAAGATGTTGGTGGACGACATTGGGGTAGGTCTAACTTTGTTCATGATGATTGCTAATCTCTGAACACAACTACACTAAAACATATGAGGATGTGTAATTAGGTGAGTGCTGCATGCAGCGCTCAACTATTCTTCATAAGTTTTATTCTTTTTCTTTATTCTCTACAAACTTTGGGACCTATCTCCTTCCTCAATTTTCCACCTAGAGACTCCATTCAAATTTTAAAATATTAACTTTTTTTGTTTGTTTTGTGGTGTGCATGTTTACATTGCTTACTCCATTTAGACTTTTGAACTTTTGTTCAAATCACTTCACTTGATTTAAGCCATTTAACATTTCTTTATGTCTTAATTGATGTGGCTTTATTAAAATATATTTTCAACCTCACTTTGTACTACAGCGCACATTTTCTGCAGGAAATGCATTTTCTAGTATTTTCCTGATTGTGGTTGTAATGACAGGATGTGACCATCACCAACGACGGGGCCACAATCCTGAAGCTCCTGGAAGTGGAGCACCCGGCAGCCAAGGTCCTGTGTGAGCTGGCTGAGCTGCAGGATAAGGAGGTCGGGGATGGGACCACCTCCGTGGTGAGTAATGACATCAGCCTCCTTGTGGCTTGTAGGCCACAGTGCACTACCCAAACTCCCCCCCCCTGCCCCCCCCAAAAAAAATGTAAGGAGAAGAAAGTACAGATTATTGCATGAAAAGGTAAGGAGTAAAAAAAGTTGTCTGAAAAAGAATTACTCCAGCAAAGTATAGAAACCCAAAAAGAAAACCCAAAAGTATTTGTACTTCGTTATTTGACACCTCTGGCTGTGATCATGGATGGAAATCTATAGATGCGTATAGAAAACCATTCCTGTTTTACTACCGCTCATCTGACTCCCCAGAGATGAGTGGCTATGCTAACGGGATAGAGTGTCTGTCCATCGTTGTCTGAGGAGGTTTTGGCGGCCTCCATTCCGCTACCTCTAAATGCAATGATGGCACATGTCTAGTTATTATTTGGGTCTTTTCAATATTTTCTGTTGATCATGTAGCATGTATATTTTCTGTGCTTTTTTTTGTATTTGATTTCGAGCTGGTTCAGGGGATTCACTTGTATGGATTACAATTATGAGATGAGAACGTATGATGACTTGTCGTCAGTTAGTTTTAATTATGTGTGCACCTATTCGAGACCGGTGAAGCCATTTTAGAGGCGTGTAGATACATTGTCTTTTGTCTAATTGTAATCTGAGTGACCGTTATAGACCGCTGATCAAACTATTGAGAATGAATAATAGCCAAACGATGGTGACAGATCAGATTACCCTTACATTTGTCAATTAAAGGGGTCATTATCATGGGCTATAGCTATCTTGATTGACTACTTAATATAATAAATTAGACCTGCACCCTTTAAAGTTATAGCACAAGCGCAACACAGTTGGTTACTTTGGTAGAAATAATATGCATTAGAAAGGTCATGTTACATTTTGTTCCAAGAAATCTAATAAATTGAAAGCCTGGGTCCACCATTATAATAAGCCCTAATTATAATAAAAAATGTATTTAATGCAATTATTTAGATTGTCTTCCATAATCCAGCTACAGCTTTTGTATAAGGCCTGTGGAGCATCACTAGGTTTATAAACACAACTGCCAAGTTTTTAAGGAGTTTGTGAAAAAGCCTGGACATAATACATTATTTACTTGAATCAGCCTTGCAATCCATGCATTATCTTAACTATTTGGAACTTGAGGTAGTTCCAGCCCTAATTATTTAAATATATGAATGAAAAAAATCGAACCAAGAAAGGAGTCATCACTGCATTCTTTCTTCAGGTGATCATGGCAGCAGAATTGCTTAAAAGCGCAGACGAGTTGGTGAAGCAGAAGATCCACCCCACGTCAGTCATCAGTGGATACCGTTTAGCCTGCAAGTAAGAATACACAACATCCCCCGGATGTACGTTTGTGCTTTAGCCGAGTCATTTTCCATCCTGTTTGACCATGCAAAAATTGTGTCTTTCATTGACGTTTTGCAGAGAGGCTGTGCGCTACATTAATGAGAACCTGACCATCGGAACAGAAGACCTGGGAAGGGAGTGCCTTATTAACGCAGCCAAGACCTCCATGTCCTCCAAGATCATCGGAGTGTATCCTTCCAGCTTAAAATAGCCACGTAGTGTTTCTGTCTACATTTTGAAAGTGAACCATCAAGATGAGGGCAATGAGCCAGTGCAAAATGGCTTGGGTGCTTGATATCATAGATTATCATGGTTCAATCATCCCATTTTAAATTTGCTGTTATGCTTGAACAGTGGTGTACACAGTGATACGCGTGGGATAAAATATACCCGTCTTTGAGTGAAGGCTGCAGCTGCACTCTGAGCTGTTCAGTCACCACTTGTGATGGGACACATTGTCATTCTAAACTTTTGCGACGGTACATCTGATAAATCCATGTATGCTAAATGGTTCTACTAGATTTTGGCCTGTTAGTGGCGGTATTTCTGACGGTTAACCAGATGTTTTGTTGAAGCATACCTAGAAATCTTCCAAAATTTAGCACATAATGATCGAAGATGCCAAACATCGCACAAAAAAAACTATTTATATATGCTAGCATTTTGAAATTGACCAACCATCCTTGACCAACCCCCCTCAGTGATTCAGAGTTCTTTGCCAACATGGTAGTGGATGCTGCGTTGGCTGTGAAGTTTGTGGACAACAAGGGAGTGGCCAGATATCCCATCAACTCAGTGAATGTGCTGAAGGCCCATGGCCGCAGCCAGAAGGAGAGTTTCCTGGTCAACGGGTATGCAGTGAACTGCACTGTGGGATCACAAAGTAAGTTAAATTGATATAAAATGTTGTTGTTTGTTTTTTATTAGTGTGTGTGTGTGTGTGCGTATATACACCCTGTATCAACTCCCATGAAGTTTGCCGTTGTGTCTGTTTCTTGTGGCACAACGGTGAAAAACATGGGAGATATTACCCTGACCTTGAGACATATAGTTGCAGTTATTCTCCGTAAACTGTGACACCCTCTTATGGCCAAATAAAACTCTTTTACATTAAAGTGCGTAGTACAATCTTTTATGCCCCGTTATATTGGCCTGACTTTATTTGATGTCCTATATCCAATTAAAGGCATGGTGAAGCGTGTGGCAAATGCCAAGATCGCCTGCCTGGACTTCAGCCTTCAGAAGACAAAGATGAAGATGGGCGTCCAAGTCATTATCAATGACCCAGAAAAGCTCGACCAGATCAGACAGAGGCAAGGAAGATGTTGCCTTCTCCGCTTTTTTTGTAATGTTCTTCTATTAAACGTAGTCTTATGAATGTATTTTGAAGTTTTGAAGCAGGATATATAATTAGCTGATCCTTTGCATATTGTTTAAACTAAAATAGGTTACTTCACTAATGTTAAGTGGCTCTGCTGGGTAGGTAGTGTTTGACAATATTGACCGCCTGCCATGAACTGCTGTATTGCAGCACAGCGCTACTGTGTGGTTCTGTATTTACAGAATCCAACAACTTAATGGCAGTTGGTAGTTTGAGTGTCGTTTTTCTTTTTAATAAGAATTGTTCGCTATTCAACAAATATTGAACATTGTGAATGTAATCTGTTCAACTGAAATCGCACCCTAACCCAGAACACAAGTACTCATTGAAATCTAGGACGAACCCATGTTGGAATCCATCTATTCATTATTCTATGGACCACAAGTATTTAATCCTAGCGAGACTTGTCCAAGTAGGCAAACTGCAATATTTGACACAAAGCATTGTCTGCTAAACAAAATAACACATGCAATATCACCAGCAGCTCAGCATTTTTTGTATATATTTTTCTCTTCAAAAAACTGTCACAAACTGTATAGGAAATTGGGTTTGAAAGAATGGATCGCCCAAGCCTAGAATACACACCAAACTTCCAATGTACATGCAGCTCTATATGGCCTCTGCAACCCAATATATGCAAGAATTTATTAGTATTTTTTGTAATGGGGTCCTTATTTTAATTTCAATGATTTTTGGCTTTGCCAGGGAGTCCGATATCACCAAGGAGAGGATCCAGATGATCCTGGCGTCCGGCGCCAACGTCATCCTGACCACCGGGGGCATTGATGACATGTGCCTCAAGTACTTTGTTGATGTCGGAGCAATGGCCGTCAGGAGGGTGCTCAAGAGGGACCTCAAACGCATCGCCAAGGCAACCGGAGGTAAGGCCTGAGTAGCTGGAATTGTCTCATGGTTCCTTTTGTTGTCGTTTGGTCATTTATATGCGGAGCATTAGGTATTATATATATCAGTTAAATGTTTTTTAATGTGTTTTTTTTGTGACATCTTAGCAACCATCTGCCCGTCCCTGACCAACCTTGAGGGAGAGGAGACCTTTGAGCCCACCATGCTGGGTCAGGCTGAGGAGGTGGTGCAGGAGCGGCTCTGTGATGATGAGCTCATCCTCATTAAGAAGTAAGAACCGTTGACGATACAGTACTAGTTTCACATGGATAGAGTGCTGGGGATAGGGCCGAATCATTGGACGTTATATGGATCCGTGACATTCACAATGGGACCAATAGCTAAGGGATGCATGATCCAGAAAGAAAGTTGGCTCTTATAATTAGGGATCGACTGATATGGATTTTTTAGGACCGATACCGATATTTTTTCATCAGCCTTAACAGATACGCCGATACCGATTTTCTGGAGCCGATAATACCCTGGAAATCCAGAGTTCTCGCGAGAGTACATTTGAATTTGCTCAGCGAGTCACTCTGGGAACGAGCAATATACTCGTGTATATTCTGGGCCTACCCTGGCCCAGAACATAAATCAATCGATGTGTCAATATAGGCGGGCCAAAAGCGTTGCTGTTTTACCGACCGGATACGGTCGGTACCGATGTCAGGACCGCAGAGTCGCTCACGAGCTTCCGCAAAAGACTCAAAACTCACCTGTTCAGAGTTCACCTTGACTCTGCATAGAAACCAATGCACAGCCACCATTGACTGTTGTACGTCCTGGCACTTGTACATTGCACTTATTCAAGGTACTTAATTGTGTAGCATCTACAGTAGCTGCTATCGCTGCTTTACACGGGGAATGGGTTAGCCTAGCGATTGTAATACTTGCACTTGGTTCTATGAACGTCTTTACTGTACCGACAGCGATATATTGTTTTACTTCTTATGACAAATGTACTTATTGTAACAAATGCACTTATTGTAAGTCGCTTTGGATAAAAGCGTCTGCTAAATGCCCTAAATGTAAATACGGCAAGAGTCTTATCTATTGGTTAGCTCCACTGGTCTGGATACGTCACCCCTTGTATTCTTCTGATATTTTCAAGTGCATGCTTGGTGCGGCCCCTCGTGTTGGGCCATTTTCATTACTCGTTGCCAGACCCTACAGTTTTCTAGATGTGGGTCTGGATTTCCAGGCTAAGCCTCCCTCAATTAACATCATAAAAATGACACAATGGTGATAACAAATGTTACAATTTCTCAATAAAAAAAAAATGAACATTTATTTAACTGTCTGTAAATCATGCCGAAGGGAAAAAAAAATAATAAAAAATCGGCGATAACTGTTCAAAGAGCTGACTTTAGCAAGTACTACTTTATAAATGTAGGCTTGGAAGGTAGTTCAGGCAACTGCTTTTTCTGTGCTCTCACCAGTCATCCCATTTAAAATTTGCTGTGACGCTTGCACAGTAGTGTACACAGTGATACGCGTGGGATAAAGTATACCCGTCTGTGAGTGAAGGCCGCAGCTGCACTTAGAGCTGTTCAGTCACCACTTGTGATGGGACACATTGTCATTCTAAACTTTTGTGACAGTATATCAGATATATACATGTATGCTAAATGATTCTTCTAGAGTTTGGGCTGTTGATGCGACTTATTTCTGATGGTTAACTGGATGTTTTGTCGATGCATGCCTACTCCGTATCTTTCAAAATTTAGTACATACCGATGGTTAGAAAAACCTCTTGTAAGAGCTATTTGAAATGCTTCGTGTAATTCTTTATGTTTTTACAAAATACTACTTTAAAATAGGCTTAAAACAAATTTCAGTAAACCTAAAAAACAAGTAAAACAAGTGCAAAGTGAATATAGCGGATTGTTTCTTTAGCGTTAAACAAACTGAAATGATGGACAACTAAACGATGTTCCCCGGCGCAACTTCAACCTGCTAAGGTCTGCAGTGTGCACTGTGGAGTTCAATATCCGGAGCACAAGCTCGTCCTTGAAGCCATATTTATTATATCAGCATATCTTAACACAGGTATTTAAATCCATCCATAAAAAGGGCTGATGGCAAACAGCAGCACACCATACTCTGTTACCTACTGGGGTGAAGAGTGCTGTGGAGAATGGTAAACCACATTGGATGGAATTATTTAATTCATGGGGAAACTACATTTTGCTTAATTCATATTTCAATCAATTGTATTTTAATTTATATTTACCCACAGAAATGCGTTTCATTAAACCATTCAGGGGAAAAAAGGTGTATAATCGACTGCTCTCAGAAGGTTTTCTGGCTCAGAATGGCCATCACGGGTTGCCTACGCACATCATTTAGCATGATCAGTGAATGTACAGTAAAGTCAATGAGTCTTAACTCCTTTGTCAGAAATTGCATTTTTCTGCATGCAAAATGGGAAGGACCAACAGGTTGTCACGATGAGAACACTGTAATTCACTGGTGCCGAACTAGTACTGGTGTCCAACTAACCTAACTGGAACGTCATAATAAATCCCTCGAACGCACCCCTCACTGATAATGGCGCAGATTGTTTCCTTAAGTATTTATTTGCATAATCTAGTAGTGAACGTTTTGATTCATAAAAAATATTTCATTGGTGAACATCCTTTACTAAAACTAGACAAATTGCATGTCCTGCATTTTTCCATTTGGGGCGAGGAACAGGAAATGCTCATGCTTACTATTTAATGACTAGGGTTTGGTGCTGTTCAAGGAAGTCACCCATGGTAGTGCTCTTTTCCTAACTCTTTTTTGTATTTTCTCTCTCAGCACCAAAGCGCGTACGTGTGCTTCAATCATTCTGCGCGGGGCCAACGATTTCATGTGTGACGAGATGGAGCGCTCTCTGCATGACGCCCTGTGTGTGGTCAAGAGGGTCCTGGAGTCCAAGTCTGTGGTGCCAGGAGGAGGTGCTGTGGAGGCAGCACTGTCCATCTACCTGGAGAACTATGCCACTAGCATGGTGAGACCCCACCCCTCTCTATCTTCTCCAAAATAAAGGACTTCAGTGGTGTGAATGAAGATGCAGAAGTTTTAAGCTATTGTGTGCTGTGATCATAGATGAAAATCTAGATGCATATGAAAAAAAAATAGATACCATTCCTGTTTTACTACCGCTCATCTGACTCCCCAGAGATAAGTGGCTATGCTAACGGGATAGAGTGACCGTCCATCGTTGTCTGAGGAGGGTTTGACTGCCTCCATTCTGCTACGTCTAAGTGCAATGATGGCACATGTCTAGTTTTTATCCCCACTCAAAAAACACTCAAATTTTGTCTTTTTTCAAGAAGTGGGGGAGATGCCTATGGACATAGTTGCATAGTTTTGTGTAGTTTTTGTGTAAAGACTGTTGTTTCTTCAGGGTTCCCGGGAGCAGTTGGCCATTGCAGAGTTTGCCCGCTCCCTCCTGGTCATCCCCAAAACCCTTGCTGTGAATGCAGCACAGGACTCCACCGACTTGGTGGCCAAGCTTCGTGCTTTCCACAACGAAGCACAAATCAACCCTGAACGCAAGAACCTCAAATGGTGAGTGCATTGTCCAGAGTGATTTCAGTATCGAGCATCAAACCGTATTCCCATAACTTAATCATTTCCCATGAGTAGAATTTGGTTGAAATGGGTGCTTCCTTTAGTGGCTTTTATCTTAGGGTGATGGACAGCTTCAAATTATGTTCAGTAGGGCTGTAACGATATGCGTATCGAAACCGAAATCGCGACACTCAAAGCCACAAACCTGTCTCGCGGTGTGAGATGGCAGAAGCGCGACACGCCCTTCCTAACTCCCATTATCCTTCCAGTCCAGATCCAGCCACGTGATATAAGCTGTTAGTGCCAGAGTTTCCGTTGTCCGGTAATAGAAAAATGAAATGTCAGACAAAATTGTTTCTCTCCGGTCAAATTGTCAGATTGAAATTTGTCTAAATAATAGTCTGCTGACACCGCTCCTCTTATCGATGCCGTAAGTCTAAGATTGCATTTCTCCACATATGCAATATGAACGACATTTATCCAGAGTGGACCAACCATGCAAAAATAGCCTGTGTGATCCCTGTCTCTAGTGTTTTGTGTGCTTTGAGCGGCAGTGGGTCTGCTTATAGGTCTGAATGAAGCGGCCACAGATTGACAGGCTGGGTACTTTATTCTACCGGACTCGTTCGTTTCTTCACTAGACACACACACGCTACCGCTCGTCAACTCACTCGTTGACCACACACACACACACACACACACACACACACACACACACACACACACACACACACACACACACACACACACACACACACACTGCCATTCTCGCGCACACACATACGTTACTCGTAACACTATGCCTCGTTATTGCGAATCAGACGTTCATGTTTTTTCCTGTCTATTTGAAAGTTACGCTATTAAACATGTTGCATTCTATAATGCCTGATTATGTCATTATTTAAGCTACATAGCCTAATAAGAAGCGATAATAGGATATTTGACCGAAACCTATGCAGGTCAGTTTGACCGGCACCGTTTTTTCTAGCGGGAACGCTGGTGAGTGCTACTATTCAAATTTCTATTATTTATTTGACATTAATATTTTCAAATACATAAGCCTAAACCAAAAAACAAGTTGAAGGTTTTTGCCTACCTGCAAGCATCCTCCAACTGCAATCTTTTCTTATTTATTTATTTACTCATTTTGCTATACTTTAATAGTATTCTTTCTGTTCAAATCTGTTCAGTGTTTCAAATCATTTGTTAAATGTTACATTAAGTTAATTGTTGTATAAGTTCATTTAAATAAAATGATTTTTAAATTAAAAAAATACGTGGGATGTATCGAACCGTGGATCAAAAATCGTGATACAAACCGAATCGTGAGTTGGTGTATCGTTACAGCCCTAATGTTCAGGGTAATGGAGGTGTGGGTAAAAAAGGCCAGGTGGTAGCATCCTGATGTGATAACGTTCTGTGCTCTTGCCAGTCATCCCATTTAAAATTTGCTGTGACGCTTGCCCAGTAGTGTACACAGTGATACGCGTGGGATAAAATATACCCGTCTTTGAGTGAAGGCTGCAGCTGCACTCTGAGCTGTTCAGTCACCACTTGTGATGGGACACATTGTCATTCTAAACTTTTGTGACAGTATATCAGAAATATACATGTATGCTTAATTATTCTAGTGGGGTATTTCGCGTTTGCGTAATCAAGCAATCGCACACAAAATACATTTCAAAGTGGCCCTCTTCCCGATCTCCGGTCCCTGCTGCAGAGCGAATTCAAATCGCCGGCAGAATGGGCTGGGGCAGGGGTCTAACACCGTAATATATGTAAACTTTAACCGCATTTCACATTAATCGCAATATCCCGCTGTTTCGGGTTTGTGTTGAGAGGAGCGTGCGAATCCGTTGTCAGTACGTGTGCATGTATCAGTGATACGCCGGTTTATCTAATAAGTGGTAGTGTACCCGTGCATCATTAGCATGTATGCGCGCTTGTCTGTGTGCGTGTGTGAACAATGACAGGGAGAGAGTGCTATGCGGAGATGAATGAACGGAACGATATTTATGTTTCAAAATCGCGTAAAAAATAAAAGCAGAATCAATTTGTAGCGCTCAGTGTTCATTCTGTGGCGCTGCGCCACACATTGGTCTATGTATGGGAAACACTAGTACAGTACAAACACAAAACAGAGTGGGGGTGGGGATTTAGAGATAACCTTATCATCCTGAGCATTTCCAAGACTGAGTTGATGGTAATTTCAGGTGTATATTGGTAAACCCGTTATTTAAAAGAAATACGGTAGGTGTGCAGTGGCTCCATTTGTGATGTGTAATGGTTATTTTGATTTCTTCAGATCCCGTTGGCCATCACTTTAAATTATCTTAAAGTGACTTAAGCATGTAATGTTGTGGAACCACACTCAATGGCACCGGCTTCTCTCGGTAGGATTGGTCTGGACCTGGTGAACGGCAAGCCCAGAGACAACCGCCAGGCCGGCGTGTACGAGCCTACCATGGTGAAGACCAAGAGCCTGAAGTTCGCCACTGAGGCCGCCATCACCATCCTGCGTATCGACGACCTCATCAAGCTCTTCCCCGAACAGAAGGAAGGCGGGCCCTCATACAGTGACGCCGTGGCGTCCGGGTCCCTGGAGGGTTAGAGGGGCCCCCCTGACGGCCACACATCCCCGTGTGTTGTACGTGTATTTATACGTAAGGAGCTTTATACGGTCCTGTTGTCGTTAGCGTAGGCCTGCACTTTGCTCGTTTGTCCTTCACTCCTGCATTCATGTCGCTGCCTGTTACTGTGGGGATTGTAACAGATTTGTTTTGAACACTTGGAAATAAACCCTCAATGGTTGTGGACTGTTGATTTGTTAACTCAATTTGTTGGGTCTGCGGTCTTTCTGAAGTTGCACTTATTTTTTCGAAGAAAGCATACAGGAGAATAGGTTAGAATTGTTTATTAATATTCCTGTTAGTAAAAATTTTCACTTTGGTATGCTACATAAAGATAAATAGGTTCTAATTTAAAACTTAAAAGTGGCAATCTCCAAGAAACACTGCAGCAATGTAGCCTAGGTGCCACACCAAGGAAGTAGTGATTTAAGAGGAAAGGACATTGCAAAGACACTGAGTGGAATGCTGGAGAAAGATGTAAGCTCCTCTTTGGCACAATACATCCACAAGGATGGATTAGTATTTAAGAGGCCAAGAGTACTGTCCTGTTATTGCTAAATATTTTCCCAGCTCACTTAAACTGTCAGTAAAAATAAATATTCACAAGGCATTGGAAATTGTACCAAAAACCCCAGCTCTCCTGAAGTAATTCAAAGCTCATTAACCTTCTACAAAAGCCTGATCACTTCAATCATGCTGGAAGAACATGACCATCCAGGAGAAGAGGTATAAGTAGCACATGTCAAAAGATAAGACTGTAGAATGTGTAATGACATCCATCAAGTTGTCCTGCGATAGAACACCTCAAGGTCAGCCCCAATAAATGAGTTACATTTCCAGATAGTCTCAACATACGATTCCAACATCCCGTACATCAATGATCTACACCCTCTCCACACACATGGCGATGCCCATCCCACCCCCGATGCAGAGGGATGCCACGCCCTTCTTTCCTCCTGTCCTTTGGAGTGTGTGCAGCAGGGTGACCAGCACTCTGCAGCCAGACATGCCTATGGGATGGCCTAGAGAGATGGCTCCTCCACTCACATTCACCTGGCGAGGACAAGGGGAATGTGGAAGGTAGAGTTGATGGGACAGGATTACACATACATTTAGGGCATTTTGCAGACGCTTTTATCCAAAGCGACTTACACCAATTCGTTCATACACCGATGAGTCAGTGTGAGGCCTCTCGGTCAGGGACACCTCGACCCCTCAGCTAGGGGGAGCGGGGGATCCAACTAGCGACCTTCGGGTTACCTGTTAACCCACGCTACCTCCTGAGCTACTGCTGCCCTGCAGGATCAATCATGCATCCCTCTGCCAAGAATAGTGGGGACTTCTTATAATCTAAAGATGGCTCACCTTGTCTGGATTCAGGCCTAGCTCTTTCACCACAGCGATTGACTGTGCAGCAAAAGCTTCGTTGATTTCAAAAAGGTCAACATCCTCCAGCCTCCATCCTGCTTTCTCCACCTGCACCACAATCATAAATAAATGAATGGTACAAGGAGGATAAAAGATTAATTCAATTATGCTAAACATCCAGTTCAGTTCTCACCGCTTTCCTAATGGCTGGAATGGGTCCAGTCCCCATTATCGATGGGTCAAGGCCCGCTTGAGCCCAACTGGAGATGTTGGCCATGGGTTTCAGGCCCCGCTTGTCAGCCTCTGATTGGCTCATGAGGACAGTTGCTGCTGCTCCGTCATTTATACCTAGCACAGAAAGAAAACATGAGCACCAGTTAACCGCCACACACCGATGGCAGCCAGCCAACTGATATTCGGCAGACAATTGGGGGACAACATGTCTGGCATGCGGCCTTGTACCTGAGGCGTTGCCGGCGGTAACGGTCCCGCTGCTGTCCCTGACGAAGCAGGCTCTCAGCTTGGACATGGCCTCCATGCTGCTGCCGTGGCGGGGAAACTCGTCTGCCTTCACCTCCACAGGACCTGAAGGAAAGAGGAAGTAACCCCTATTGAACACTGTTCAAGATGGAACAGATGAAGCATGTAAACATAGTTTAGGTGTCAGGAGAACAACCCTTGCCTTTTCTGGACGGCACCAAGACGGAGACGATTTCTGCTTCAAAATGTCCAGCCTTCTGAGCAGCCTCGGTTTTATTCTGCGAATGAACTGCAAATCTGTCCTGCTCTTCCCGAGTAATGCTCCACTTCCCTGCCACATTCTCGGCTAGTAAGGAATAAAAAGGGTGAGTGGCAGCCTTGATGACCGAGTAGTTGGATTAATGGCAAGATCGTATCGCTGGTTGTAGTTCATTGCTGCATAGGAAAGGAAATCCATAGGACATCATGGTCCACACTGACAGCTCAGTGTTTAGTGTGTTGTGTTGGCTGTCCTCACCTGTTATGCCCATGTGGTAGCCGTGGAAGGCGTCTGTCAGGCCGTCGGCCACCATGGAGTCCTGCAGAGCTGCGTCGCCCATCTTCACCCCCGCCCTCATCTGCAGCGTGTGAGGAGCCTTAGGGAGAGACAGACCATTTATGAACAGACACCCAGGTGTGAAGAACACTTTGGGTTGATCTTATCGACGAGTGCTTCTAGAGACTTCTAGGCATTTGACATTTACATTTAGGGGATTTTGCTGATGTTTTTATCCAAAGCTACTTTCATTCACAAATTCACACACTGACGCCGTCAGAAGCAGTCAGGGTGAGGCGTCTTGCTCAGGGACACCTCGACACTCAGCTAGGAGGAGCGGGGATCAAACTAGCAACCTTACGGTTACCATTTAACCTCCTGAGTCATTGAGCTACTGCCACCCCCCCACTTTCAACACCTACCCTGCTCATGCTCTCCATGCCCCCCGCCACCACCACCACCGCGTCCCCGGTCTGGATGGCCTGGGCCCCGAGGCACACGGCCTTCAGCCCCGACCCGCACACCATCTGGCAGCTCCAGGCAGGCACCGGGTACGGGATGCCCGCCTTGACGCTGGCCTGCCGCGCTGGGTTCTGCCCGTGACCTGGTTCAGGACGGGACGGGGACATGAAAAAAGAGAAATTACTCCTGTGTACTGTTTTAGCACATGCTTTTATCCTTAGCAATCTGCAGTTGTGTTCTTGTTTGTATACATCAGCGGTGCCCAATACGTCGATTCCGATCGACTGCGAAGGTAGTGCAGATAGACGGTGTGACATTCCATGACATATTTCTTTATTGTATTTTTATTTTATTGTTTTTTTATGAATAATAAAAGATAGTATCATCCCGCTTGCATTTACCACTTGATTGACAAAAACTGCAGAACAGTTTCTTCTGAAAACTGGCTTCAGTGGAGGATGAGTTTTATTTATTTAAAGGGACAATGCCCATTGACATTTTTAGTTTACACTCAAAATGTAAAGATGCCAGAGTTAGCAAAAAAGCTCATTTTCATCTATAGTCCCTTGGCAGGTCAACACGTTATCACATTACATTAATAAGGAAAAATGCAAGAGAGAGAGAGAGACATAAAAAATAAATAAGTGCAGTACAAACAAGTGCAGTACTTAGGATGATGTAGATCAGCTATGGATGATTGCAGTTTTGGTTGTTTTTAATCCATCTCTTAAATTTTGTTTACTTATTTATGATATGGCAGGGGTGATAGCTGATACTTTTTTGATCTAATGTTTTTAAGGTTTGCTTATAAAGGGTTTCTATTGGTTTCAGAGTTGTCATGTTTGCTTGGGACTAGCTTGTGAAAAACAGTATGATATGTGAGAAAAGTTCATGGCATGCATAAAGAGTTTGGTTGCCTCTGTTGTTAGACATGGCCTTATGTGTTTACAATTAGCCAGATTAAATCTGATGGTATTAGCCACTTTGTTAAGATGTTTTTTAAAAGTTAAATTAGAATCTAAAATGATACCAAGGTATTTAAAATCAGTGGAGCCCCACAGTGACTTAAAGGATAACGAATCAACCCTGAACTGCAATAACGATCAACAGAAAACAGAAAAAATCATGAGCACTAAGAACTACCAACGCCATCTCACATTTGGCCCAATGGCAGAGTTCACATGGCCAGTCTATTAGCATAGTGATATACACTATGTGCTAAAATGGTGGCCCAATACTGACCCCTGTGGAACACCAATATAACAGTCAAGCAGGGGCGGTTCTGGCACTGGTGAACCGGGCAGCCGGTATTTTTTCATGACACCTGGGGGCGGCACGAGCACTTAGAAAGTGCTACTCCCCCCCCCCCCCCCCCCCCCCCAAGAGAGAGGGGGGGCAATGAGAATTACCAATGCGTACAGTTTGACAGTACAAGCTGATATTGAGCTTAGGTTCAGGAAAAAGTGTTAGTGTTAGTGTTGCAGACAATGGAGATTGACTCTAGAACCTCTGGGCTGGGAGTAAGGTCCTCTCCCCACCGTCTGCCCCACCCACCCCAGGATCACCCTAACAAGAACTGTGCCATTTATCTGTGTGATGTCGTCAGCCCTACCTGCTGTTAGCACATGTCCCATGATAACCTCTGAGACCTCCTCGGGCCTCAGCCCAGCCCTCGTCAGGACGTCCTTGATCACCACGGAGCACAGGTCAGGCAGAGGCACCGTGGACAGGGCACCGTTGAAGGAGCCTTGGCCAAGAAAAAAAAAGCTTGTTATTTATGTTATCCTTAAACGGTCCTAATCTTTTAGCAAACTCAAGAGAGCACAATGACTCAATCAACAATCAAAAGGCACTGTTAACAAAACGATTGTGGTTACAATTAACAATTAAGTTATCATAAAATAAAAATACAGTAAAACGGAAGTATGGTAAATAGTTATATCAATTGATCAGCTATAACCAATAGATTAAAGTGAATGCATAAAATAAGTGTAACGAGTTTTATATGTTGTGACACTGCCAATAGAACTATTAGGACCGGTCGCACTACAGCGTCTCAACCAATCACTGTACTGACAGCTATCAGTACAGGCTGAGCGGCCAATCAGCAGACCGCAGGAGCGAACACGATCTAACTAAACACGTAGAAATACCACTAATTGAAACAAAATGCCGAATTGACTAATAGTTTGAGTATTTCATTTAATACGCAATTTGTCTGTCAAATACAACGAAACGAACAACTACAGAAGGGCAATATTGTAGTAACAGACGTATACAAATAATTATTACGATGAACGAAACTACGTTCAATAATGCGATATTGTACTGTACCAATTGCCGTCCTTGCAGCGGAGACTATGACAACCGTTTCAGGATTCATTTCAAAAAGATGCGTTGGGCTGCTTCCGAGTAGGGCTGTTGCTCGGCTCTTCTCCGGTGGGACTGGATGGTGCGCTGAAGGCTGTGGAATGAACGAAGCGCTCCACCTCAAGGAAAGTGACACAATGCAGCAGTGTAGGAACCAGCGCCCCTGTGCGACCGGGAAGACCTTCCCCCGGACGACGTGCGTCATTGGCAAAGCCCAGAGCTCTGGGAAAGCCTCACTTAAACGTCCCTGGAGAGGAATCACAAGGAGAGGATGGTGACATCGGGCTTGGAATGAACAAGTCCTGGAGTCTTGTTTGTCATTATGGTGGTTAAACTGCCCTGTACCACAATAGTTGAACATACCCCCCGTCTCTACCAGAGTAAGAGTGTATAATGGCCTTGTGTCCTTTATAGTTTTTTTTATTTTTAACAAATTATTCTTCACAATACTATTAAAAGTATTTATTGATATTTGGTCAATACATGAAAAGGATTGAAGTCAGAATAATATGAACAAGGTACTTTGCATATAAACTAACACACAAGTCAAACAGAATCTATTCAACAGGAAACTCCTTAAAAAAAAAAGTAAAAAAAGAACCAACATCTTAAAAAAAAGAAAAAAATTAACTTTGCAAAGCTACTGTGATTAAGTGAAATGGTCACTTGCAGACTTATTAACAATGGGTTACGCCGTTTGATTTTCAAATAAGCATATGCATTTTCAGATAATCAAGCCATAGAGGAAAAAATAAAATCTAACCTTGAACATACACCTGCTCAAATTGAGTTGACCAACATTACCATATCATGTAACATTCCTGCTGTACAACCAAAACAGGGCAGAGGCCTCACTAAAGAATAGGGGGAGCGGGTGCAAACGGAGTCGTTTCCTGGACAACAGCACTGTTACATACTAAGCCTTTGTGATCATGTTTTGTATTAAAAAAAAAAGAAATAAGGACCTTAAGATGTGTATACAAAGTACATAGACTGAACATTACAAAACCGCACTGCTGCTCGCGCCTGAGTCCAGGCCGTTCTGAGCGTGCCGCGACCCCGCAGTCCTGCTCCCCTTGACCACCGGCACAGCCTTGTCCTCCTGCGGGTCCGTGTTGGAGTCCGTGTCGTTCGAGTGCTGGGTCAGGGACGTCTCGCTGCCCGTCGGCGAGTCCACGCTCTCGTACCCGGCGCTAAGCTGGCTGCCGAACCCGCCCGCCCGTCCTCCTCCTCCTCCTCCTCCTCCCCCCGCCTGGCTACCGGTGGCCTCATCTTCCGAGCGCCGCGGCCGCTTGGCCTCGCTCTCGCCGGGGCTGGAGGCGGCGGGGGACATGGGGAAGTCCTCCTCGGTGCTGCTGACCTCGCGGTACAGGCTGGGCGTGGCCGTGTCGCTGCGCTGGGAGGAGTTGCCGTTGCTGGGTCCGTTGGAGACCCGGCCCCCATAGTCTTTGCCCAGGGAATCGGAGGGTGTGGCGGGCTGCTGGCCAGCGTTCTCTGCGGAGGAGTGGGAGGCGCAGGGGGACAGCCTGCTGGGGGCGGCGGCGGCCGGGGTGCCGGCTGACAGCTGCTGCCGGGCCTCCTTTAGCTGTTGCTGCAGCACCAGGATGGTGCTCTGCATGCCCTCCACCTCCTCATCCAGCTGGATGATAAAGTCATTCAGCTCTGGAGGGGAAGGAGGCCATACAAGGAACAAGGTCAGAAGTCACGTAGCTGACTAAAACAACATTATACACAAAAAAAGAGGAACAGAAAATGTGCAAGAAGTAAGGGAGCGTTTGCCAAAACGAGCCTCTTACCGTCTTGGCTGCCCTTGAGCTCCTCGCTGTATTTCTTCTGCAGGGCCAGCTCAGCCTCCAGCTGGGCGATGCGTCCCTGGGAGAGCTGGCGGCCCAGCTCCTGGTTCTCCTGGATCAGCATTCGACACTTGGCCATCAGCTTCTTGCCCGTCTGGCTGCAAGGGAGATAAGTCTCACATCACACAGTGAACCAGCAGACAGAGCGTGTCCAGGGGTGAGAGAGTAGGAGGCCCTACCGCCTCCCAATGACTGGGCCTATCCACCGATCCTAATCTAATGAGAACCACTTTAAAGAGTGTTCATCCAAGACTAGACAGGGTACACCGTCCTACTATAGAAAGGTACATATACCATGTCGAACCAAAGAAAACCTGAAATTATTTGCCAATTTGTTCAGATTCTAATGTATTCCGTCTGACTAGGTTTAAAAATAGATTCATAAGGATTACCACGGTAAAACTGAAGTCAACAAACTAGGTAACCGATTAAATATGCTACCACAGACCCTTAATAAATAAACGTGGCCCACATCTCTAATATGTACAAGTACAGTGTGAGTAGGTCGGAGCATCGTAGTACGGGATCTTTAAGCAATTCAGCCACAACACCCTCAAAGTAAACACTGGCTGGAGTACTGCATTCAGATGAGTATAAAATAGCTTTGGAAGCACCAATAATTACAAAACACAAAGTACAAGCTATACTTTGAAAGAAACACCCTGGGCTCACGGACAAGATGAACACAGCAGAGCCCCACAGTGACTTAAGGATAACGAATCAACCCTGAACTGCAATAACGATCAACAGAAAACAGAAAAAATCATGAGCACTAAGAACTACCAACGCCATCTCACATTTGGCCCAATGGCAGAGTTAACATGGCCAGTCTATTAGCATAGTGATGTGCACTATGTGCTAAAATGGTTTGCAGACAAAGCTGAAAAGTAAGGATCTCATGTTAGGGTTTTCAAAACATGCATGTGGCCATTTTATCTAGAAAATATGCTAGGCATCAATAAAAATAATATTTCTCTTGAAGTATAGAAGGGATCTTTTCCAGTGTATATCATTAACTTATCACACTAAAGGTCATATTAAAACCTAGTCATGCTTGTATGAGTGCATTAACATTACATTCACATTCTATGACCTATAAGACAAATGTTTTAAAAATCTGTTTTTAAATTTAAAGTACAGTCCTGATGGATTACCACATTGGTGAGAATGAAAACTAGATGGGACTGCTCGTTACGACTGAGGGGTGGATGTGACGTCAATCACAAAAATATACAGATGTATACAATTAATACATTGGCACCAACTTGAAACATTGCTTAGTTAAGACATTTGCATTTAACAAGAGCACTCGCACCCTCAGCAGTGTGTCCCATTGAACGCTTGGCGAGGCGAGACCTCGTGAAGCTTCATTCATTACATCTTCTACCACTTTTACATTGCAGTCAGTAAGAGCAGAGAAATGCTTTCGTGCCAATTGTTCTAGATTGTTCACACACTGCAGTGAGTGCAGAGGGGATTTAGGGAATAGAGAGAAAAAGGAAATGAACAGCAACATCAACAACAACATCAACAAAAGAATAAGTCACAAAGAAAACATGGAAATACACTCTACCCGTGTGTCGGCCTGTGTTCAGAGACACAGGCGGTCGGACCGTCGGGCCTCAACCATAGTCCCTTCAGGACTGGGGGTCTGGCTCCGCCTCCACAGTCTTAAGCATTCTATTGGCTCCTCCCCAACAGTCTCATATCATCACTACCGGCTCATCCCCCAAAGTCTCACAGAACTCATCCTAAAACTTTTTTGTTATTGCAAATTATTGCAATGTACTCTAAACTGTGTCCCAGAATGTCTTTTTAAAAAGGTTCTCAGGCAACCTGTCCCACAGTCTTTTACAAAGTGGTACGGGGACGGTCTGTCAAGAGTTCAACTGCTGATTTAGGCCTAGAAAAGCCGCTTGCTTCAGCCAGGATTCCCTCCCCCAAGACTGACTCAATCTCCACCACAACTCCATCTATATTAAAGTCAACTGTCTGGTCTGGGTTTGGGGGCATATCCATGTTGGAAGTGAGGGACCACCTCTTCACAACAAACAGTCCCGACTCCTGCAGGCCCTTGGGTGGTGAGGGGTTAACGGGGGTGGGGAGGGGGAAGAGATCTGAAAACACAAGTGTCAACTGACCATACCGTCTTTTTTCCAAGTTACATTATGTGATGTGTAGCTGGCACAGTGCAAGAGTACATAGAAAAACCCAACATGGCAGTTTGTTTCTGCAGTGTCTGGCTTTCAGTAAGAGTCTGAGTCTCGTGGGGAGTACCTCTGCCTCCCCTCCACCTTTAGTCCCTGCATGCCTGCAGTGAGAGTGGGGTCGTGAGGAGGTCTTGACTTTTGTTTTTGGGAGGGGAGTTATTTTTTGTTTTTTTGATTGCCTTTACCTATCAGGTGTAAATTTCCAGGCACTCAGTTCATTTTGGGCCTGCTCCAGTTTGTCTTTAGTCTGTTCCAGTTCGCCCTTCATTTTGAGGAAAAATAAGTTGATGGCCGGGTCCACCATGGACGTTCGCAACTGGGCGACGCTGGGCTGCTGGACTTGCTTGAGGTACTGGATCTGGGTCTGAAGGGACGAGAAAAGGGCCATCAGTACAATCACAATACAGGACTATACACTCTGCAGTAACATATCCAGTCTCTCGTCCTATTCTTCTTAACCAAACAGCATCTAAAAGCCACATCTTATTCGCCATTTGAGTTTAACAAGGTTATCCAACAGTGTTTCAAGCCAGGATCACAAATTGGAGATATCAACGACATGTCGGCGATACACCATTTCATCCACAATGCAACAGGCATTCAGTTTTCATGAAAGCAACCATCATTTAACTAAAGTATAAAAACTGCTCTCCATGGAAAAGTGGAGGCCCAAAGTAAATCTGCTGCCAATAAGGAAGATTATACTCAGAAATCAATCACATCTAAAAGAACAACATTTGACTACACCTCCAAAGACAGTAGATGGGCACCAATACCGCCATTACTCAGAAGCTAAATTCACAATAGGGTTTCACGACCCCTCATCCATCATCCATCATCTTTTCAGAGGAGACAATGCTAACTAATGCATTACCGTACAATAAAGAAGATATAAAACAAAAGGATACTGGCAGGTCACCATCTACATCCAATCGTATAAAAAGAGAACCCGCCCTGACCCCCGGCAACAAACTGGATGGAAATCAGCTGGCACAGGGCAGCGATTGATGGAGTGTTAATTGCCGGCGTTAAGTAACTAGATGATCCACTGAAACGCCAATCTCATAAAAGCAGAACAGTGACCACCAGCAACAAGCTTTTAATAGACCTTTATGGCTCATGTAGTGCAGAGCAAGGTCTTTATAATAATTGTTCCTTAGTGATAGCAAAAGGTACATCCACAAACTGCAAGGTAGAATACCCGCTTATTACAACTTTGTGATTGGTGCGATAGTGGGGCGACAGTAGGTCAGGAGGTAGAGCGGGTTGACTTGTAACGGGAAGGATGCTAGTTTGATCCCTGGCTCCTCCTAACTGAGTGTCGAGGAAGTCCCTGAGCAAGACGCCTCACACTAATTGCTCCCTACAAGCTGGCTGGCGCCCTGTGTGGTTGACTCCGCAGTACAGTGGGTGATTGTGTGAATTAATGTTTTTAAGTCGCTTTGGATAAAGAATATCCTAAATGTAATAATCAATAATTGTCACATATGAATGGCAAGACTTATTTTGCATAGTTCATTTGGCATGATTGGCTTCAGCAAACCACAGGTGTAGGTCCTCTATAGGGACACCAGATGCTTTAATAAGCAGCACAAAGGTCAGATGGAGAAGCACATACCGTGCATTCTTGCATCTCCTGCTCCTTCGTGGCAAGTCTCATGACCAGGATGTTCTCCCGGCGTGCAGACTCCTGCTGCTGCTGCTTCAGCTTCTCCTCAGACTCCTTCAGCCCCGTCACATCGTTGGCTATGACGATGGACAGAGGAAATAAGATGCATTAGAATATGGAACCTATTGGTGTGAAATGCATTAGTCACAGATATTTACTATTTAATCAGGGAGGGGGGGGGGTGCAGCATAGCGTACAGGGAATAGTTTGAGTTTAATTAAAAAGTGTGGTACTCACAACTCAAGTCTGCATATTTTGCCTCGAGGACCTGGACATAGGTTTCATGTTGTTTCCACCTATAAAAAGATAAAACGTTTGAACCCAGTGTTTAACAGACGAAAGCTTCGTCACCACACTAGCTCACAGCCCAGCAGTGTTCAGTTGACCTACCTGACACACAGTTCCTCCCTGGTCAGGGTCTTCATGTCGGATTCACTGAGGCGAACCTAGACGAAGAGAAATCCAATGCATCAATGAAGAGGCCAATCATAGCACACGTTACTGGGTTTGTAGGCCGGGTTTTAATCTTTGAAGCGCATTAAACCACTCACCTTCTTCGGAAGAGGCTCCTCGGTCATTCTGAACTCTGCAACACATAAAAGTAGAAATGAATCACAACCGAGTGGGTGAGCTCACGTTATGACGCTAAGCTCGGGTCTAAGGACTCCGACACGTTGTTTACGTGGTCGTTACGGCGGACAAGACACCCTGTCACATAGTGGTGAGAAGTCTTGAACACAAATTATTATCTACACATATTTAAATATATAGCAAATATCGGAGATATAGAAGTAAATACTAAAAAACGCAGTGACGTGCCTTGATGGACTGGACAGGCATCTGCGCTGAGGCGCGTGCGTGCAGCGCACAGGAGCACGAAATGTACAAACGTGAACTCGCTAATACGTACGAACTATATATTTAAACTCAAGTTCAACACAAGTCGCGTACCGTATAGCTTAACAAGTTGGTCAGTGTTCAAGCCGAACAGCGGGTAAATACTGGCTCCGCTTCGGCTTCTTGTTATCACAAAATGGCGGTGAAGGAAGAGGCTCCCTCCCTGGCGCTCCTTTTCCGGAGCCTAGCGGTCTGCTGCTAAGCAGACTAAAGCTCCACTTACCCGCTCAGTTTCCTACAGATCCGCACACTCGGGTCCAATAATCGACGATCAACAAACGCAAAGTACGGCCTCGGTGTTGGTTCTGGTGAAGCTAGTTGTAATATCCGTGTGTCGATACATTCGCCATCATAATTTAGCACGAAAAATATATGGCGGCAGCCGCAGAAAGCCCGATGCGCCGTCGCCGTCCTTCGCCCGCACTGGTCCGCGCTGCAGCCAGGGTTGCCAGATTGGGTCAGATTTCCCGCCCAATCTGGCAACAATGGTTTTAGCGGAATTAACCATTTTCACGAGGCAGGGGTGGATAGTCTGTCTGACTCAAATATATGTGCACTTTTTTATTTTATTTTTTACTTTACCTCTGATCAGTAGCAGCTGGTTCTCAACCAGGCTTCCAAATGAGCATCAGTCATGGTGGAATGGTATTTGATATACTTAATAATCTTCATGTGGGAAGAGGCTGATAATAAAGAAGGGCCAAATAATGCAGTCAAGGAGGTAGAACATTTCCTCATGTTTGGAAACTTTTCCTTTGTGAGTAAGTTCAGAAGTTTCCCATGAGCCCTGGATTTAAGCTTAATATCAGTTTGTACTGCCAAAATCTCATCCTCCAGAAATCGTTGCCAGATTGGGCGGGACATATGGCCCAATCTGGCAACACTGGCTGCAGCCCGCTGCAGTCGACGCTCTCGTGATAACTTACTCTGTGTTTGAGTTTCTGCATTTCATAGGATTAGCGAGGTTACATAATAATAGTTATTTTTTGTCATGTTCCATCCACATTACCAGTAAGAAATACCGCTTAAATGTTTAAACCAGCAAACAATTTACAAAAAAAATCATTGATATCGGTATTATGACCAGTGGGACAAAATAAAACAATCAACAAATTAATAATCACATCGCTGTATCGAATATCCCTTTCATTGACCCTGCATTTTAAATATGTTTTGTGAGAATGAAATCAGAGGTAAAGTGTAAAAAAATAATGATCGACAGACTTGTCCACACCTTCCTCGTGATAATGGTTCAGTCTGTTAAAGGGACGTAACATTTCCAAGGGCAGCCACTGTGTGAATGAACTTGTGCCTCCAGTGCTGAGGAGTCTGAACACTGGGATCATGCTCAGCAGAGTGGGCCAAATACACAGGTAAAGCTAGTATCAGCGTCGGGTTCAACGCACATGTTGTTAAGGAGCATTGGGAAATCAAGAAGAATTTATTTGTAGCTGTTCGTGACATTCAGAAAGACAAGAGACTAGGCTAGCTGGCCTGCATGCTATGGGTAGCCTAGCATCACAGATAGGTTATCTTGTGATTATTCAAATGATTTTGACAACTTTCAAACGTGTCCCTCTAGCGGAATAGTAATACATACGGAGCACGCAAATGGTCAGAGTTGGATTCGATGAGATGACAATGACTTCAACAATATAGGACACTTGGGGAGTCCCAGTCTAAGCATGTTAACCCCAGATACCAAACATACGCAGTTGGAACATAATATAAATATCATGAGGAAAACTAACGTTACCTTAAAAAAAAGGTATAACCGGAATTTCTTATGTACTAGAATATTATGTTTTCCTTCCTTACACTCTTTCTCTATGAATACTTGGAAATCTCTTTAAGGGGCTTAATGTTCTGTTCCTAAACTAACATAGATACTTAAAGGCCCATTGAAATATTATTTTCTCTTATCTATATTGTTGGTTCATAGTCTTATTCCGTTGCATATGTTGCTACAGATCATACAATGTTTCTACTATCTATTGGGTTTTAGGTGCACAGCCACCGTGAGCAAAGCTGTGGGACAGGTGTTGTCTGTCAGACAGAAGCATGCGCTGCCTGATCTGACCTATGACTATGCTGCCCTGGAGCCCCACGTCAACGCAGAGATAATGCAACTGCACCACAGCAAGCATCACGCCACCTATGTCAACAACCTCAACGTTACAGAGGAGAAGTACCAGGAAGCTCTTGCAAAGGGTATTTAACCTTGTCGCTTGAAGTTCATCCTCATCTGCAACCATGTATCTGGAGTCGGGTCGCAGGGGCAGCAGCTCTAGTCGGGGGCCCAAGACCTCCCTTTCCCCGGCCACATTGACCAGCTCTGATGAGGGAAACCGAGGCGTTCCCACGCCAGTGTTGAGATATAATCTCTACCTAGTCGTGGGTCTTCCCTGAGGCCTCCTCCCCACTGGATGTTCCTGGAACACCTCCCTAGGGAGGTGCCCAGTGGGCATCCTTACAAAATACTCAAACCATGTTCATGTACTATCAAGTCATTAAAGGGTGTTTCAAACCAGTGGCAAGAATATGTCCGGGCGTTACAGTAATGCATGAGACATTTGATCATCACATTTATGTGTAGGAGTTCTTTGCATGTTTTAGCATTATGAATAGATGATTGATCTCTTCTTTTGTTTTATCCAGGAGATGTGACCGCCCAGGTGGCCCTGCAGCCGGCCTTGAGGTTCAATGGAGGAGGCCACATCAATCACAGCATCTTCTGGACAAACCTCTCCCCCAATGGTGGGGGGGAGCCACAAGGTGAGGGAGGATAACTGTCTCATAATTTGATGGTCTAGCGATTTGAGACAACCGGGTGGACTTTATTCTTTTGAAACTGAAACAATGACTTTCAAGTAGAACTCTTGATATTATTAACATGATGTTTGACAGTGTGGGGTAATTGCATGATTCTGTCCCGTGTAAAAGCACCCCGAGTATGGATTAAAATGATAAATACTGTCATGTTTGTCGTGTCGCTCCCCATTGACCATCATCTCGTGCCCTAAGGTGAGCTGCTGGCAGCCATCCAGCGGGACTTCGGCTCTTTCCAGTTGCTGAAGGAGAAGATGTCGGCGGCCACGGTGGCCGTGCAGGGGTCAGGCTGGGGCTGGCTGGGCTACGACAAGGAGAGCGGCCGTCTGCGCGTGGCCGCCTGCGCCAACCAGGACCCTCTGCAAGGGACCACAGGTTAGCTCTCCAAATGGCTGCTTTCACACAGTACTTAACCATTACGCATGCCTTCTTAGCTTCCTGCGTTATTGTTATTGAATATACTTCCAAGTTTAATTGAGAACTAACTTTTGGAACTGAATTTACCATCCACTTAGTTAACCAAATAGTTAACCTAATATACATTTTCAAACCAACTTGCAGGGTTACTGAAGAGTAGGGCTGCAACAACGAATTTGGTCATCGATTCGTTGAGTTGCGCGATTAATACCTCACTCGTAGGCGCGGTGTGAGTACCAGATTGACTCGGCTGCCAGTTCGACTCGGGGTCTTGCGCTGACAGATGACGTATCGACACTTAACGTATCGACACAAGCCAACGGACAAAACCCGGAACGGTTGTTTATAAACAGGGCTCAATCATGGACATAAAAAGAAGGCACAATCCGTTTTGGTTTTGATTTCATTGAACGCAGCCCGTTCTTTCACACAAACAAAGCCATTGGAAACACGTCCAGTGTTCACGTCCAGCTTATTCTGAAGGAGGAGAACAGAAGTGTCTGCGTGTGGGTCGCTGTTTTGACTCTGTGTTGGGAGCGCTGGAAATAAAGTGGATCGCCCCGTTCAGTGAATGGAGTTAACCGATTCTTCTTTTATATATTACCCAAGTATAGGCAACAATAAAACGCTCGGTTACACATATATTTTTGTTTTCACATATGTTAAAGTAATTATCACCTACAAAACTAATCCTATATTGATGAAAGCCCGCCCCCCCCCCTCTAACATTTATTAGCTCACGTTAGCCATCAATTTAAAGCCATGAATATTATCTAATCAATCTTTGTACATTAGATTATTATTCATAGATTAGAAAAACAAAAGGAGATCGTTAATACTTGGGAATAACATGAGAATGAATGAAACACGCATGCGCATTTAAAAGACAGCGTTTACAGAAAGTGCGTCATTATTGCACATCTAGGATCCCGAGTTGATCTGGCAGCCGAGTCAATCTGGTACCCACAGTGGCACTGTTTACAGCCAGCCGCCGACAGGTTGGTTCATGGTTCATGCACGCCCACAGCGAGCTTAAGTGTTAGCGACCACAGCTTGTATTTTGGTCATATCTTAACACTGGACTGTAGGCCTATATAAAAGTGTTATACCTTCACTGTTTTTGGGTAAAAAAAACTCCTTCAACTCAGTATCCGTCTAGTCCAACCAAAAACTCTGTCAGCTGCTGCTGCTGCAGACGGTGTGCAGACGGGCTCGGAGTCGGCACCGCGTGCGTCAACAGTCATTCAAAGCAGCGGTAGTAATCACACAACCGGACGGTGTAGAAAGTCCCGTCAGTTAAAAATAGTAATCCATCTTTTAATTCCATGTTAAAATCGGCAGGATATAGAGCTAGTTAGCTTAAAATAAAGTAGCAACCAGTGTCAAATGTGATGTGTGCAGGTCGGCTCAGTAATATGATTGATGTGTTCAAATGCAATACACAAAAAAAGGAATTTGAGATTTTGGCGAAAACTTTTTTTCCCAGCAATACAAAATAGATAGTAAAGATGGAATTATGACCTGTTTAACATCCTATCTTGAGCTATGATCATCTTATCAGCAATTAAAGCAATAATACAAGTTCTATTTCAACAAAGTAATTGAAAAGTATCAATAGTGGTATAAATAAAGACTTGGATCGTTAAGGAGTCTCAAAAATGGTATCAATATCAATAAAAATGAACGATCTCCTGTCATCTGAGAAAATTGAGATGATTTAATTCATTTTTAACCAATAGTATTTACTGGTTAAAGGTCTTATCGGTTAACTGGTTAACCATGGACATCCCTTATATACTGTGTGTATATATATATATATATATATATATATATATATATATATATATATATATATATATATATATATATATATATATATATATATATATATATATATATCTCTCATACATTGTATGTTTTTTTTTGTGTTATCCCAGTTATGCTTTTTAATTATTTTTATCATTTAATATTACTTTTAATAGTTCCGGGACATTGGAGCAATAACCTCGTGTTTTAACACTTCAGTCTGCACTGTGAATTTGAAGTAATATTCAGTTTTTGAATAAAGATGCGGCAATTACAAATGTTTATTTCTTTATCCGATTCATCGATTAATTTAAAAAATAACTAGTTATAAAAATAACGATTAATCGATTATTAAAATAATCGTTAGTTGCAGCCCTACTGAAGAGATCACAATCTGGCCATATAAAAAAACAAATTATTGAAAAATACCTTCTTTTTTTTATATATCAGCTCCACTGTTTTCTAAAATGTACTTATCTTTTAGTAAATACATTTTTTTAACTGCCTTAGTGGAAGACGCTACCCTAAGCAGCTGTTTAATGTGCAACCCTCAATTTTAATTTATACTTTAATCTTTGCATGTAAACATGATGCGTTGTACTGCAGTTGTGTAGTGAAAGCACTATATAGAGCAGATCTGCTTGGTTGATCTTCATAGCATTTCTTCTCCGTGATTTTTCTAGGTCTCATTCCCCTGCTTGGCATCGACGTGTGGGAGCATGCCTACTACCTCCAGTACAAGAACGTGCGGCCCGACTACGTAAAGGCCATCTGGAATGTCATCAATTGGGAGAATGTCGGCGAGCGTCTCCAGACTGCTAAAAAGTAGCCCTCCCCACCAACCCCCTACCCTCCCTGACCAGCCCCCCAACTCGGTGGACTAGGTCAGTTGAAACTCAAACTGAGGGAGGGGTTGGAACCATGCTACTGAAACGCTTAACACACAATGTAAAGCGAATTAATGTTGACCGTATAGAACAAAACAATCCCACAAAATTGAAGGCATTTGACATGCGTTCCAGGTTTACCGATCACGCATAAGTCATTAGGCTGGCTGTAGGATTTGTACACCAATAGCACTTGCCATGTTTCTACATGTTGGAAAACCAAAACACAAACATGTATAGCCCAGTGAGTTTTGTTGTGGTTGTCTCAACTTGTTGCACTTAAAATCCTATTATTTGATTCAGCTTTTGATGTAATATAATAAAGATATAGGAATTGAAATAAGGTCCACTCTCTGTGTCATTTCATTATTGTTATGATTATAAATACTACTTAAGAATTTTGATAATGTTGGACTTTTGAATGTCTTTTTTAATACCCAAAGGGAAGATATATAACAAGAATATATATATAAAAAATGCTGACTACTCCTTCATCTCATCTTCAATGTTTGAAGGCTTCTTTCTGCACCAAATGAGAGCTATCCCAACCAGCGTCTAATGTAAATGTGGATATCAGCAATGCTGAATTAGAAATGGGCACGAGAGAATTATCATCATTAACCGATATACACTGCCATTCAAAAGTCACCCAGATAATTACGAAAGGGTTTTCTAATCAATCAATCAAATAGCTTTTTAACACGTCTAGCTAAAAAATATACCATTAGAACACAAGAGTGATGGTTGCTGGAAATGGTTGGCGTCTGTACACCTATGTAGATATCTCATTAAAGATAAGCTGTTTCAAACTAGAATAATTGAACACATTAACAATGTCTAGACTGTTTTTCTGAGGAATTGAATGTTATCTTCATTGAAAAAACACAGTGCTTTTCTTAAAAATATAAGGACATTTCGAAGTTACCCCAAACTTTTGAACGGTAGTGTTCACTCCAATATGAAGCTGTCATACTTATAGGGTAATTCCGTTGTAAAATGGATTTGGGATATGTTTTGTATGATAACGAGTTGAAACGTTCGTGTTGGAGCACAAAAAACGCATATAGACGCTTTCTTCAGTTGGCTGTTTTAGCGATATAGTTTTTACCATAACCAGTGCCCCCATCGTTCCAAGTTTATAGCGTTTTGATAAAATCGGCTAAAACAGCCAACTGAAGAAGGCGTCTATATATGTTTTTTGTGCTCCAAAGCGAACGTTTCAACTCGTTATCATACAAAACATATCCCAAATCCATTTTACACCGGAATTACCCTTTAAAGGATAACAGTACGACCCCCAGGTGGCAGTGTTCTCCAATGTTTTTTATCTCACTCTTCATTTGGTTTAAGTCATCCTCCAATAATTTTATAATCTGATATCTAAATGATTTGGAATTCTAAAACAAAGACCTTTCTGTTAAATTTAGGGAAATTCTTACTTGTTAAATATATAGTGTGCTCGGTGTACATTGACCTTTGAAGAGGATGTTGCTGATTGAATATTTTTCAGTAGCAAATGTCACCTTTTTAAAGACATCTTTGGACACATGCCGAGACTTGTGCTAAATGTCAACTGAAATGTGACACTCCCTGTACAGAGAGGAAATTGAATTTAGCAAAAATGTGAAGTATCAACCTTTATCCAATTGAGTTACAGTCAGACATCTGTCCATTCACTGTATTTGAACTTGTCATGTTATCTTAGGTCAGTCAATTAAATCAATTGAGACTATTTAAGTAATTTGATTTTTGAGTGTTTGAGTTGACAAGCGCAATTTTATATGGTCCAAGCTGTTTTGGAGAATGACTCCAGGCCGTCTGTCAAATGTTAGGAGTAGTTTATCACTCAGAAGGAGCTTTCAGCTCTTCATATCCCACCCTATGCCTCTGTTGATGTTTGGGATCATGACCTAGGAGAGATCTGCTGTGCCAGATGATGTCGCCAGAACAACCCCTCAGCGATGCCACCTTTACACGATGCCCGCAGGTAGCCTTCTCATGGAACATCCAAAGCAAGAAGTGGATTCACTTTGTTTTTTTTGATTGATACTTTTGTCTTCTTGTTGCAAAACAAAACCTGTTTCTACACTGTATACACATACTATGTGCTTCACCTTGGTTTTCATGGTGTATATAACGTCCTTTCAAAAATAAACCAAGAGACAAAACAAGATATGCCTTTTATCTTCCTTTTAGTGCATAAACAACTTAACTATACTGCACAATGCAATAAACATATAAACATACAAGCTAAAACTATTTAAATAAGGGGACTGTTTAAGTGTTTGGGCCCTGCCTTGATGATGGTATGTCTAATTGTAGCTATTCTTTTCCTCTATAAAAGGCTGGGTGTGCCAACAAGATTTATCCCTATTTTCTCATGAAACCTTGCTCAGAATTGAGCTGCTTATCAATCATGCTCTACAAATTAACCTTATCATTCTAGTTCTCTCCAGGTTTTGCATCATATTCTAACACAGACACACACCCTCACTCACTCACTCACTCACTCACACACACTTTAGCAAATAGTCTTGTGATGCTGTGGTTATTCAATGCATCTGGTAAAGCAGTGAGCAGCAGTGTCTGCAGATTCCATGCTGTGTTCCTAACTGTCCACATTATGGCTTGGAAACATCTCATAGTCCTTGAGATGTGTGTGCTTAACCCTGTTGATCAATGTTTTGATGAGAAGTATGATTTGACAAAGAGGGAATTTCATACCAGCTCACAAGAATTTAACTATTGTATCACCAATTTACATTTGTTCTTGTGTCTTCAAACCATTTCTCGGTTAACATTGGCTTGTGATTCGGAAGCTCAGTAAAACTTGGTATTTGTAATTTTCATACTTTCTGACAATTTTCCCTTTGTCGTCTGTCGGTCTTTCTGTCGGTTGGTTAAATGGAAAGCATTTGGTCATTATTTGAATATGTGAGTCCGCTGGTTGAGTCTGTAGTTTGACAGTTGAGATTCTGTGTCGCCCAATAAGGGCCAATCAGATCTTGTACATATTCTGAACTCTGGCCGTAAGATCTAGTAACAACAAGACATTCTTCTGTTGTCTCTTCAGGCCAGTTAAACCGTACAGAGCCCAATGTACGTCTGTCTTGGAGCCTCTTGCCCACCCGCTGCTCAGTCCCTCGTCCTTCACTGCCAAGCACTTTTCCAAATTATGTTTCCACAAATTCTAATTTGTATTCTTCAATGAAACACAGGCGTGACGCCACATAGCAGCAGCAATAAAATATAAAGTAAATAAAGATAAGTATAAATTGTAAATAAGTAGCCGTAGCATTGTAGCCTTTTGAACATCCAGAGAGTTGATCAAAACCAGCTTGTGGCGTTTTTACACAGTCTACTTAATTCCTGCATCTGGTTTCTCAAAATACTTTGTCTCGTATGGATACAAAATTTCAGCTGAAGAGCAATTACATAGCTGCAATTTCTGATTATTTGCAACTTGCATATTTCAACATCGGTTATATTCAACTATTTTCTCTTAAAAGCAATTGAATGCTCTTCTAGAAACACCATAGGTAATCAGGTTTGTGGGATATCTTAATACTTATATACTTATAATACTCAAAAAAAAACATGTGCTTGGAAAACCTCAGCTTGGATCTAGTAAACAGAGCCATCAGTTTTGTGTTAGCCTTACTCTCTCAGTTGTGTTCTCTGATATTACTGCTGCTACACTGATTCTGTTGTAGTCTGCAAATTTAAATATGAGGACACAGACACTTTTTAGGAATTTCATTGTTTCAAGTAAGGAAACGCAGATTGTATCTCCCATTCAAAGCCATGAAGTCATGAGGGGGAACCAAAGTATGTTGGAGTCTCACTGAGGGGATCTCACTGAGTGGACCTGACTGAGGGGATCTCACTGAGATGATCTCACTGAGGGGATCTCACTGAGGGGACCTCACCGAGGGGATCTCACTGAGAGGATCTCACTGAGGGGACCTCACTGAGGGGACCTGACTGAGGGGACCTGCCTTTACATCCACCAAGCCGTAAACGCTGATTGTGAGATAATTGTTGGTACTGCTGCGCCTTAAGCGTCAGCTCTGGACTGGTTTTTGTTTAATTGTGAGTCACTTGTACTTGAAAATGTGTTTGAATTAAGAAGCAAGTCTATTAGTAGGATATATTGTGCAGTTGAAAGAAAAGTGTGTGTGTGTGTGTGTGTGTGTGTGTGTGTGTGTGTGTGTGTGTGTGTGTGTGTGTGTGCAAATTCCATGTACACTGATGCTGAATGTATATGTGGCATGAGTGTGTGCATTTCTTTGTGCTCTTTTTCCTACAATCCATTCCCTTTGCTCTCTCTCCATTATTTTCTATTTCCTGGAGTTTCCTTCTTCCTTTCCATCTCTGTATTCCTCATCTTGGCAATTAAACCTCTTGGAACAAGGAGACAGCTCTCCCATTGGATTTAATCAAGTGAACGCAGGAGAAAGGAGAGGTGCTTTGTCTTTTGCCAAAGTTTCTCCCGGCAAAAAAAACGACAGAGTCCTCCTCTCTGCTGTATGGTGAGAGTCCGACCCGTGGACAGACCCTGCTGGTTGGCCAGGCCCAGCAGGATGTCAGGCCCAGCCGCTGTAGAGGGTGGTGGGGGACGGGGGTTGAGGCTATTGAGGACGCCCTCAGACAGGATATGGTACTGCCAAGAGGGTGCTACTGCCATGGGCTGTGGAAGTGTTCTTTCCTGTCTCCCCAAGTGTGTGTGTGTAGATGTGTGTCTGTCTGTGTGGGTGATTCTGTGTGTGTGAGGATAAATGTGTGTGTGTGTGTGGGGGGGGGGGGGGGGAATAAAAGTTTTCAGAATTATAGTATTTTAACAGGCTAGCAGCCAGAGGTTGTAAAGTACAAAAAAAATAGTCTTGAAATATTTTCTTTTTAATATATTTTTTCTCAAGTGAGGTTTGCACGCAGTTCGTCATGGTCTTCCTTTTCGACATGAACTCCACAACGTCTGCTTGTAAATCCTATTTTTAAAAAAAAGCTTCTCCTGAGGGGTTGCTCCTCTTCAAGATCCACTTTCAGTTTGAGTTGCAGTTATGCTTTGCAGTGCATGTTATCGCACAACCTTGAGTTCATCTGACCATTTCTAAGGTCTGATGGGGAGAAAGGGAGGGAGGAAGAGAGCGTTTTCTCTGGATTCTCAGGGGGAGGGGGATAGAGGAGGCTGAGAATGCACTATGATACGACCCCTGGATTTACTGAGCTGGAGAATTCCTTCAGTAAAAAGGGTTATCTGAGTCACAATTATTTTCCACCAAAGGAATGATTATGCTCGCTTCAGAGGGTAACAGCAGCTCCAGACCGCCAAAGTTGGAGTTGGGAGAAGTAAACCTGATTTAATTATATTAAAGCAGATGTAACTATTTAAGAGTGAAAAGCACTTAAGAGTACAAACTTTTTCTTTCTGAATGGGAAGATCCGTTCTAATTCCTTTCTAGTTCGTAGGAATTGTTTCAACTCCACAGACTAGGTGGATCGTCTGGAGTTTATTATAGAGTTGTTCATATTGTTTGAGCGCAAATACAGCAGAGTGTAGGAGGAGAGATTTAACTCTTCTAGTGTGATGAAGTGAAAGGCCCAATATGATATTTTATTATTACAGGGGCCCTTAATTCCTCAGTGAAAAATTGCAGATATACCATAATATTTCATAATTATTATCAATAATAAAAGTCTTCAAAACTACAATAAATCTATTCAAATACACATTAACAACCAAGATTTGCATCTTTTGGGACCATATTCAATAAGTTGTGTAGTTCAAACCACCACCTGTTGAAAAGGGGGAATTTCGGTCTCACAGGCTTCTAAGTGTGTGTGTGTTTGTGTGTATGTGTGTGGGAGTAAGAAATCATCCATCATCCCTTTTACAAAATATCTCTAAATCTCTTCCCAATACCAGGCAGTTGTTTAGCCTTGTTATCTGGCCAAAGCCCAACATGTTTGTGGCCAGCAGAACATGATACTTCCTCCTTGTCTAGTAATCAGTGGATGGACTGAGAGACCACCTCTGTGCTGAACACCAGCAGGTGGATGGCTTGAATACAACAGACTGAAGCTGTCGGCTCATCAGACTGAAGCTGTAGGCACGATTACCATAGTTGTAAAGAGAGGGAGAGCAGAAAAGATTTTGAAACTGAACAACCCAAAAATGTCCCCTCCCTCTCTCCGTTATTCCGCGAGTGAGATTTGTTGCATTCACTCGCCTGTGATTGAATGGTTGGATTGATTCCCTGAGCTGATCAGGGCGGAGATTGGTCAGCAATGAGCCGTGAGTGGTCTACAATAGACTGGGATCATAGGGGGACTGAAAGTGCGGTTAACTCAAAACAAATATTCTCACAGCACATTACACTCACTAATGGCTGAGCGTTTGCGATGGCAAGATATATTCGAATTCGATTTAAATTGTAGCTCTTAAAGGTGCCCATATTATACCACCAGGTGTGAGTGTTATAAGCCGTTACAAGCCATTTCGAAAATCTGCCTCTTCTGACATCACAAGTTGGCGTGTCCTGTGTCCACCTAGATGTACGATGGATAGATGAGCAACGTTTGCTTCATTCCATTGGTTGTGCGGTAAACTGATCTATCCAGCACACATCTAGGTGGACACGCCCACTTGTGATGTCAGAAGAAGCTGACGTAACCCCTTCAAAATGATCATTAAACTGTTCTGCAAATATGCAAATATTTTATAGTTGAGTCACTCTCTTGAAATAACCCAAAATTACATTGGTTGTTGTTAATGGTGAAGTAAATGTTTCTCCTACTAAATCTAACAAATTAATTTTGTTCATCATCTATTAGCACAAACCAAAGACAAATAGTTTGGGCATATCCTGCAATCTCTTTCCCAATCAATGTCTTCCTAATGTCCTGGTAGCAGCTGGGAAACAGCCTGTCAGAGCTGATCAGTGAGGGGGTATACATCCAGACCCTGCTCATGGCCAGGGCAGTAAAAGCAGGCAGCACGACGGCATAATGTAAGCCAAGGTTGCTGCCCAGTTTCCATATTGGCTACTTTTGTTCCTGAGGTCCCCGTTCCCTTACATCTGCTCCTGGGTGAGTTCAGCTACAACTCTCCTTCCCCCCTGACAGGAATTTGGCCCCTGTGATGAATATGAGCATCATACAACATTATGCTGATTCAAATAGGATTAAACAAATGTTTAAGAAATCTCTGGAATAGGTTCCATACAATGAAGGCAAGATGGAATGTTTTTTACTCAGGGACAGCCTGGATTTGTTTTTGCCTGAATGTTTGCATACCCGTGGAATTCCTGTAAGAACCTCAAACATTACACACAACACAGTTTCCCTTATTAACCTTTTTGGAATTATGAAATAACACAAGCTCAGATCAAATCTCAAAAACTCAAATAAAATGAGTTCCCATAACTTCTCTTATTCTGAATTACAAACATCTGCAATGCAGCAGAACACAAATAGGTTCTCATCCTGAACACAAACCAAAACTGACAGACTTTGTGAAACTCAATCCAGTACACTGAAATCCAGAGAGAGGAAGAGAGGTGGATATTTTTCATTCTGAACATTGGATCACGAATAAAAGCGACATGTCTATCTGAGGTGGAAAGGAAAGCTCTCTCCTATGTGTCTTTCCATGCTTCACCTGAACTAAGCCAGTTTGATAACATACTTGGCTCTACTCCCTCTAGGAGCAGCAGCACATGTCTGTTCACGGTGATCTCATCGCATGGAATTCTCCTCATAGCCCCCAGGCTAGGGAGCATGGTGCTTCCATCTGAGGCGTGTGCACGCGACCTGAGACGTGTGCACGAGGTCTGAGGCGTGTGCACGAGTCCTGAGGCCTGTGCACAAGACCTGTGTGCACGAAGCCCCAGGCGTGTGCACGGGACCTGCCTCACGTGCACTGTGGACTGAAGCAGGAGTTATCCCCAGGGCTGTGTTTATTGTTATGACCATTGGCTGTCTTCTTGGGACTCACTATCACGTCTCTGTTTTTCTTTTGATTGTTGCTAATGTCTGACATATTTCCTCTGAAACATTTATTGGCTTTCTTTAAAAAGTTATCAAAAAGACTTCCCCCTCCCTCCACCAGCGCTGTCACATGACGTGTATGTTGTCCTTCGATAACTTTGTATAACCTCAACTTGAAAAGAAGATATCAGGGTTTTCAGTTCTCTATCTAAACTGACTATCTGAATGTGTGAAGGCTCCTTGATGAAGTCATCCAGTCTGCCATACATACCTCAGCAGCCCATCCAAACAAAGCTCTTCAAGCTGCTCTGGAGCACTGGGAGTGATAACCAAGGCTGGAAAGAATGACACCACAGGATATATTTAAAACCAACCGAAAATCTAAAACAAATGTTCAGTGTTGCTTATATGGGACCACATCCCCCTGACAACAAACAGCCATTAATTATACGAAAGGTATAAAAGGAAACGGTTACATAAGTAGTCATTCCCCAGTTTGTGTGTTTGTGTGTCTGGGGGGGGGGGGGGGGGGGTGAGTCTGGATGATGATCTGTTTCTGTGATGCGGGGCAGGGGAGGGCTAGGTAGGCATGGGGGTAGTTGATGGGGCAGCAGGTGCTGGATCAATAGTGACCCCCGAGGGGTTAAAATGCCAAGAGTCAGCCAAAATGTTGAAGAGCATACTTTGAGATGTGAGTGTGTCTGTCTGGCGGAGGCAGTCCTTGTTAGGGGATTTTCCATCGCTTTGGCCATTCCCAGCAACAGATGCAATATTGGCAGTCAGTGTAGCAGACGGGAGAGAAAAAAAAAGATCCTTCGCAGCATTTTTCCTTCTTTCCCGTCTGATTTTACACACAGCCACTCAGTCATAGGTATATCATTCCTTTTTGCACAAACTCCTCGACAACAATTCGAGTTCCACATCCACTGCCACCAAATGAGCTGGGTTAACTCTGTCAAACCTGTGGTGAGCCTGTTTGTGTTCCTCTTCCTCTTTATTATTGAGCTCTCAGACCCAACAGGATAGTTTAGCCTCTATGCCGTCTCCTATCAGGACCCTTGGATAAGGTCACAGATACAAACCGGGCTCTTGTGTGTGTTGTCCCCAAAATAAACCTGTGATGTTTTGTTAGACACTTGATTCAACTACACGACCTGTATTCACATTTGAATATTACGAAAACCTCTACAATAAGAGGCACAGTGATGAAGATGTCCTGCACTGATACAAATCCATCTCTCAGTGTCTCTCTTGCCTTGCATCATTTTGCTGCCCCACTACAGACCCCCCCCCCCCCCCCCCCCCCCCCCCCCCATACGGCCCAAGGGAGCTGTGCTCTGCCTTGGAGGAGAGCACACATGTCATGAGTCTGCCATTAGGTATTGCAGGTGCCTTCATATTCCACACACATGTCAATATACGCGGAAACAATCTGTAGACATACACACGCATGTACGCATGCATACTCACACTTGCACACACACACAAACACACACACACGCATACACATAGATTCTCACTCTCAGACACAAACGCACACACACACACACACACACACACACACACACACACACACACACACACACACACACACACACACACACGTACAGCATTGTTCATTCTGAAGCATCCAAAAACGTATAACTTGAGCCCTCCTTGTCCCTCTTCCTCTCAGCTTGCTGCTGTCTGTCTATTGGCTGTCCCTCCTTCATCCTCCTGAAGTCCAGCTCCCCATGTGATGGGACTTTTCCATCCTCATCCGTGCGCAGCAGCAGCCAAACGTCCGAGCAGAGCAGGACCTAATCCTTCTCGGCATCTTCTGGCTGTTTGGAGGATGTGGCTTTTAATACCGGGTGATTAAGGAAAGTTTCCATGTATGACTCTCCCCCCTTTGGTACGAGATGGCTTTTCAAGATGTGTTGTTGTTGTGTGTTGCCGCTGTTGAGATTTAGGAGGGTGCTGCGGTGGCCAGCGGAGGAGGAGGTGGAGACCGGCGCATACTTTCAGTCCCAGGTCTCAGATCCATCCTCCCTAGCATCGTCTGGGTGTGTGGGCGCCATGCACAGAGTCCCTCCTCAGTCGCGTGCGTGTGCGTTTGTTTGCATTCGAGTGCGTGCATGTGTGGATGCGTGTCTGGGTGTGATTTTGTCGGTTGGCGTGTGGGACGACATGGACATGTGGAAGTGTTTGGGTTTCCGTAAGGGCCCGTAGATCCGTCTGGCCGTGCGGGCCAACCCACCGGATCCAAGCGGTGCCTTCCAAAGGCAATCGTTGCTAACGGCATCTATCATGAACAAGGACAGCACTGATGTCTCCCCTATGCTGCAACAACACTTACCCATGACTCCAGATGTTTAGTTTTTCTCTCTCTCTGTCTGTCTCTCTGTCTCTCTCCCCCCATCTCGCTCTCACGCCTCTCAAACTCTCTCTGGGACGGTGTTTATATCAGAGGTCTTCCATTGTGAGCAGACAGGGTCATAGGGTCACAGTTAGTGCTCCAAGTATGCTAAGGAAAAACACTGGTCCAAAAATTGGAAATGAGCGTTGCAACATTAGAGTACAGGACTAATGCTAGTTTGTTTCCTCTCTCTTTGATATCTCCAACCATATATTTTGACTATTTTATGTGAAAAACTGTACATCGTGTGAAATACTATCATCTAATCATAGGTACTAAATCAGGTGTCTTTACTAGTTCACCTAAAGAGGAGGAATGATGATGATGTACAGCGATTGCAGAGCCATCATCACAGAGTAAATATCTGGGAGAAAATGTTCAAACCAGTTTGAGGAGTGGAAACCTCCCAGCTGCGGCGAATCCTATAGCACCTGGTTTTTCAAAGCAGGTTCAAACAAACACTAATAAGGATTCCCAACAGCTCCCTGAGCCAGGCTTGGTCACGGTTGAGTTGGTTGAGAGAGCCCAGGAACATCGAGACACACACTTAACCCACAGGCCCCCAGGCATAGGCTCAGAATTCCAGTGCAACAACGCAAAGATTCCACCGTCCCTGTAACACATGGCACAGAGAAAAGAGTCAGCCCATGTCAGCCTGGTCTGCCGGTTTCAGGGAGGGAGGGAGGGAGGGAGGGAGGGAGCAATTAAAGGAAATAAAGGCAACCTAACACTTTCCATTCTATGACCTCTTGCAGAGAATGACGAGTGTGTCTGCAAAATGCAACTGCTTGTCAAACCTTGTTATTTTTGTGGCATGGAGGGGAATTGGGAAAGGGGGACGAGAAGGAGGTGGGGTTGGGGGGGTCGTGCTTCATTGCCAGGGGAGAAAGGACCCCCTTTAATTGCTGCAGGAGAGCTGTCCCGTCACAGCTTTCACTGGGCACCCTTTTCTTGGAGCGCACTTCTTCTGAAAGCCAGCCTGCCATATTTACTTTGTGTCACCTCCGCTCGCTGGAGGTGGTCGGATTCGTTTCTCCGGCAGACCACAACGAAAACAGGGAGCACTTGATGTCTCACCTTCACTTCCAAGAAACGATGGCAGCTCCCCCCCCCAGGCCCCCGATGCACCGGACCCATTAGCGGAGGAGATGAACAGTCTCCTCTCGTCCCGCTGAGAGGCTGGGTGTTAACATTGAGCTCTGTGTTGGTGCAGACCTTTGTTTGACTGTGTTGTATTACAGGGCCTGAGCGGTCACTCACAGCCCAATCACAGGGCCCCCCCGGGACACAGGGTATGCGGACGGGAGTCAGGAAACGCCAGGGAAAGAGGAGTAGCTTCTGGAGTTCAGTGCAGATTCCTGAGAGGAATTCCCCTTCAACAGCAAGGGAATGAACTATGAAGCGTAAACATCCCTGGCATCTAATGCCAAGGTGCCTCTGAGCATGGCAGAATTTTTTTTCTGTCAGGTTGCGGATCATTGTAGACTTTCTGCAGCTCTCTCACATTGTGTAAAATGTGTGTTGGTTTGTGTAAAATGTGTGTTTGTGTGTGTGTGTGTGTGTGTGTGTGTGTGTGTGTGTGTGTGTGTGTGCTGCCTTTCATCAGTTTAACACAATTGAATCAAAGCTACACTGTTTATGGCCTTGACTGATTGGTTGGAAATAACATCACTCTAATACCATCACTCATCACCAATAGGCAAAGGAATGTTGGAAAGGCAGAGAATGATAGCATCCAATATCGTAGATGTATGCAACTGATGCAGTACTTGCCAACACTTGAAAACCTGTTACTGGCATCATTGTTCATTGGCATAGACTTTCCAATGAGGTATTTTTTTGTTAAACACAGGTGGAGGACTATTCCCGAGCGAAAGAAGAGGAAAATACTTTTTGGCTTAACACGAGAGAAGTTGTCCTGGAGTTCAGTTGGTTTAATGACCGCCATTCCAGCGCTCTGTAACCAAGCCAGAGGCTGAGACGGCCGCCGCCGCCGGCGAACGCTGCAGATCCAGTCAACTTCATCAGGAAGGCTTTAGTAACGTTATCAATTACAGCAGTATATGCAGACTGGACTTCCGCTGCCCCCCCTTGGTATCTATTCGATTGATCTCTAAATGGTATAAACGTCCGTACTCTTCCTCAAAATGCGGTTTAAAGTCAGAGTCAAGTATTTTCCCAATCCTAGTTGACCTACTCTCAACACAGCTCATGACCTTTTCATGGCTAATTATTTGTCACGGAACAGTTATCATTTGTCCACCCAAATGAAAACGGAATAGTTGTATTTATTGGCTGTTACTGATGTGAATGGAAAATCCTATTGAATAATGAAAGACACTGGTGCACAGGGTTTAGTTTTGGTCCTTACTGTCCAGGAACATGTGTGTGTGTGTAGTGTGCCTTTTCAGTGACACCCCATTGTTACAGCTCGGCTGAATTTGTCGGTTGCCTCATTGGTTTCCCTGCATTTGATGGCTTCTTATAGCCATGGCCGCCCTTTTCTAGTGCGGAGATCAGCCAGAGAGACTTGCCTTCCCGATGCAGCTAGTCTGTGTGTGTCTGCCAACGCATGACAATGATTTATAGCTCCCATTAAATGATCCTAAACGGTCCCCTCTTGTCATCCTCTTACACAAAAGACAAATAGCTGAAAAAGAGACTGATCTTTTTATTTCTGTTATTTTTTAACTACAAAGTTAAAGTAAGACCAAGTTCTACAAAGGACGTTTTTCTGTACCTCTTTCTGGTCTTGCACATTTTTTTGCCCATTGATCAACCGCAATGTCTGAAATGTACTTTATGAGTTTATTAGATCTAATAAAGGCTAGTGTGTTTTTACCAGTAGATGGAAAAGAGAGAGAGCGGTGACAGATACTCACTCATAACACTCATAATGCATAGTATCATGAGTTTAAGACCAAAAAGCTATTCGATTTGTAAAAGCACTATCATAGTAATTGTTAGCACATTAGATTCTTTACATTACAAAGGCATTTTGTGTTGCCCTTCCATGTGCAGGTTACTTGTTTGTTGAACCCCATGACTCTGCACACATACACACGCACACACAGGAGCAATTTAGAATCATAGGTTTGGATCTAGCAAGGGAAGAACCAGCTAAGTAAGATTGCTGTTCTCTCTCTCTCTCTCTCTCTCTCTCTCTCTCTCTCTCTCTCTCTCTCTCTCTCTCTCTCTCTCTCATAATGATGGTAACAATAATAATCACTATTATTATAACATTCAAAATTAGGTTTCAATGATGATTTGCTCGACGCAGGTTTCACACCAAAGGTTTTTGAAGATAAACAAGATAAATCATCTCTTCCAGACCACCTGACCCTTTACTACTCCCCTTCTGCAGCCTTGCAGCCTTACTCACCAGCTTTCTCACTGTCCGGCTCTCTGGAGCTGAGCTTTGAAGGGGACCTTTCTCTCCCTCACCCCCGCCTGCCCTGTCCTGTCCTGCCCTGTCCTGCCCCCTCTCTGCCCTGTCCTGCCCCCTCTCTGCCCTGTCCTGCCTCCTCACCCCGCCCCTCTGCCCTGTCCTACCCCCTCATCCCCGCCCCTTTCTGCCCTGTCCTTCCCCCTCACCCCGCCCCTTTCTGCCCTGTCCTTCACCCTCACCCCGCCCCTTTCTGCCCTGTCCTTCCCCCTCACCCCGCCCCTTTCTGCCCTGTCCTTCCCCCTCACCCCGCCCCTTTCTGCCCTGTCCTTCCCCCTCACCCCGCCCCTTTCTGCCCTGTCCTTCCCCCTCACCCCGCCCCTTTCTGCCCTGTCCTACCCCCTCACCCCGCCCCTTTCTGCCCTGTCCTTCCCCCTCACCCCGCCCCTTTCTGCCCTGTCCTTCCCCCTCACCCCGCCCCTTTCTGCCCTGTCCTACCCCCTCACCCTTCCCCTCTTTGCCCTGTCCCCCCCCCTCCCCCCGCCCCCCCTGCCCTGTCATGGTGGTGTTGGGTAAACACAGTGTGGCCGAGGAGCCCGGCAGAAATCCCGGGTCTGTTCCCACTCAAACCACCTCCATGAAGAAGTGGTTGAAGGGGTGGGGGGGACGTCTTCTGTTGTTTTGTTTATGACTCTGGTTTTCAAGCACTTTCAAGCCCCCCCAACCCAGATAAACAGCAGTTACTATGGATACAAGACCTCATCAGACTCCACTGTTTAGTCAGCTTATTTCACACACCGCCTCTCAAAGTGATTCCATGCTTTATATTGTCATCGTTTTCACATGCAGACTTTATGAATCCATCCAGAGAGCGATTGTTCCATAAAATATGAACACATTTTAGCCGGAAAATAACAAATGACCTTGTGTGTGACAGATGTAATCATCTCACCCCTCCGATAAACTCTTTGATGTTAAATCCAAAGCAACATGTTTCAAAAGCAAAACAACAATGTGAAAAAAGGCTAAGCTGTTATTACAACTTCCTGTCTGTTAGACTGACGGGGTGGCGACAGTGACATTGTACAGACATACATTACTCAACAATGGGACATACTTCCACATTATATGCACATATTGAATCTCAAGGACTTTATTGTGGAACATATGAATACGGCAGCCTGATGGCATTAGATGGCTGTCCAGTGACACAATGTGAAAGGTAGTTTCCATCCCAGCTGGTTTTCGTCAAATGTTCCTTTTTTGTATTTGTCTTCTTTCCAAGCGTTTGAGCTTGACATGACACCGGTGCATTGAGACCAAGGTAGGCTGATTGGTACAAGGGTAGGCTCATTGATACATGGGTAGGCTCATTGATACCAAGGTAGGCTAAATTATACCAGGGTAGGCTCATTGATACCAGGGTAGGCTCCTTGATACAAGGGTAGGCACCACTCTGGCTTTTGTGAAATCGTCAATAATCTCTATGTTGAAAAGTAATTAAATAGTAAATAGAGAAACAGATTTCCTATGTTTTCTTTGTTGCTTTCATTCCCTTACTCTTTAGCGATATCTGGAAGAGGCTCCCACTAAAAGTCATAAGCAATATATTTGTTTTAACATGCATCAATCAATCACTGCACATTCAGCTTTAATGTCTTCCAGCTTGAACAGAAAATGACCCACTGCGATAAAGAAATCTAAAAAACAACCACTGGGAAATGGTTTGAAGACCGACATTTTTCCGAGGCCACTGAAAAGAGCAGTCTGATGAGAAACCCTGCACTGAAATACCAGCCCTGTCCTTCTTCTCTCAAATCTACCGGGCAATGAGGTCAAGCCCAGTATGCACAGAGCTATGGTGCAGCCGGTAGCATCTTGCATGCATTTTCGATACTGATCTAAAAAGAATAAGCTGGTTTATTTGATAGGATGAAGGCAGCGTCCACGTGTGGAAATCCCTGCGAGGCCTGGAGTTAATCAGGCCTGCGTGGCCTTTCGCCCTCCTTTTATAGAAAGCATCATCTCCCTGCGCTGCTCCCAGACCTTGACTTGAGATCAGTGCATTACAAACTCTTATGGAGACTCTGACAGTGGCTGGAAAAAGCGCTGACATGTGATGTGCTCATGCCGGATGGTTTGATCACCATGGACAACGGACTTCCAGAGAGCTGGCCCTGGTGGTTCTGTACAGAGTCAGTTGAAACAGTGAACCACTTCGGACTATTTCAAATAACGAGGTGTGTGCGTGTACGTTTTCAGCCTCGCAAGGGTTTCAGTATGCTGTGAGGTTGATCGCCAAGAATCCCCCCCAGTTACTCTGATCTCAGTCGTTGGCACGGTTTCCGAGCAGATGCGAAACTCACACAATCCACCGTTAAGTGTCAGTTTTCTGAGTGTGTGGCGGGAACGGCAGATGATATGGGCTCAGGCTTAAGGAGACTAATGACGACTTCCATGGCTCCCTGCTCTGTTTTGGCGTGAGGCACACACAGAACACCCCGTTTCTTCTGACCCATCTAAAGTCTACATGCTGTTTTAATAGATGACATGTTCTCACAGTTCAATAAGGGCTGTTTTGGTATTTATTGGTCTCAGTACAAACAGTTTAAACATAATTTTGAGTTTTATTTGGCAAAAACATAAACGTATAAAGAAAATCTGTAAAAAATAACACACAAGCCACGCACGCAAGCGCACGCACACACATGTGGTCATTGTTTTCAGCAGAAAAGATAATACTCTATGGTCTTTCTGTTGGTTCCATAGTTTGGTTGAGCCAAGCAAATCTCTGCCTTATGAATATTGTTAACTTGGTGGTCTACAGCCGCACAACCCACTGAGAAATATTGCATGGCCTGGAGAGACAACTGGCCTGATAACTGTTCTGTTTTAAGCAACTAAAACACGCAAACATCCAGGGTGGTCCATTAGCACATCTTTAGGAAGATTATCCCTCCTCCCCTCCCATCCTCTCTTCTCCTCTATCCTCCCTTTACTGGCACATGAAGAGATTCAATTGGAGTCTGTCTCATGTCAAACCAGAGTTTCACATGGGTGTGGTGGTGGTGGTGGTATTGTTGGTGGTGGTGGTGGTGGGGGTGGGGATGGTGGTGGAGGTGGCGATGGTGGTGATGGTGGTGGTGGGGGTGGTACCCATACAAATATGTTGTTGAGAAAGAGAGAAGGCCTCCCTCACTTAAAACACATGGTTGCACCTCCAGGAACGGTGTGTTGACACAGGGTCCATCATTCCATTGAAGAAATAGCATTTCACGTGCTTCTAGAGATCGCAGGGCCCTTTAGATCGCAACTGCCATGGCCCGACTGAGACGAGGCAATTCAACCGCAGGCCAGGCGCTGCAGGTTAGGAGAGGTTGCAGGGCCGATTGCAAAAGAAAAAAAAAATTCACAGTAGACGACTGCAGCCAAATGAGTTGGAGTGGAGTGCCTGACTAACGCTTTGTTGAGTTCTTTAAGAGACTCATTTATCATAAATCTGGACGTCTGTTTCCATCCTCCCATTGTCCTCAGCTCTGTCCCGGTCAGGGCTGCTGGAGCAAGGGGGCGGCGTAGGGAGACGAGGCCTTTTGCTACAGGTCATTGAGTCATTCAGAGAACTCTTAACAGCTGCATTTTTTACATTTACATTTTTTACATTTTTGGTTGGTCCTTAACTGGATCAATGGTGCAGAACTATGGCTAGACATCAAACCAGAACCTGATGATGAACCACTTACCCTTTAATAAAAGCCATGCACATTCAAAATTCTTATATACTATTATAAAATAATGGACGAAGACTGGAGGCAGTCGGGCCATTGGCGCCAACTTCCTAATGTCATGCGTGCTTCACCGTTATGATCGCCTCCTGTGGAGCACAAAAACAATCGCCAGCCAGCGATTGTTGAGCTTGACATGACACCCCCCCCCCCCCCCCCCCCCCCCCCTCCCCCCCTCAAAGAGCCTGATTACCTGGATGCTAGTTCTTATTGACTCAGCCCCGCCAGTCCTAGTCCTGCTCTGAAATAATTTTTATATGAGCAACAATTTAGCCCTTTCTGTTTCTGGGAAAACATCGATCAATATGAAACAAGCACCACCCAGAGGGGGTGGGGCTCGGTGTTGAGAGAGAGATCAGGGTTCTTTGCCAACAATGTCCAAAGTGAATCCCTTCCCCATACTCCATTGTATTACACAAGTTATGGAGGTGGATATGAAGTGAAGGATTTGCAGGACTTATACATATATATTTAATGTATTAGCGAGCTGCCAATCCTCTCTCTCTCTCCTCTCTTTCTTCACACCTGGGCCCGTGTATTGTTCCCTTACGTGTTGACTAAACTGTCCCCTCACTACCCCAGGCTGACTCTCAGGGCTCTCCTCTGTCAACGCCTCGGCTCTCCTCTCGCCTCCCACTTCTCCTGCGGGTGATCCCTGACGTGTCCCGTCGAGGTGGTTGCTATACCAACAAATAACCTTCTGATTCATGCCTCAGGATTCCGGCGGTTTCCATAGCATCCTTTATTTAGCCTCCCACAGTTCCTGAGCAAAAAAAAACATTTTTATTTATAAATTGTTTTCCTGAATACATACATTTTTTTGTGTGTGGGCATCTGGTTCAAAATAAGCAACTAAAAGGATCTTCCAAAAAACACAATACCGGTTTTGTTTTCCATTACATTACACTGTGAGATTAAAAATCAACTCATTTTGTCAACACTTATACACGCCTCAAATGCCAACGGGCATAGTGTATTTATCCTTCTTCTCAGTTTTGTTTGGGTTTCATTGGTCCAAAGCGGCCCGTTTGACTGCTGGTGTGCATGGTGTGCCTTCTTTCTTTCTGATGAGATCAGATCTCCGGTTTGAGGGACCTGTCTGTGGAATAGTTGGGTAGTACAATAAAGACGCTTTCCGATCCGGAACACAAAAAGAGTTAAACCGAGCAAGAGCAACATGCTTCTTTTCCCCTCATATACAGACTGCTTAATATAACAAGTGCATTGTACATGACACACATTAGAGTTAGTTACTATATTCTTCTTCCTCTGAAGCTTGTTATTAGACTTGCCATAATGTCCTTTAGCAAAAAAAGTCAATGTTTTTGTTGACATCGGCACACAAGGTTGAGGGTTGAAATCCAGCAGGAGGTAGGGCCGCTGAGGAGCGCTCGGTTATTGACGTTCTTCGCTGGAATCATCTCCTTCCTGTGATCACCGCCTACTTCCTGTGATCACCACCTACTTCCTGTGATCACCGCCTCCTTCCTGTGATCCCCAACTGTTTCCTGGGATCCCCACCCACTTCCTGTGATCCACACCCACTTCCTGTGATCCCAACCTCCTTCCTGTGATCCCGCCCCCCCTCCTGTGATCACCACTTCCCGGGGATTGGGACCCCGCACTCGTACCAGCCCACAAAGGGGTGGGGGGTGCGTCGTCCGATGGTCCCGAACCGGACGGGCTCCTGTCGGTGGGAACGGTAGAATCCTGCAGCATGGAAAGAGATGAAGATCACCGCAGAGGAGAGGGAATCGGAGAGAGGGATGTTGTCAGAAGTAACCATGGTAACTAGAAAATCGCCAGCACACACATGGTGGAGTGGTAGAATAGTTTATGGCGGATCAGTTTCATGAACAGTCTCAAATAAGTTGGCAAGTGGCACACGTTGTACTTTTAAGCCAATCAGAAGAAAAGAATAGACCGCAATGACCCACTCCGGATTAATGATGGCACTGTTCTCCGGGGATACATGTAACTTGTCTTTTGGTCTTTTGCTATAGCTTTTAAATCGAGATTATTATTTTTTTATATCACCGAATAACTTATTTGTATGGTTGCTGGCACTCAATCATACACGAATCCTAAAGTAAAAGGTATCAATCGTAGCGAGAGGGATGGATGTGCTCACCTTGAGCTGCTGGCAGTGAGTTGGAGTGGTAGACAGGGCCCGTCCTTCCATCGAGGTACGAGTCCACGAACTGGCAGTGGTCCTCCCCCTGGCCGGACGTGTCTGCTATACTGTAGAACGGCTCTGGAAAGAACAGAGAGGAGGGAAGCAGCGAGGAGTCATAAACGTACTCGCTCCAAATGTTCCATTATGTAATGGAAGCTGAAATGTGACAATAAAATCAAATGTTGCTGAGGGAGAGAATTTGAGAGGGAGTGAAAGGAGCTAAAGAGAGAGAGAGACAGGGAAATAAAGAGAGGGGGGAAGAGTTTAAGCAACAGTTGGCGATCGAGACGGACGCACGTAGATGCAGCTTTTAAGTAATATAAATATCTACAATCAGAAAGATATTGATTGGTTTACCCCTCAGCCCCTCCCCCATGAAGATCTTGTATCGCAGGGAGTTGCAGAGGATCACTCCCACAAACTTCCTGTACCAGGTGCGCTTGACGTACTGGCTGCCCTTGCAGCCGCTGTGGGCGTGGTTATACTTGAAGGAGAAGGGAATCCAAATGGGCTCCCCACCTAGAATAGAGAAGCCAGGGAGGTTGGTTGTGTGAGAAAACATTGAGCATTGAGTCAGACAGAACGTGAGCCCAGTGTCCCCATCATTAACTAGGCTAGCCACACTCTGACAGAAGAATTAATGTCCAGTGATTTCAGTTTAAACGCTAACAGAGAAAAAAAATGCTGTCCGGCGCACGCTTCCAAACGTTGACAGATTACTCAGAACCCCGCTGCCACGCGCTGCTGTAGCCTGGGCAGCGGAGAGTCCTGTCGGTAGCGCACAGCGACACATGCTAGAGCTCAAGTTAAGAGGGGAGAGCAGGAGAGCGATGGGCCCGCCACGCCGTAAATCATCTTAATGCACTGCGCTCAGCGAGTGGAGCCGGTAAGACCTGCCAATGGCTGGAGGCGACGGGCGGGCTGAGAGACGGCGCGTCACTCCATCACTGGGGCTGCACCGGCGGCACCTGGGCTCCTGTGTGTACCGACGCCACCCTTTCAGCGCTGCTGCAACGCCACGGGTATTTGGGCCTCCAAAACGGCGTGCTTTATGCGAGGGGCGTCTGGCTATTACCTTGATGGGGACTGGCTTGCTACACAGATGGTCAGCTCTTCAAAAAGCTCAACACTGGATTCCATAGAAAATAAGTCCCAAAAAAAAGGCAAACAGAGTTGAGCGATCGGCCAGGGGGAGGCACTTACCAGGTGGTCTTTCAATGAGCAGGGGATCGTCTGAAAAGCAGCAAGCAGAGAGGGTGCAGGTTACTTGGTTTCCAGGGAGGAACTGCACGGTGTGACAGCAACGTCAAAGTGCTGATGCGTTCACCTGGTTACGCATGGGAAAACGCTGACCCTGTCCTGTCTAATGCGCTACACAGCTGTGAGCCCACTGCCCTGTGGCTGCAGAGCCTCAGACTTTCAAGGGAATGCCTACACATCAACCCATAAAGTCATCAGCACCTTTTATGTGTTGTGTACGATGAGTATGTGGCTGACACTCATGTTATTTGGCGCAGTCAAAGTAATTACTGCCAGAAGCTATGGTACATTTAGTTTGAGTTACTTTTTTACAATGGTTCGCAAAGCACATCAATCTGTCTAAATCAATCTGTCGTCTGCGACAGAGTGCGTGAAACGCACGGCACACACACCTGATTCAGTCACGTACGTGAGCGTTTCGCTCACAGGCCCCAAACCAAACACGTTCTTGGCCTGAACTTTGAAGTAGTACCTGAATTGGAAGTAGAAGAAACAACACACACACAAACAGATGTCATTAGGGATTTAATGAGTTGGGACTAGGCTGTTAATGTGACTCTCAGCCAGGTTTTTGTTTTGGCCGAAGGCTATGAGATGAAAAATATTGATGACCAGAGCAGCTGACTTGGCGCGCTCAACTCCTAGGGCCTGATTTAAGAGGGGCCCCTTTCATTCTCATGAATCCAAAGCGAGCTGCGTTTGCAAAAAAATATCTCTGAGGCACATGTTGAATGTGGCCACAGCAAGCAGGAATTAGCCAATAGGAGATTAGTAACAAACAAGAGGCAAGGAAGGACTAGAAGGAGAAGTCAAAGCTGGAGGGATTAACGTTGGGGTGATGGGGACGATAGGATTGGAGGAGGGAGAGAGAGGGCGGGAAGGCGTGCACAGCAGGGAATAAGTGTCAGCGTGAGAGAGGCTTAACTATGGGATGCCAGGACAGCTGTCTGCAGCTCAGCTCTGTTAGTGTCTGAGAGCTTTGAAATCAGGCGAAGGAATGATAAAATCCCATCAGATTAATAACACCATGATTTACTTCCTAATGGCGTTGGAGGCATTTTTCCAGTGTGTCTGTGTGTGCTTCAGTGTGTTTCTCAAGGCTCCATGGTCCCATACAGTAAGTTCATGGTCTATTCATTTCAATGAAAAAACTATTTAGCCACACAATGACAGCAGGCCCGTGTCCAATAGCCACAGTGACGGGTCCAACCTATGAATATATAACACTCGAGAGTGACAAGAAACTAGAAAGAATTACAGAAAGGAGAGGTTGGGAGAAAACAACATGATGAATGGAGTGGATAAAGAAATGAAGAACGATGGAGGAGCCAATTGGTATAAAGAAGTTGGAATGAAGAGCTATATATATATCCACCATGCTTATCCCAATCAAGTAACTTAAACCCGACGCTGTGATTACTTTAAAACTAACAGAAGCTGAGGGGCAAGGTTGCATATTTCCAAATACTCATCCATGCACATACCTTTTTTTTATTCTGAAGTTATTTGCTTTCACCCGAAAGGAAATAGTCAAGCAAAGAGCCTGTGTGAGTTGATCTCGTGAGTTGGACGGTTTAAGCTTTCAAAGGAAACAGATCTTTGTGTGCGTGTGTGTGTGTTTGAATCTGCAGCTCTCACTACCAGATGCCTTAACCCTCTAAAGGAAAATGTCCTGACCTGTCCTATAAACCGCTGTTTGTGATCCATGCACACACGCACACACGCACACACTGCAAACCAAGATCTAGAATATAGAAAGAATATTTCAAAGAAAAATTTGACATCCTACAGGTACTTTACAACCTCTGGCTGCTGGCCTGTTGAAATGTTATAATTCTGAAAATATACATTTCCCGTTTATACACACTTTTACCCTCTCTCACACACAAACACACACACACACACGCACACACACACACACACACACACACACACATACACACACACACAATTTACCCTCACCCAGACAGACACACACACACACACACACACACACACACATACACACAGACACACACACATACACACACACACACACACACACACATGCACACACACACACAATTTACCCTCACACACACACACACACACACACACACATGCACACACACACACAATTTACCCTCACACACACACACACACACACACACACACACACACACACACAGAAAGACAGACAGACAGACAGACAGACAGACCGTCACCACCGTCTTTTGCTCCTTGCTCAAAGTTCCCTCCATAAGATGAGCTATGTATCAGAGCACTTCAACCAGCGAGGGGTTCACCATGTACCGCTCCAGAAGGGAACCCTTGGTCCAGGCCTCTGCCCCCAGTGAACCGTCTCACAAAGCCCCAGCACCACCACAAACCCCCATAAACACCAGCAGCCTCCAGCTACGTTCTGCCCCATGAAGTCCCTCCAGCCGAGATGCATTGTTATGTCATCCTAACAGTTGTTATGTTGTATTGTTATATTGGATCATTGTTATAGCATGAAGCTGACAGCTCCGTGAGCTCAGCCAACTTCAACCGCTTATCAGATCACGGGGCAGCAGCAAAAGCAGGGGCCCCAGACTTCTCTTTCCCCGGCCACATTGACCAGCTCCGACGGGGGGCATCCCGAGGCATTCCTAGGCCAGTGTTGAGACTAATCTCTCCACCTAGTCCAGGGTCTTCCCCGAGGCCTCCTCCCCACTGGACGTGCCTGGAACACCTCCCTAGGGAGGCGCCCAGTGGGCATCCTTACCAGATGAACCACCTCAACTGACTCCTTTCTAAGCAGAGGAGCAGCGGCTCTACTCCAAGTTCCTCACAGATGGCAGAGCTCTCACCCTATCCCTAAGGGAGATGCCAGCCACCCTCCTGGGAAAACCCATTTCAGACGCTTGTACCTGCTCTCTGTTTGTGTCCGTCTTATCTCTGAGCGGCCAGCGGTACCCGCCTCTGGGTGATAGGATGCTGAATTTACTTCAGTGTGCTTTGCTGTAAAGTGAATAGCACAGATTCTCCCCTCCATTCTGTGAACAGATGGGCCGATCAGCGCCACCGCCTTGGCCCACCACATCTTCTTCTCCTCATGAATATACATTTTCACCAAGGCCCCCGGTCATTTTACTTAACAAACCATGTGTGTTTCAAACCCACCAGGGCAAAACAAAGTTTTGTTGATACAGAGTGCTTAACGCAGTAAGCAGTCGGTATCTCCTCTGGCTCTCGCGGGGCCCCATGACGGGATGGCTTCCCACGCTCATACTTTGAAAGCTATGACCCATAACTCTTGATAAACGGGTTCTGAAAACATGGCCCTATTAACCAAACGAAGGAACCTTTTATTTTGTCGGTTGCATTTTTTTCGCCGTGTGTCAGACGATGTTCGAGGTGTTTATGTTTCCAGGAGCGATGAGGCTTTCCTAGGAAATCACATTTCAAGGCTGCTTTAAGAGCCGAACCTGGACCTGGTCTTGCTCTGCCAAGTGTGATTTACTTCACGTCGGTGTGGGCTTTTCCGTTCGTGTCGACAAGCATGACTATATCACTCCTGGCCTGCTCTGATATCGCAAGTGGAAATGTGTAGACGGCATAGAATACAGATTCATGGACACACACAGGCACACACACACACACACACACACACACACACACACACATACACACTCACATACAGACACACACACACACACACACACACACACACACACACACAATCACACACACACAGACAGACAGACAGACAGACCGTCATCACCGTCTTTTGCTCCTTGCTCAAAGTTCCCTCCATAAGATGAGCTATGTATCAGAGCACTTCAACCAGCGAGGGGTTCACCATGTACCGCTCCAGAAGGGAACCCTTGGTCCAGGCCTCTGCCCCCAGTGAACTGTCTCACAAAGCCCCAGCACCACCACAAACCCCCATAAACACCAGCAGCCTCCAGCTACGTTCTGCCCCATGAAGTCCCTCCAGCCGAGATGCATTGTTATGTCATCCTAACAGTTGTTATGTTGTATTGTTATATTGGATCATTGTTATAGCATGAAGCTGACAGCTCCGTGAGCTCAGCCAACTGGCGCTCAGCCCAACCTCTCATAGAGAGATGAACATCGTGGAGGAGCACTCTGTTTGCCATGTCATGTCAACTTCAATCGCTTATCGGGTCACGGGACAGCAGCAAAAGCAGGGGCCCCAGACTTCTCTTTCCCCGGCCACATTGACCAGCTCCGACGGGGGGCATCCCGAGGCATTCCTAGGCCAGTGTTGAGACTAATCTCTCCACCTAGTCCAGGGTCTTCCCCGAGGCCTCCTCCCCACTGGACGTGCCTGGAACACCTCCCTAGGGAGGCGCCCAGTGGGCATCCTTACCAGATGAACCACCTCAACTGACTCCTTTCTAAGCAGAGGAGCAGCGGCTCTACTCCAAGTTCCTCACAGATGGCAGAGCTCTCACCCTATCCCTAAGGGAGATGCCAGCCACCCTCCTGGGAAAACCCATTTCAGACGCTTGTACCTGCTCTCTGTTTGTGTCCGTCTTATCTCTGAGCGGCCAGCGGTACCCGTCTCTGGGTGATAGGATGCTGAATTTACTTCAGTGTGCTTTGCTGTAAAGTGAATAGCACAGATTCTCCCCTCCATTCTGTGAACAGATGGGCCGATCAGCGCCACCGCCTTGGCCCACCACATCTTCTTCTCCTCATGAATATACATTTTCACCAAGGCCCCCGGTCATTTTACTTAACAAACCATGTGTGTTTCAAACCCACCAGGGCAAAACAAAGGTTTGTTGATACAGAGTGCTTAACGCAGTAAGCAGTCGGTATCTCCTCTGGCTCTCGCGGGGCCCCATGACGGGGAGGCTTCCCACGCTCATACTTTGAAAGCCATGACCCATAACTCTTGATAAACGGGTTCTGAAAACATGGCCCTATTAACGAAACGAAGGAACCTTTTATTTTGTCGGTTGCATTTTTTTCGCCGTGTGTCAGACGATGTTCGAGGTGTTTATGTTTCCAGGAGCGATGAGGCTTTCCTAGGAAATCATATTTCAAGGCTGCTTTAAGAGCCGAACCTGGACCTGGTCTTGCTCTGCCAAGTGTGATTTACTTCACGTCGGTGTGGGCTTTTCCGTTCGTGTCGACAAGCATGACTATATCACTCCTGGCCTGCTCTGATATCGCAAGTGGAAATGTGTAGACGGCATAGAATACAGATTCATGCACACACACAGGCACACACACACACACACACACACACGTGCGTTACCTGGAGTTTGGTTTGAGGTTCTCTACTGCCAAGTGTGTCCCTTGTGCGTCCAGAGCGGCCCATCGGTTGTTGAGGACGTCGTCATAAGAAGCGCTGTGGACCATGTACCCTGCAGTGAGGTTGACCAGAGGGAAGGGTCTGGGTGAGTAGAGAGGGACGGCAGGCAATGTTCTCTACTCTCAGAGTTTAAATGGAGCTTAACAGTTGATCTATGTCCATATACCAGAGGCAATATAATTGTGATATATTTAATTATTACTATTTTTAAAGGCTGCTGTCCGTAGAAGTGATTCGTAACCCTGTAAGCCACTTCTGTCCCCTTCCTTCCTTTTATGATTGCATTCATTCAAGGTTTTACATCTGTTCTCTGCACTAGATTTTGCAAAACAAACCCATTTTTCTCTTCTATGAGCCAAGGCAGAAAAACACTCTCCATTTTAAGACCTTGCTTTAGGAGGTGGAGGAATGGTTGTGGTATTCAATGCAAAACCTGTCGGAACTGCCTCTTCTAAGCTACCAGAGTCCCTGGACACTTTTACTATTTCATCAATCAGATCTCATCTCTAGACTGTCCTGTAGATTCTGGTTCAAACCCTTCTGCTCTCACTGGTGCGGTGCCAACATAGCTTTGGGAAGGAAATGGAAGAAAGACACTTTCCCTCTGTCTCTCCATTTTGCATTCTTTCTACCTATGTTCCACTTCCACACATGCATGCTGGGCGTGTGTGCGCATGTGTCATTGTAATTCCAAGTTCAGAAAGTAATGTCATTTTTTTTTTATTTAAACGTTCAACTGTTTGAGCATTGAAGGCAACCTTCCAACTTCACCTCATCAGCCCACATCTACATGACATCAACCAGCCTCTTCTGCTAGACTGCTCTCTTAATGTTTCAGACATTTGTCGGCATCCGCGAGGTAGTCATGTGAAAGAGACAACTTTGTAAACATGTGGAAAACCCGATATGACAGAAGAGGAGGAAGAGTGAGAGAAGGGGATAGCCTAGATGGCCAGACGAAACTAGCAACCTGGCAAAGATATCATGCATGTTACCAATTCAAGCAAGATGCTAACTTTGTGATTTGTGATTTTCTTCTGACAATTATCTCAATAGAAACTTTTCACATTGGAGGTAAACGGATGGTTAACATTTTTTTTTTGTATACCTTCTGCATCAGCATCAACCACTAGTTAAATTAATAATGATCCACATTTGATGCCATGCCTCACCAAATCACCCATTTTGGAGGATTCATGGTTGTGAATTTGTCTTAAATTGATAATTACCATATCAACCAAACAACGTTTTTGTCGTAGGATAGAAGGGCCATAATCTCTTCTATCCTCTGAAACAAAGAGACAAGGAGGTAAGGAGGACGTGTCAGCCCTCACAAGGCACCACACAATGTGTCACTCTTCAAAACCTACTACTCTAGGTGATGTGTGTGTGTGTGTGTGTGTGTGTGTGTGTGTGTGTGTGTGTGTGTGTGTGTGTGTGTGTGTGTGTGTGTGTGTGTGTATCTTCCTGCTTTTACTATCAGCCAATGAATACACGGCGTTCGCCTGGCTGACTGAGGATCTGCTCTCTCAATGGCCACCTGGGCACCACAGCAGCATGGAGTCTCCGGCCTTCTGGCCTCTCCGTCGCAGGAAGTTTTTATTCAACTTTGATAACACCATGGGGACCCCATTCCAAGGGTTTAATGCAGTTCAGTTTTTTAACTCCATAATTGAATTACCATGGACGGAGGAAAACCTAAATACTGGTGCAGATTCATCCCATGTGATGACCCATATGGGGTCGCTTGGCGACGCATCACTGATGATCCATGGAGCCAGGGCAGAGATATTCACAGGTTCACAGGTTTTACCCCGGTTAACACTTTATTATTCTAGATGTGCGCTAAAGGGTTTCCCGCTCCACATGTACCTGACACCATGTCGTCCTTCAGGGGGCGGGCCCAGTCCAGGATGACGAACGAGTGGCAGCCCTCCATGGCGACCACCGTGATGTTGTGCGGCTTGTTCTTGGGAGGCTGTCTGTGATTGGCTGTGTCCTTGTCCATCAACTGGCCCAGGATGTCCACCTGCAGGTACTCCAGGGCCTCGGTCAGGGAGCAGGGGGCCCCGGGGTCCTTCTGGATGTAATTCATGTAGGGGGCTGAGACAGGCAGTGGGGGAAATAGAGGTTTTTTACTTTGTTGTGTATATATATAATTTTATTTACTTTATATCTATGGGTATATTGAGGGTATTTTTAGATCAAATTCACTTAAAAACATTTTGAAAAACACAGAAACTGAAGTTAAAATATTTGTTTGACAGTGCCTTGCTTATGAAAACTCAATGTGTGAACATTGAATTCACACAATACTAATTCCACAAAGCGTCTTCTTACAATTACATAAGAAGACGCTTTTATCCAAAGTGACTTACAATAAGTACATTTGTCAGAAGAAGGAGTAACAACAATATATCTCTGTCGGTACAGCAAGGATGTTCATTGAATCAAGTGCCAGAGGCTAATCCTTAGTAGCCCCTCTGTGTGGTTTAAATAGGGCCTAGTGCGGGCTAGGAGGAGAAGGTAGAAGAAGGTCAAACGGGGGCATGGGGCCAGGGGATAATGCAGAGCATGTCCACCCTTCCATTCGCATGCAACGAAGAGCTCAGGATGAGATATTAGGAGAGCTCATAAACAGGAGAGAGGAAGACTCCGTGGCCTGCCAACGTGGATATTCTCCATTCTGCTGAAACTCAGTTTTACTGTAGTCCTTATTTTTTGTTCATGTCAGCTGAGGATTGGGGACGACGGGGGAGGATGGGGGAGGAAGGGGGAGAGTTGTAATTGGTTTCATATCGAGTCGACCCTTCGCTTCTGTTCTGTTTGGAGGACGATGGGGTTTGTACCGAGACAGATGGCTGCCATGAGCTGTGCTTTTGTAATTGTTTTGCTGTTACTACAGGCTGTCTGGAAACATCCTCGCTCATGTCACGGTTATTAATGTGCCTCATTAAAAGCCAGAGAATACAGAGGGAGAGACTTCATCTAGACGGATGGTCCATGTTCCCATAACTTAATGACATCCCAATAAGCACCCGATCCTATCTACAAATCTACATCACGATCGTCATTCACTCCCGCCAACATAGCCAGTCATTCCTTTATTGTGATGGAACAGATAAGAACCTTTTTACCCTCCGTCTAGGGAAAGCGTTGTTGATGCAGCCAGTGGAGGTGAGAGCGTGCACTGCCGTCCAAAGCCAGCCCATATAGTCAGTAAAACAGACAATGGGAGGCCAGTGTGTCTGGCCAGGTCTTGGCTATGTCCTCAGTCAACCTGGCCTCTCTCGTACCCAGGCAGTGGGAAGGACTGAAGCTATTTAAGAAAAATAAGCCCTATGTTTTGAGGGATAATGAAGCCATAATAAGGCCTTCATGTAATAAGTTGAAGGATTCAGTCCAACCTCTGATGTGTGCGTGCGTATCAATTTCTTCTTCAGGTGTGAAGAATGTGTTTTGTTGGAGTGTCTGTGCGCGTGTGACTGTGCATGTGTGCATGTATTGATTTCACCCGGAGGTGTGACGAAGAATGTGGCTTCGCTACGGTTGGATTATTCATTTCGAGCGCCGGCCCACGTAATGAGTCCTATCAGCCTTCTGTCTAACAGCCGCTGTCCAGGGTCGACACCCTGCTCCTAACAGCCTGCACGTGACGGGCCAGCACACTGTCCACACCCGCTGTGGAACACCAGCTACGGGGGACTAACCTATGTCAGCAGCATGTCAACAGTGGCTCTACAACCCATACAGAACCGCGATGGGAGATGTCTAATCATCTGTGTAATGTGTGTAACCCCTTGTGGTTCACACCTCGGCTTATCCAGACCCCCTTCATGTGGGGGTCCAAACACACCAGCCTCCTGGATTGCTTTGATTCACACGGTTACACTGCTGCACCATCTGGCCTGGCGTTGTTATCCAGCCACTATGTTACTGCAGGGGTGTTTGTAATCTTTTTGATTGTTGTCCCGAAGCAAAGCACCGAAACGGAGGACATGCTCTGACCTCAGCGATCAGAGGCTGCCAAGTCTGGTTGGAGAAAATCAGCGGTGCCCGCCAGGCAGGCAGAGGGAACATATTTATAACCTGGTGGTTCTGGGAGCCAAGCTGAGAGGGTCCTGAATGTGTTATCCTCCCTCGTTATACAGCCAAGAGAGACTTGTCAACACACACACGTGTAAACTCACTGACACACAAAGGCACGCACACTGTACTCATCCATAACCATGAACACGAAACACACTCCCAGGATAATTGCTTCTTTTAGTTGCTAAAACCATATATGGGCAATCTGACTTCAAAGACAAGGAGTTAGAATGTCATTTTAACATATTTCCAGATCTCAATATCTCATTTCTCAATCTTTCTCACGCCCCTCTTCATCCTCTTTAGTTTTGGGGAAAACTTTCAAGAAACCTTTCTTTCCACAGAAGGACAACCTTATTATTGTTAAGGTCAAAGTACATCAAGCAACCCACACCTATATTGTACGTCAGCACTCACGCATGCCTTGTGGACCACCTTGGTCATGGGCGTACCTGTGAATCGTTTCTTCCCTGTGAGATCAAGCGCAGAGGAGGGCTTCCTGTTGACGTGCCCTGGCAGGGCTGGGTGTTCTTGCGGGGTGGTGGTGGTGGTGGTGGTGCTGTCTGTGGTGGTGGGGCGGGGCCGCAGTGTAGTCGGGATCAGGAACTCATCTAGAAACAACAGGTCTCTGTGAGCGTTCCCAGACCCGGGACGACCCCAATAACACAACAGCACGCCATCGCTCAGAACCCTCTGTGACTGCCGCCACTGTGGCGGATATTAAACGCTTGTCATATTTTCTTAATGCATCGTGGAACAACTGTGTGATATCCTTGGAAGTGGCCCCCTTTTTTAGTTTGATGGTCTACTCTTGTGTAATGTTTTGCTTTCCACATTTTCCATTTGGAATGGGAAATGGGCAGGAGCAGGAGCATGCTGGGGGGAGGGGGGGGGGGGGGGGGGGGGGTTGATGAAGTCAAACAATTGCGCAACCTAGTTCAGTAGAGCCAAAGCTGCAGTCCGACAGCCGCAGAGGGACTTTTTGAGTGAGACTCAATGAGTCCCTTCCCCTCCAACACGTCAGACCTACCTGCAGGTGGGGGCCGCGACTTGACATCATTATCCACACATGCACATGCACACACACACACGCACTCAGACGCAAGCATGCACTCACAGACGCATGCACACACGTGCACACACACACTTGCGCCTACTTATGTGCAACAGCAGAAGAATATTACAATGTCCCATGTGAATATGTATTTTCTGAGTTAAAACTGTAAACAAACAACTGCAAATCAGAGACTGCTTAACATGCAACATGTTGAGATACTTTAACACAGCTTTAGCCACGCTGAGGCAGCTTCCCATTCAGTCACTCTTCATATCCAGCCAATGTGTGTCCATCCATAACAAAACAACATCACCAGGACCCAGAGCGAGACATCGGGGGGCCGCGCAGGCCAGGGCATTCTCCCAGGGTTAGTCATGCAGCTGGAGGAGCAGGAAGGCTCCAGGTTTACAGGGAGACCGAGAGACATTGAAAACAGTCAGGGACCTAAGCCCCACAGAGAGAGAGAGAGAGAGAGAGACCGAGAGAGACTGAGAGAGAGAGAGAGAAGGGGAGAGAGAGAGAGAGAGAGAGAGAGAGAGAGGGTGAGAGAGAGGGAGAGAGAGAGAGACAGAGAGAGAGAGAGAGAGAGAGAGAGAGAGAGAGGGAGAGAAACAGAGAGAGCGAGAGAGAGAGACAGAGAGAGAGAGAGAGAGAGAGAGAGAGAGAGAGAGAGGGAGAGAAACAGAGAGAGAGCGAGAGAGAGAGACAGAGAGAGAGAGAGAGAGCGAGGGAGAGAAACAGAGAGAGAGAGAGAGAGAGAGAGAGAGAGAGAGAGAGAGAGAGAGAGAGAGAGAGCGGCTGTGACCATGGCTAAACATTCAACAGGCAATTCAAAACAACAGAAATTGTCTGGCAGACACATTTGCGGCAATTAGGACGGTTTGTAGCCATACTGCCAATACCTTGCTCAATAGCTAAAGCGTCTGTAAGCTTGTTGTCGGACTCCATCCCGGACGACTCCTCTGTCACGGCAGAAGCACAAGCTACAGGTTCAGAGATCCAGGTGTGTGTTTGGTTGCGCTATGGTGCACTCACACACAAAGATACTCAACAAATGCAAGAATAATAGAGCGAATGAAAACAAGCAATCAGGATACACAAACTAACAGGCATGTGTGCACATACACACAAAACATATATATTTTTAAATACACTATATATGTCTGTTATATAACAGCTATTGTATATAACAGTGTTAAATCTAAGTCAAATGTTAAGAGTAAAATGTCTACTGGTTGTCATATTTATAATTGACAAGGAGATGTCTCTCCAGTGACAGGTGTTAGTTAAGGTTGTCCGTGCCGCTTGTTGGATGAAAAACATGTTTGCAGAATGAACGGGGGAAATATATTAGGATAGTTAGATTTGCCTTTGAAGAACACCAAATCACGGCGTTGATGTGTGTGTGTGTGTGTGTGTGTGTGTGTGTGTGTGTGTGTGTGTGTGTGTTTGTGTGTAGACCAGCACTGAAATAGCAAATTACATCATTATTGGTAAAGAACTATAAGGTTAAATTCAATTGACTTTTTCATATTTACAACCCAGGTGTGATTGTGTGTGTGTGTGTGTCTAGGCGTTTGTGCATCGTGTGGCTGGGGAAGCATTTTTCCATGTCTATCTAACACAAACAGCAGTGCGTGTCACTCCAGGAGTGTTTGAAAAGAAGTATCATTCACCGACCGCAGCCATGCTGCTGATTCTACATGCCCTTGGGGTCTCTCTCTCTCACACACACAAACACACAGACACACACACACAAACACACACAAATATATACACACACACAGCCACATACACACACACACACACACACACACACACACACACACAACCACACACACACACACACAAACACACACACACACAAAACCACACACACACTCACACAAACCCACGCACATACACAAACACACACACACACATACACACACACACACACACACACAACCACACACACACACACACACACACACACACACACAAACACACACACACACAAAACCACACACACTCACACAAACCCACGCACACACACACACAAACACACACACACACACACACACACACACACATACACACAGACATACAGACATACACACACACAGGCACACAACCACATATACGCACACAGACATACAGACACACGGACACACACACACAAAACCACACACACACACACACACACGCACACACACACACACACACACACACACACAGACATAGACAACACAGGCACACAACCACATACACACGCACACGCATAAAAACACGTATAAACACACTCACACACAAACTCCCAAACACAGAACAGATCACACAAAGGGATCAAATGAACAGACAACACATACATCTGCTGAGAGGAGCTGGATTTGACAAACAACACAACAATAGACTTTTCTGTCTCCTAAACTATCATCTCTGCTACCACTAGCTAACATCAGAAGGGAATAAAGAGAAGCTCATCGAAGGTATACTGTATTGAATGCACATTTGGTGGGACCAATCGACCATGCTTTCTCTGTGCCAGCGTCCTGCATCCTGATCGGCGTATGGCTCACCCTCCGGATAGCAGTCCAGGATCCCCTCTGGATCGAGGGCCGGGTAACCGTACTCGTCGGTCTTAGAAAAGGTACCAGGCGGGCAGGTGGGGTAGGGCTGCATGGTGGTGCCTTCCTCTAAGAACCACTCTGGGGTTGTCGGAACCCTGACGGTGGTGGTGGTGGTGGTGGTGGTGGTGGTGGCGGGGGTGGTGGTGGTGGTGGTGGTGGTGGTGGTGGTGGGGGCTCTGGTGGTGGTCCGATGGTGGGGTCGGTCCAGGCCAAGCACAGGCTTCCCGCCCACCGTCAGAACCTTGTCCTTGGGGTTGACCACGGGCTGGCCGTCCCGCCCCTGGCCGAACAGAGCCAGGCCCTCCTGGTTCACCAGGGGACTGCCCTCCAGGTCTGGGGGCCCATGAGGGGGATGGGCATAAGGAGGAAAAGGCCTTGGTGAAGGTTTCTGTGGTTAAGTGTGCGTCCTAATCTAATGAAAAGCAGTGGGATGTGTGCTCACCAAAGACGGTGCTTCCATCGTCCCCAAGGACCACTCTCCTGGGGCGGCCCTGGGAGTCCTGCAGGGCCTTCCCCTCCTCGTTCATCAGGAGACCTTTGTCTAGGTCCACAACCTGAGGAAGAATGCACAGGTTAAATATCAAATATAGGGTTAATAATTGTATTTGGAGGTACTACTAGAACAGGGTTACATGCCTGTATGTTAGAAATAGCCTTCCCCTTATTATTCTCCCACTGTTCATTTCTGCAAATCTCAGCATCTTTCCAAAACGGTCTGTTTTGTATCATGGCGCTTTAAGGCCCGCCTCCCGAGTAGCCCAGTCTGCCGTGATTGGTGAGCACTCCCACTCTATTGCGCTTGTCGAACGCTTTGTGCACGTGTCGGTAAATTCCCACTCATGCGTAAAACATGTATACATACGTCATATAACAGTCTAAAGCAAAGGGAAAAGTCGATAAGCATGATATCACTCCTTTAACACAACTCAAAAAACAATGGACAATTTATTTGCAACATTACCCTAGAATGCTGTAGTATACATCTCCTCGTGTGAGTGTTGCTCTCAGTCTCGTAAAAATCTGGATGTGAGGGACTAATGCAGACAAGGGTTGTAGAAAGTATGCCAGAATTGAGCGAGAATGCTGTGACCGTAATCTGCGGCACGGCAATGTAATCTTAAAGGGTAATGTGATCAATGTAATCTTAAAGGGTAATGTGATCAATGTATGTCCTCTAAAAGGGCTGGTTTGTGCCACTGCCAATGTTAATCGTCAAAGTAAAGAACACACCATGATTTGAGGCGCACGCTTTCTTTTTTCTGTGAATCAGACATTTCAAAATGCATTTTATATCTTTGCTTCAATGATTTGCTTGAGTTCCATCTGCTTTTAAGGGTAACATTTCTACCAGGGTGTGTTTGCTTTAGATGAGCACTTTTCCTTTGGTTAGGAATGTCGTGATTTCTCTGCGCCAGTTTCATTGGCTCGTGAACCTGGTGAATAATATTTTGAATAAGCTTTACTTACCCATTTCTTTCCATCAGGGCCAGTAATTAACCTGCGGCGAGCCCTGCTGTCTAGCTCCGATGTGGAGGACTCTTTTTCCTGGGACGTGCTGAGTTTTGGACGGCCATTTTTGTCTAAACAATAGTACATTGTTAGAGCAAACAATACTTCACCTCTGAATGGTATTTAGACTTGATTGAATCTAAGCAATATATTTTTTCGATATAATTTGCCCTACGTTTAGGGTACAATTATTAAACATGAATTAACATTAGTTAATAGTTGTTATTGACTAACAATTAACTAACAGGCAACCGTTAGTAACTGTATTTCATAGGGCTAGGGCTATCACACGCTCACAAACGGTATGTTACCATTTCCATAGTTAGGTCTCAGTGCTTCACCATTAGAGGCCTTCCCTCTGAAGTTAGGGTAACGTGCTCTTGTCCTTAAACTATCTCTGGATGACGCTGACGAAGATGATGATTGTGGTGTATAGGATGCTGCTGCTGATGATGGCAGACTCCCTCCAGATAACCCCCCTGTCCTCGTGACACTGGAGCCACGGCCCTCCCCGCGGTCAGAGGTAAACACCGGCCGGGGCATCTTGGATGAGGACGAATGAGAGCTAGATTCTGACAAAGAGGCAGAATCCGACGTGGTTGGTGATCTTGCTCGAGTGTTTTGAGCCGGTTGGACTCTGAACGGCAGCCTGTAGCCGCCAGGCTGCCGGTTGGCTGACGAGGGAGAGCGGACCCTGCCGTTAGCAGAGACGGCGGGCCGCTGGTAGGAAGAGCTGGTTCTGCCTCCACTGGAGGGCTCTCGTCTGTCCCCCTCCACCCCGCCTCTGTTGACCGGGGTTTGGTGGTGATTAACAGGAGTTGACGTGGTGGTTTTGGGGGCTGCTGTGGGGTCCGGTACTTTTTCATTTCGGTCAACGATCACCTTACTCCCCTCGTAGAGATAGTCCTTTTCATGATCATTGTCATTGTTATTATTATGGTTATGAGAGGCTCCTCCATGGACGGCCTCGCTGGATGCTCTGTGACCACCTGAGGAATGATGGGAATCAGAGTTTGAAGAGGAGGGTGCAGCAGTAGAGGTAGATGGTTGTCTAGACTCGCTAAACTCATTCTTTCTAACTGTCGTAGAGGGTTTGTGCAAACTGTCTCTCAGCCCTTTCTTCAGCGGGTTGTGCTCTGAGGCGGCCTCCACATTCTCACTCGTCTCCTGTATCCTGGATACCCCTGCAGCTCCACTGGCCCCTGAGGCCCTTCTGGCTGAGCCCTGCAGGACGGGCCGCCCCGCCCCGACCGAGGATGAGGTCCTGCCCCACGGCGCCCTTCCCTGTTGCCTGTTGGACGACACTCTGGTCCCGGTGCCAAACCTTCCCGGGAAGCGGCTCACCAGAGACGGCGATCGCTCAGCGTGTGAGGGCTGCACTCTGGCAGGAGATACAACGTTTTTCTCCTCCTTTCCATCCTGCCCTTCCTCGCTCTCCTTCCTGTCGTTCTCGGCGGATGGCACATTTGCATTCAATGCCGTTAACCGAACGCCGGAGGTCTGCCCTTCAGCTTGTCCCATCCTACTGCCTGTGTTCTCATGCTCGGTGTTGTCGGACTCCTCCCCGTACGTCGTGTCCTGCTTTTCGGGGGGGTGTGAGGGTTGTGTGTTGTGGGACGTTGCGGTGTTATGGGTCACTCTGCGGGCAGTGGGCCGAGTGGCGCCTGAGTCTTGTGTTTCTGTGGCGGCGGGCGTCCGAGACCCGCTAAGAGGAGTGAGGGATGGATTGTGTGCGGAGGTGGAGGGGCTGTGTGATCTGGAGCGTGACACGTCCGAGCCCTTGGTGTTTGATGTTGACTCGCTCTGGGAACCCGTCCTGGAGTTGGACTGGGAGACCGCTGAGTTTAAGGTGCCAGATGTCTCGCGGGTCTGAGATCCAGTTGGCAAAGGTGATTGTGACTTTGAACTATCTGTGTTTGACGATGCTTGACTTTGAGTCCTGCCTGGCAATTTCGACTGAGCATTGGCAGTGGAAGCAGGCCTGTATTTATATCCATTTGGATATCGGGTGAAATTCCCCCTTGCCGCAATTCCTGAATTCCTTTGGCCAAAACCATACCGTGAGTTCAGCACAGACCCACTTATACGCCTGGCCACGGCAGGATCTCTACCTGAAGGCGGTGCTACTGTTTTGGGCTGTGCCGTGGTTTGCGTTGAAACAGGGATGGAGGGTTTCCTCTGGCTTATACTTGGCTGAGCATATGTGACTTTGCTCTCAGGCTTTAGAGAATCTGTGTAACCGTCTTTTTGGATGACTGAAAACTCCTGGGAATGTTTTGGAATCAGTAGGGTGGAGGAAGCCCCTGATGACGAAGAAGACAAGGCTGTAGATGGTGAGGAGGACGATAAAGAGGGAGATCCCGGTTTCTGATGAACCCTGATCTTAAGCGGTCTTCTTGGTGGCGCTCTCCGGGGGGTCGTGGTGGCTGTGGTCGGAGCCAAAGTCACAACCCTAAGGGTGGAGGTCATGGGGGTGGGCGTGACCACCAGTGTGCTAGTCACCTGGGGCTCAGAGTAAACAACGTCGTTGTCGGCCTCTTCCTCTTCCACAGCCTCCACGGTCACTGGCTCTTCTTCTGGGGGTGGTGTGGTGGGGGACGTCTTCGCCTCCTCCTCCTCCTTCTCCTCCTCCACTTTCTCCTCAGGCTTCTCTCTGGCCCTCCCTCTGCTGGTGGCTCCATTGCGGGTGGACCCCCTGACGGAGGAGAAGATGCTGTGGTAGGAGCGGGACTGGGAGAGGGGGCGGACCCGCCGGTGGGTGGACTGGGCCTGGGTCGTTTGAGGGGTCTCCGTGACTTCTGCTGATTGGACGTCGCTCTCAGCATGGCTCCTGTCTGTCTGAGAGGAGGCGGGGCTTGCTCTACGGCTGTCCTGGCTTTTGGATGATGACAGAGCTGGGAAGAGATGGGGAATCGTCATCTTAAAGAAAGCACCTGAACCGCCAGGTACGCATACACTCACATACACAATTAGACTTACTTACTTCCGGGCATGACGACACTGAAGGC
>NC_136949.1:17961342-17971342 GCF_949987615.1 Pollachius pollachius | reverse complement strand
CTGTTGATTCATTGGCCCAGGCTCCATCCGGGGACTAGGGTGTCGGGCTCTTACCTAGCTTGTGGCCGTTGCGGTTCCGTTGGTCCGACTGAGGCTTAGTGCTGTGTTGTTGTCTCCTGTCCACCAGGGGGAGACGTCCCAGGGCCCTGCTGTAGGGTTGACGGGGCCCCGAGGACGACTGGGGGGGCCTCCTGTGCGCCCTGGAGACAGGTGAGGCCGGCTCCACTGGGACGGCCACCTCCACAGGGGCCTCCACCCGGGCTGGAGCCGCGGGGTGCAGGGGCCCGGCAACGTGGCCTTATGGAGACAACAGACATAGAGCGGTAACCAATCAGAGAGAGAGGGGAGACCAATCAGAGAGCAGCAGATGTTCACAGCCATGTGAGCGTTTGTGAAGACGACACAACATCTGTGCGTCTGTTGGCGGCCATCGCCCGCGAGGGAAAACTAAGTCATTGCTCCTTTCATTGAAAGAAGCATAATTGCACAAAGGTTTGAAATGTCAAAAGTCATGTTCGTCGAAGGGTGTCCACAAACGTCATAACACACACACACACACACACACACACACACACACACACACACACACACACACACACACACACACTTTGCTGGGATTGTTGTTGATCGTCAAATTGCTGTCCTCTGCCTCCCCCTTGCTGGGTCTTTTAATTCCCAGTTCCAAAGTGCCAAACCCTCCTTCATTCATCCCCCCCAGCCCCCCACCCCCCTCCCCCTAATCGCTGTCAGATGCAGTGGATCATTGACCTTGTTTCCCAACAAGCCTGCTTTTGGATTCGGTCTTGAAGTAGGTCTTTGGGGGGGGGGGGGGGGGGGGGGTACAGGAGACAGTGATGAGCCGGGTGTCGCCCCTTGTAGGTTGTTGCGTGTCGGACGTGTCCAATGGGCCAACCAGCATAGAGGGGGCATGGGGTCTGCAGAACCTGTTCAGGAATTCACCCCTGGTCCCGGGAGCTTGAGTGGAAAGTCTGAGCAGCGCTCGGCTTACAGTGAAAGGCCGTCTCCCACACCGGCCAACAAACACACAGCGGTGGGGCTAACCGCCGCCGTGATGGATCGGCTACCAGTGGATTCGCGTGCGCCCGGAGATGGACGGGAATACATGGAGCTGAGGTGAATTGAGGTATTGGCAGTGACGGGGAGGATAGAGTAGAGAAGGCCTTGGATGAGGGGTCTGGACAGAAGGGAGAAATATCCCAGAGAACGCATGGTGTCTGGGGGATGTCGGGATTTCTCTTGCTTCTGCTTTTCTTCTTTTGTGAATCACTCGTTTGCCCTTTCTCTTCTCCTCCTGCTCTTCCTCTTCCAACTCCTCCTCTGCCTCCTCCTCCTTCTCCACATCCTCCTCCTCTTATTGCTCTTCCTCCTTCTCCTCCTCTTCCTCCACCTCCTCTTCCTCCACCTTCTCCTCCTCCTCCACCTTCTCCAATTAATCCTCCTCCTCTTTCTCTTTCATCCTCCTCCTCCCCCACCCCTCCTCCCCTTCTTGATCTCTCCGTCTACCTCACATTCTTTGTCCACGTCTCTGTCTAGCGTCTGTGTATCTAGTTCTCTGGTGTTCTGTTAGTACAGCTGAGTGGATCACTTTACCCACTGGATCCCAGGCCAGCTGCCAGAGGGATCATTACTTCCTCTTCCTCCTCTTCCTCCTCCTCCCCCTCCTCCTCCTCCACCTTCTCCACCTCCTCCTCCTTCTCCTCCTCCTTCTCCACCTCCTCCTCTCCCTCCTCATCCCCCTCCTCTTCCCCCGCCTCCTCCACTTCCTCCCCCTACTCTTCCTCCTCCTCCTCCTCCTCCTCCACCTCCTCCTCCTTCTCCACCTCCTCCTCTCCCTCCTCATCCCCCTCCTCTTCCCCCGCCTCCTCCACTTCCTCCCCCTACTCTTCCTCCTCCTCCTCCTCCTCCTCCACCTCCTCCTCCCCCTCCGCCACCTCCTCCGCCACCTCCTCCTCCTCCACCTCCTCCTCCTCCTCCACCTCCTCCTCCACCTCCTCCCCCTCCACCTCCTCCTCCCCCTCCGCCACCTCCTCCTCCTCCACCTCCTCCTCCACCTCCTCCTCCTCCGCCTCCTCCTCCTCCTCCACCTCCTCCTCCACCTCCTCCCCCTCCACCTCCTCCTCCCACTCCGCTACCTCCTCCCCCTCTGCCACCTCCTCCTCCTCCACCTCCTCCTCCACCTCCTCCTCCTCCGCCTCCTCCGCCTCTACCTCCTCTGCGATTGGTGCTGAATCATCCCCAGGCCCCAACCACCGTCTGGTGGACCTCCAGCTTCTCCACTCTCCTCTATTTTCTCAACCTTTTCCTATTGACCCCTGCACCTGTTCTTACATATAAGCACCAATTATTTTTTGTCTTTGTCTTTGTGTGTGTGTGTGTGTGTGTGTGTGTGTGTGTGTGTGTGTTCATGTGTGTGCATGTGTGTGTGGCACACCTGGCCTTCCTGCGACCCACCCAAAACTGTTTACGATCGTACTCTTAAATCTTTTTTATTGTGGTTTCTAAGTTTATAGTGTGAAAATGAATAGTGAAGAATGCATGATATTTTTCTTTATAACAAAGATTATTGTCTTCAAAATGAGTCAGTTATAAAAAAAGCACTGATTTAATGGTATTGCTATTGAGTGGAGCACAGGGGGAGAAAGAGAGTGAAAGAAATATATATATATATTTGTGTGTGTGTGTGTGTGTGCGTGTGTGTGTGTGTGTGTGTGTGAGTGTGTGTGCATATATATGTATATATATATCTTTACGTATATATAAAATATACTTGTATTATATATATTATATATATTTGTCTTTGGCTAGTGGATCGTAATGTACAGGAGAGAATCTGATGCACAGTGTTATGTTTCTATATATATATATATATATATATATATAAAATCCCCATGTGGTTTCAATAGGACAGAGCCGCTCCTAAATACCTTAGCTCTACCCCTCCTCTCCGTCTCCTACCCTGACAGCTCTGGGCTCCACGCTGTGCCCACTGCCAGATCAGAGGAGACTGAACAGAGAGGGACCCTCTGCAGGCCTGTGTGCTCTGCTGTCGGCCGGGAGCCAGACAGCCCCAGAGCAGACCCCGACTCCACGGCCTCCGGTGACCCCAAACACTGCTTCTGTCTACTGTAGTTCCCCTGAGCTGGGCTCTTTTGACCGCTCCCAGTTTCAATCCAGCAAGAAACTTGCAGTAGATTGCAAAGCTCCGTTCAATTACCCTGAAGCAAATCTTTGTAAAGCAGGGCACTGAGTTTATCACTATTTCCTGGACTATAAATGTTGCATGCATTAAACATTTGACGTATGTGAGCAAGAAAGTTCACAATTACATTTTATTGGGAGATCCGATTGCTGTCTAACAAGTTAGACGTCTGTATAATGTGATTATACCGTTTACAATATACAGAATGGAAAAGCCACAACACACAATGTGCACAGCACAAGAGATGATGCAAAACAGCTGTTGTTTTGTGAATCACCGCTCATTTTTCTATTCAAAATAAAGGCGCGCTCTGCCAAATACATTGAGGTAGTGTTCAACAAGAGGCAAAAGAGTGCATAGGAAATGTTGTCTCAGTTCCAGGAAATTCTACACGTTTCCAAACCTCTTTGAAGTGCCTTTATTTTTATTTAAAACAAAATCCAGCATTTAGCTTACTGTACTTCCTATCTCAAATCTTGAAATAACACATATTACCAGGAGCTGTACAGCATAGAAAACGTCAGAGGCCTAATTGTTGAATCCCTTCATTTTATTTGTATGGTTTGGAAAAGTACTAGTAATTTCCAACTGATATTTCTTCACATCTCCATAGAAATTATGAACAAAATATAGTATAACAAATAACTTAATCAAATGTATCTTTAAGATACCAATATTTCCATCATTACCCTTTTATTATCTATAAACCAAATGACTGAGGTGGTGACAACATTATTTAAATGTCCCATGGCATGCTACTTCATTGATGCTTTTATATAGGTGTTAGTGAGCCCCTAATACAGTATTTGAAGACTTTCAAGAAATTCAGCCTTGGTGCAGAATTACAGCCACTACGAGAGAGTCCCACAATGAGCTTTCCAAAAACATGCAGTTTCTGTGTGTGTATCTTTAAATGCTAATGAGGAGGAGGGACGCGGGTCAAGGTGGAGGGTGGGGATATGGCCCTAAGCAGCTTGCAGCCACGGTACCATGCGCTAGTGTTTATGATGGACGTATCGCAATGGCTCGGATTCATAATATTAACCGCTGGCGCAAACAGCTGTGTGTTAAGGCCGTGTTCTCCAGGTGCTCCGGTGGGAGTCCTGGAGCTCTATATCTAAATAATATAATATAATATATCTATATCATATAATATATATTTTCACAGCCAAAAGCTGTGTGCGCCTCCGGATGATATTATGAATCTGAAAAGACTGCGTTGGGTTGTCCGACGTCTCTGGTTTTTCCACTTCCACGTCAGACTAAACCGCAACATGGAGGGGAAAGGGGTTGTTGCTGTTTGCAGACTCCCGGTACTTCCACAACGAGACTCGTAGTTGGGGTTATCTTGACCATGGTTGAGAAGGAATTTGGGGGAAGGAACTTTGGCTTTGACTCCCTGAAGTCCAGATTGACTTCAGGGCACCTCCGCTGAATCACTGCCGCGGGGCACCACCGCCCGGGGGGGAATCAGAAGCATAGCATGAAATACAAACAGATTGAGTCTTCTATAACGTGAAAACAACATGCATGTCGGTCTTGGTCACAGTGTGCACACAAGACAAGCAGTAGATCAAAAAAGAAAGAGACCAATGTGGCCCACAACCTGTCCGAACTGACCCTGACGTCAGGACCAACACCACACACGGCCGCCCTTACATCATGACCATAATCACGAGAACCACAATGGTAAATAGACTGCATTTATAAAATGCTTTTTTCAACAATAGTGCCTAACATTCACCCATTCATGCTCACATTCACACATGGACGGCGGTGTCAACCATGCAAGGCAACAGCCAGCTCATCAAGAGCAGTGAGGGTAAGGGTGTATCTCTCAGGGACACCTCGACACAGCTAGGAGGAGCCGGGGATCGATTTGGCTCAGTTTGAGGTTGTGTGTGTGTTGGTTGTAGCAGTACAGGAGGCAGTGCCCCGGGCCCTACCTGCTGCTGAGGACACGTTGACCGGTCCCCCCCCCACCACGGCGAAGCCGTCCAGGTTGGCCCACTCAGGGTCTAGGAGACATAGGGTGGCTAGGGTTAGTAACGGAGACATAGGGCGGCTATAGGGCTAGTAGAGGGGACATAGGGCGGCGATAGGGTTAGCAGTGGAAACATAGGGTGAGTTCATTTTCAACCTGTCAATTAATGTTATGTATCGTATATCAAGGTATATTTAGGGTCGGCACAAAACACACACACACACACACACGCACGCACACACGCACGCACGCACACACGCACACACACACACACACACACACACGCACACACACACACACACACACACCATACAAATACACACATACACAGACACCTGCACTCTAACACACACGCATAGACAAGCGCACACACAATAAACTTTAAAGAAAAAAGAAAAAAGTTCTATAGTTCAATTACACAATTAAAAGGTTAAGGCTCGTTCACAATTTCAGTTCAGTTAATGCTTCAAACCTCAGCCTCCCAATAAATAACACTCTTTCTTTCCTTCTCTCTTTGTCTCTCCTTTTTCCCGCCAATTCATAAGTCATAAATCCGTCCTTGTTGTCCAGACAAGTGCTTGACACATTGATGACACGCTGAGTCGCCGCGCGGTGCTTAATTTACGACCAGCGCTCGCTAGATCGTTGCGAGCACGGCCGGCCGCTGTGAGGACAGTGGACTTCAGATCGATCCGTGCTGCAAGTCACGGACCGCTGCAGAACACGGCAGGAACACATTGGACGGCGCCGCATGCCAGAGCTTTAATGGCTCCGCACGCCGGAGACGGACGGACCACAGGACGGCTCAAGAGGAATGAAATCTAATAAATAAATAACAAATAATCCAAACTAAAAAGAATGCTCCACATGTCGAGAGGGCTCACGGTGAGGGGTTTAAGATGCACTCAGTGAAAGCACACACACACACACACAGACACACACACACACACACACACACACACACACACACGAGAACAAAAACTATGCAGCGAGAGGGACGTGGTGAAGGCCAACTCAAACGATAAACAATTGAAGACAATAAGCAATGACGGATCATACAGAAAGCACACACACACACACACACACACAAAACATACACAGCACAGATATGCAATAGATGAACACTTAAAACTAAGCCCACAGTGTCTCAGGGCCTCTCTGTCACACGCATTCGCACACACATACGCAAATGCACACACGGACACACATGCGCACCAACACATACATAAAGGAAATTCACTTAAAACACACACACTCCCTCTTTAAAACAGTCCATCCCCCACTCTCCCTGTGTCACGCACACACGCACACACACACACACAACACACACACACACACACACACACACACACACACACACGCACACATACAATGGACAGCCGCAACACAGGGTATTGGGTTATAGGAGCTGGGGCCGGGTTGCATGTGGAAAAGCGGGCTTGGCTGCGGGCTCTGTACCATTGATGAAGTATGGCCCCTGGATGCCAAGCACATAGGAAAATGGAATAATGACAAATGCAGACGAGACTTCAAACTGCATACGTACAAAAACAGCAGGCCCTGACTAGAGCTCCTCTCTGGTTCTGTCTTAATAAGCAGGGAATGAGAGTGGGTGTCGTTCAGAGCTAAAAATAATCCCAGAGAGAGAGTGAAATCACAGCAGGGCCGCTTGGGCCCCGGGCCCCAGAGGGACAAGGGTGAGGGGGAATGAGGCGTGGTTCATCTCTGGTGAGCCCGTCCAATAATGAAGCAATGTGTTGATAAAAATGTGTCTCTCAGGAACACACACAAGCAAACATAGACATAAGTACACACACATGCAAACACACGCACACACACACGCACACACACACGCACACTCCTCCTGGAGTCCCAGTCCCCAGTCCCAGCTCACCCCCTGCTGGTACTGGGCCCTCCACGTGAGAAAGAGCAGAACCGGGTTGTTCAGAAAAACACACTCTTTTACTTAAGCCAGTCCTGCTGAATGAAAGTGTTCTAACTCTCTCCCTCCTCTGTTTTCCTCTCCTCTCTGTGACTTCTGCTTTGAGCTACCTACTCCGAGCTCTCCATAGGTTTATCACGCAGTCATGCAGTCACACGCACACGCACACACACACACACACAGACACATACACACACATGGACACACACACACACACACACACACACACACACACACACACACACACACACACACACACACACACACAGATGCACACAAACACAGACACAGATATGAGGTATGGGTGGATACCCATACATCTCTTCACTCTCTCTCTTGTAGCCTCTCTCTCTCTTGCTGTCGCTCTCTCTCTCCATCTTACCTACATCCTCCAGTAGCGGAACGCGGGCATCCTTGTCCCTGCCTGCTTTGGCCAGGCGGTGCTGCGCTCTGATTGGCTTGGTGGCGCTGACGCTGTAGCGGTCCACAGGGCTCCCGTCCAGCTGGGCGGTGGGCTCCCAGCTCCGCCTGGGGGCGGACTGCTCCGCCGGCTCCGCCCTGCTACCCTGCGTCCGCGCCGCCGGCCGCTCCGCTGTAAGGCACGCCAGAGCCCGTCGGTGGTTGAGGGTCATAAAGTGAGAGAGGGCAGACGAGAGGCAAGAACAACACGCTCTCCCGTCCTGCTCCCTCTCTCCCTACACTGTAAGACTTTGATGTCAATCGACAGCAAAATTCTGACAGTAATCTACTGTATTTATATTATACAGTTATATTACTGTAAATAAACTACCTTACTGGCGGAACTTTACTGTAATTTTAAGGCGAAAAGTTTTACAGTGTACATTACTCCGCCAGAAGAGGGTTGCGTTTCATCCACTTGTGATTGCCAGGCAAGATGTATTCCTCTGAACCAATCACAGGAAACGATGCCCTGATCCAGTTTGGGTGGCAATCACCGTTAGCAGACGGGTGTTTACACCGTTTCTAACATTTATACAAAGATATAAGCTATAATCTTACCTTTACATTTAAATTGTATAAGGTGTGTCTTTAAGTGTTCAACAGTGTCACTGGGACTACACCTTTGTGGCTGGAGGTTAAAGACTGGACAAGCACTAAGAACTAACTTACATAACTAACTAACTCATCGGAGATCACCATCCATACTTCCCAAGCGTGAAATTGCAAGTACAGCCCAGTAGTAGAATCAAAAAGATACTAAAAACAATACAACTACAAACTACTTCTATACCATAGCTGGGCCTGCTTTTATACTGTACATAATTCTGTCCCAACAGCATCATCCAATGCAAACGCTGTTTGCATTGGATTGCTCTTTAGAGACTTGGAAAAACATGAAGTCAGATGATGCAATGCCCTACGTCATAATAAAATAACTTAATAGCAGTTAATGTTATTATTGTTGTTTTTATAAATCAAATGTTGTAACTGAATGAATCATAGGAGGATTGGGAATGACTGCGATGAGAACAACATGGTTCTTTATTGTTTCAGCTGGGTGGATTATTTATCAATAACAGAAACAGCATTTTTGCCTGCTAGAGGAATATCAAACCTGATTGGGCTGATTGTGTCCTACACCAATAAACAAGAAAAACAACTAAACAAGCGAAGCAACAAACCTCAGAGAACTAAGACACACAGGCTACCACAACAAACCATAAAAATAGTTTGTTAACTGCGTTTCGTTTATTACTAAGCCACAGAGAATGGCTTCAGGGCTCAGTGTTTGAATGAAACATACCAACCTTAAATGTCTCCCATTATCAAATGGCATTTACAGAATTAGATAGTAACGCTACAAGTGATGATCTCCATATGGCACAGAGTTTCCACTTGAACTGGACCCATAAGCACATCATGCTCGCTAAAGTCCAACTGGGGCTAGATGTCTTATATTCAGGGGAACCTCATCCCCATATTCTTTGACAGTAATGACCCCCCCCCCCCCCCCCCAACGACCACCAGCACCACTTCCACTATCCCTCTATGTGCCTTTTAAACCCATAAATCCTCTGTATTGGGCTAGCAGCTCTGCCATGCCAGAAACTAGTTTTAAGAGGTCTAACTTGAAGTCAATACCAGAACCTACTTTCAAGAGGTCAAACTTGAAGTCAATACCAGAAAGTAGTTTCAAGAGGTCTAACCTGAAGTCAATACCAGAAAATACTTTCCAGAGGTCTAACTTGAAGTCAATACTCTAATACTGATGATGTCAAAACGTGGCTCATAAAACCACTGGAAGTTATAAGCGCCACAGTGGAGTAGGTTGAAGATCATTAACTCACTTTGGCGGGCCGATGAGAACATTGGAATTGTTGTCTTGGTGCCCGAACAGCCGCCAGTACATCAAGTTTGGCAATTCAACTTTTCAGATATCCCTTCCTGTGCACTGCTGAGAGTGCAACAACACTTCCTGGAATTATTATTGGTGGCTCCTGATCAAAAGAGAACGAAAAGCTGAACGCCACTGGCTCAGCACCCAGGGGTGGAGGAGCGGTTATTCCTGATAGGGTTTATTTCATACTTTGACTTTAATTAAGCTTATTTGAGAGAAAGAAAATGAATAAATACACATAGTATAAAAAGTGCCAGAATAAGCAAAGATATAAGATATATAAGATGCAAACTGTAGGATTTTGCTTACAGACCATAATGCAGGGTTTAACATTCACTATGTTACTTTTCTACTGCAGCTATTTAACCCCGAAGAAAATATCGGAAGATTAAAACACAGCCATCCATGTTAATCCATCCAGGGAGTTGTTCTCTCCAAGTCAGACAGTAACCATCATCTGCAAACGAGGAGGCTTTGGTAAGCTAAACTAAAGCC
>NC_136949.1:17918842-17958842 GCF_949987615.1 Pollachius pollachius | reverse complement strand
GGCCCAAAACCAAAGCCCCTGGGGGGGCCAAGACCTCAGCCTCAGGGGCCCCAGACCAAAGCCACCAGGGCCCCAGACCAAAGCCCCCAGGGCCCAAGACCAAAGCCTCCCTCTCAGCAGCCCGGAAAAAGATTGCAACGGTTTCAGTAAATACAAAGAAGTAATCCCTCTCCTATACATTTACTCCAGGATTCCTCAGTAAACACAGCAGCCATCGATGACACTGCAGTATGGTTCACCTCTGTCTGGTGTTAAACACCGCCATAGAGCGATCACCATGCAGGGGTCTCTGTTAAAGCACCCTGCGGCTGTTCCACCGGTCAGCGTGGGGTCCGAGGTCATTATTAATGACACTGCTACGTTGGTCTTTATTTCATTCTCCCTAGTCCTGGAGCGACACTCCAGCCCTATAACCTGGGGGCCCTCCACTCAGGGAGACATGTGCTGCACCCTGCCTTGTTTAGACATACGGGACACAGCGATGACATCATGGAACTCCTGGCCCACATGCGGGGGCAGGTGTGATGGACGCCTCTGCCCCCCAACCCCACTCCCCCACCGAGGGGCAGGCCGGAGATCTGGGTCGGGGCTGAGTCAGGTGAGCAAACAATGTTGGCTATAAGGAGGTTCACACGTTCTCTCTCTCTCTCTTACTCATTCACTCTCTCTCTCACTGTTTATCTCTCTCATGCTCTACATCTCACTCTCTCATAATCTCTCTCTCTCTCTCACTCTCTCTCTCTCTCTCTCTCTCTCTCTCTCACTGACTGTCTTTCTCACACACACTCTCTCATGCACTCTATCTCTCTTTCTCTCTCCCCTCGATGATGCACTCCATGGCCAATTTTAGCAGTCGAAGCCACAAGGTGTTTAGAGCGCTCCTTTCTGAGGTCTGTCACAAAGTGCTCGTCTCAAATTCCACGCTGCTAGGTGGAGCGAATAAATTGAATTCCACTGGCCTGCAAGAACATGATTTCCTCTGTCCTCTTCCACTCACTCTATTGCTCCTCTCTCTCGTCCTTCTGTCTCTCTCTCACACCCATCCCTCTTTATTTCTGTTTTCCCCGCTCTCTCTTTCCAGCACTTGATAGACACTTGTGGTCCGATGGAAGAAGTTGATATTTTTTTGGTTGTTGTTACTGTCATCGAGGGAAAGCCTGCTGCCTCTCTGCTCTGTTTCCACTCCTGTTGTCAAGATGGCTCGTAATCAATTTCACCCAACAAGCAGGAGGTATGGCTCTCCATGAGCACGACTCGTGCTGATGCTTCAAAACACAACAGAGCACAGCAGTGTTTATTTAGCACACCTGATGAATGGAGAGAGGTTGATCTCTATCAGATAGAGATCTTTCAAGGTCAGAAAGAAAAGGAAAAAAAGACTGACATTGGTAGGATTTGAGTCTTCCTTGGGAGTGGACAGAGGAAAGCTGGAGTGTTTGAGCATGACAAATGAAAACAGACCAAAGAAGTTCAGTTAGTCCAGGACTACACCATGCACTTTCACCATGGTCAGATGAATGCATACATATTTATCTGTGTGTTTGTGCATGTGTGTGTGTGTGTGTGTGTGTGTGTGTGTGTGTGTGTGTGTGTGTGCGTGTGTGTGTGTGTGTGTGTGTGTGTGTGTGTGTGTGTGTGAGAGAGAGAGAGAGAGAGAGAGGGAGAGGAAGAGAGAAAGAGAGAAGAAAATAAAAGGGTGGAATATAATACGTGGCCATTCCTGATACTAAAGTGTTCCTCTCCAAGATTTTTTTTTTCTTCCATTTTCCTCTTTTCTTTTCAGCTGGAGATACTCACTGTACAAATCCATCCATCATATTTTAGCAACTTTTTATGTTTGAGATTGTTTCGTTGTCTCTAACAAATTACATTGCTTTTGACTGTTTTCATTACTTCTTCACCTGCATGACGTCACTCTGACCAGCCTATAGCTACCACAGGTGATTCAACTACAGATTACGAGTGATGCACATTCAAATTTCCTATAAGCACAACAAATGAAAAAAAACAAAAAACTGTGAAGACTTTTGGGGTGTGTCATCGGGCCACAGCCTATCGTGTCAGGGCTCCAAATCTTTCGTTACCACGATTAAATGACGTCATTTTGCCCTCAATCATAAATGTCACCGTAGTGATGTTTGTCGTGCTAATGTAAGTGATAAATAGCGCTCCTCTAGAACTGTATGAGGTAAGAGCCCAGCAGGCTATTCCATGACTACTGCTAGACGCACGTCACATTTTCCCTCCATAGAGTTGGCCGACATGGATGCAGGATGTCACGGGCCGCTCTTCATAAGAGCGCTTAAACGGTCGATCTCGCATCTGTAAAACATTATTCCTCACACTCTAAATACTTAAACGTGTCCTATCTGGCTATTTGTCTCTGCACCTTTGGTGTTGGCTTGGAAAGTTGTTACGCACTCACGAATTTGCGCGCGCAACACACACGCACACGCGCGCGCGCACACACGCCCGCACACACACACACACACACACACACACACACACACACACACACACACACACACACACTATAGACATCTACCAAATGTATAATTTATAGGCTCCAAGGCTTATTATGAAGCCCACCATGATGTTTACTATTTAACTTATTCAGCACGCAGAAAGTCCACCATTGCACTTTTGAAAATAAAGAATCAATGAACCAAAAACTAATAATAATAATACAAAATAATACAAATACCAAAAAAGGTAAACAAGCCATGCACCTGCTCCAAGAGGAGAGTCTTACCTGCTAACCCTCGTCCAATGGCGCAAAAAATCACAAATAACACCAAGAGCCTCCTCGTTGCAGCGAAAGCCATAGTTGGTAATAATGTGCTGGTTGAGCAGCTCAACAGATGGATGGATTGGGGTGGAAGAGGGCTGGGAGAGGCCCGCTACTGATGGGCGGTGGTATCGGGGGATCCAGGCCCACCGTCTCCCATAGTGTGCCTCCCTCTCTCGGTCAACAACGGAATTTCAGTCAGACCAGTTCGATGCTCGTTTTTGGGCCCCGGTTAAAGGTAATATTGGATATGTAAGCTCCTTCATGATTGGTGGTATTCGATTTTGCATTAAGTTTGCTTTACATTTGCTTTAAAACAACAATAAAAATAGCCAACAAAACAACCCAGAAAAACGATAATGTACACAGTTCAGTGGGAACCACCAGATGGAGAACAACATTTACAATATATCTGGCGGCCTCGCTGGGCTTATTGTCGTCGAATGATGCTGACACTAACCCCAAAATGATTTATTAGTTCTCTATGAATTTATATTTTATTATTATTCATAAATTATTCATGTGCCCTTATTTGGCTTTCCATTTATTTTTTAGCTTTCCATCAAATAGTTAACGCCTTAGTCAGCATTGTGATGGCTCATATAGGCCTATTGCATGCTAAAAATGTAAGGCCTATGACGAATATATTAACGTTCAGCACTTGATTGTCTAATCAATACAGGTAACCTTCTGTTCAATACTACTTTCTACATGAAGCGTGTCAACGCCCAAGATGACATGGCAATAACATTGTCGCATAGATTCGTCATATCTTTAGTCTTTCACATCTCTGCCCGTTGCATTATATTGCAGTGGACAATAGCGCCCCCTTCTGGCTGGATTGCATCAGCGCTGGAAAAGACGTCCTGGATCGCCTGGTCACCTAGGGCGGCTCTGATGCCGGAGGGGAGGGTCTGGAAGCGGTGAATCTTACCGCTGTGTGTCTCCACCATGTGGGACACAGGAAGAGTGAGGGCAGGGAGGCTGTTGAAATATGAGTAGACGAGATTTTGGCTGACAGATAGATAGACAGAGAGACCACAAACAAAATAACATAGATCAACAGCTGTTCATTAGGTTCCATGGCAAAATGATTTAAAAAAGGGAACAAATTGAATAAGACTTAAAGTCTAAAGCAACAAATGACGAGGCATCCCAAGTAGGACGATCTAAACAGCAGATCTTGAGAGATAGGTTGGTGCATGGCCATCCAGTAAGGATCTAGGATGATCCTTTTTAAAATCCATTGTAAAAGCAACCAATGCAGTGACTTTAAAATAGGTGTTATGTGTTCTCGGTCTGGTCGTCAGTTCTAGTTCTGAATGAGTTGGAGGCTGAGCTTGACCCAACAAGAGAGCACTGTAAGACCCAGACTGGTGAGGGGAGAGCCTCAATACCTATAACACTGAACAATAAGGGTACCGAAATTAACTATCTATTAACATTAAACAGGAACCCAATTCGTAAATTATTGCTAGACCAGTAATTAACGGTTGATTAATAATGCTAAGACTGTGTATTACTGCATTAACTTATGTAAAGGAATGGCTCATTATTGTATCCTTATTGTAAAGCGATATTAACCAACTTTGGACATATGCCTGGAGACACATTTCGACATTAACTATAGTTAGTCTTCTGCTTCTAGGCCTACTGTACAAAGGTCTGTAGTTCATTTGAGTCAGGGCCTGAATGTGTGTGGCAAAAGTGCTCCTCTGCTGTATTATTTTTTGGCAATCTAAAAAAAACATTAAAAACTGGAGCACTGACTTCACAACCCGCCAAATAATTATTGGTCCATCCATCCATCCCCATGTATCCATAAGCCTATCCATTTGGTTTGCAGAAACTGATTGTCAAAGCCAAATAATTCAGTAGAAGCAGGGGCTGGAAATTGCATCATGGCCTGTACATCACTCTTTGAACTACAATATTGATATTTTTCACCATATTCAAAATTTTCTGAGACACTGAATTTTGGATTTTCACGAGCTGTATGGTCAGGGTTAGGGTAAGGGTCATCAAGATTAAAATAAATAAAGCTTTTAAATATTTCACTGTTGGTGGAATGAATCTATTTAACATAGTTATCTCTCTCTCTCTCTCTCTCTCTCTCTCTCTCTCTCTCTCTCTCTCTCTCTCTCTCTCTCTCTATATATATATATATATATATATATATATATATATATATATATATATATACATACACACCATACAGCCGGCCCTATAACACTGTTTGTACCCTCTTTCTATTGTACATCGGCTCTTACCTCTCGAGGTCCTGCGCAAAGATGTTTGGTTCCCCCAGCAGGATGCAGGACCCGGTCTCTCACCGGGCCCGGTGCTCCAGGGACAGCTGCGAAGATACAGATCTACAATAACCTGCCCTAAGGTTCACTATACAGGTCCCGAAGGTTTCCTCATGAAAGACAGTATTTTAATACACAGCTGACCTGACCGAAGGTCTTGAGCGCCATCTGGCGGTCGACGTCAACATTGCTGTGGGCTGTGAACCTGGTCCCGGGGAGTCCTCACCGCGTCCCGGGAAGTTCTCACCTCGTCCCGGGGAGGCCTCACCACTTCCAGGCCTCACCGCTTCCACTGCTCCCCGCTTCCCGGGGAGACTTCACCGCGTCCCGGGGAGTCCTCAAAGCCTCCCGGGGAGTCCTCAGCGCGTCGGGGCCGACGAGGGGAGCACGGTGCTGCACGCGGGACTCTCTTGACCTACTGCGGTATTGTTGAAGGTGTCGAGAGGAGGCATTCTCAAACGTTTCTCCGTACATAAACTTTATAGTCGGGACGTGACCAGCGTATAATAATTAAATAAATAATACAACATGTAAATAATGGATTTCTTTGTTGCCTCAGCTGCGTCAAAATCACTGTGTGGTGGAGAGGAGGAGAGGCAGAGAGGGGGAGGCAGAGAGGGGGAGAGGAGGAGAGGTGGAGAGAGAGGTGGAGAGGTGGAGAGGAGAGGAGGAGGTGAGGAGGAGAGAGAGGAGGAGAGAGAGGTGGAGAGGTGGTGAGGAGAGGAGGGAAGAGAGAGAGGTGGAGAGGTGGTGAGGAGAGGAGGAGAGAGAGGTGGAGAGGAGAGGAGGAGGGAGGAGACAGATGTGGAGAGGTGGACAGATGGAGAGAGAGAGAGAGAGAGAGAGAGAGAGAGAGGGGGGGGGGGGTGGATAGAGAGGTGGAGAAGTGGAGAGGTGGAGAGAGCTGGAGAGGTGGAGAGTTGGAGACAGCTGGAGAGGTGGAGAGGTAGATAGATGGAGAGGTGGAGAGGTGGAGAGCTGGAGACGTAGGGCGGCGTCGTACTGGCCTAGATCTGCCTCTTGCTCCCGTATGCTCCCGAGCCTCACCCGGGCATAAGGGTAGTTGGGATGTAGATTGCATTGTGCTTTGTGTGATCGCCGTGCCGTTTCATTTGGGAACTATGTCAACAGCCTTCTTGTACACTAGGACGACAAGCTACAAGCTGCCTCTGATCCGTTGCTCACACAACAACAAAGAGTTGCTTGGTGATGGAGTCCCGCTCTGCGTCGATTCAAACGGGAGCTCCACATTCTCTTTATAATAACCCTTAAATATATATATATATATATATATATATATATATATATATATATATATATAGCCTACTGTATATATACTTCGCTTATACGTTGAGATTAAACAAATGCTTAAATCATGGCGTCAATGGACCGGTTTACCAGAAGGCATTCTTTTCTTTAGAATACATAAAAATCGATGTTTATGGTCAAGTCCTTTCCTTCTCCTGATGATCCTCCCTCAGCCCCCCGTGGATCACAGCCCCCCCCCCCCCCCCCCCCCCCTCCCCCCACACAAACACTCCCCCCCTGACTTGATGCGCTCAACGAAGTCTCGTGAACGCACGGCAGACGCAGTGGATGCGTGGACGCACTGAGTTCATGAATGGTTGGAAGCGTTTCTTTCTTTACGAGAAGACTCAGGCAGAGCTCAAGCATGGACACCGAGGGCTGTTCCTCCGTACCGGGGCGCAGCGGGAGGCTCACATAGAAGTCGCCGACAAGCACCACGACAATCCTACAGTCAAGTTTAGAGTTTGAAGAAAGACAGCGATTTGATCAGCAGCCACGGATTAAATAATGGCTCTATTGGTTCATCTGAAGAAGGTCTCCTTTCTTCGCGGCAAAGGGGACCGCATCGCCAAAGTTACATTTCGAGGTACAGAATTCGTTTTTCAACGCTTGTCCAAAAATGTGTCTTCGTAATGTATCGTTGCTATCTTCTCCTTTACTATTTGAAGTATGCGCAGCGCTCACTGCTGCGCAAACAAAGTTCAGAAGCCCCCCTTCCTCCTCCAGGTATGAGCAGTGAACGCACTTCGCTATGACGTTCCTACGGCTGCTCTTCAATGCAAGGAGCGAGAGGGGTTTTAATGATAGGCTGTCTGAATAATGAATTAACTAACCTTTTCTTTTTGCAATACTGCACAAGATGTTCATCTATGTGCTACCGTATTTCCAGCCATTAAACCCCCTGGACAATGGCCTGCAATGTGTAAATGTATAGATTTAAAAAAATGTGTAGCTCGGTTTTTCCCTGCAGAACCCGGCTTTGATTTTGCGTTCTCCTTCCTCGGTCATAACGTGGAGGCCATATCTCTGGTTCTTACTGAAAAGACCAGGATGATGTCAGAGCACCAGGGCTTCTCCAGCGATATATAAGAGAAGTAGATCAATACGTTTATCTGTCTCTTCGATTGTGTGCATGAGCGTGCCTGTATGTGCGCGCGCGCGCGCGCGTGTGTGTGTGTGTTTGTTTGTGTGTGTGTGTGTGTTTGTACGTGTGTGTGTGTATGTGTGTGTGTGTGTATGTGTGCATGAGCGTGCTTGTGTATGTATGTGTGTGTGTGTGTGTGTGTGTGTGTGTGTGTGTGTGTGTGTGTGTGTGTGTGTGTGTGTGTGTGTGTAATAGAGAGAGATAGGACGCGAGAGGGGAGGGGCAGTATTTCAGCACCTCGGAGAGCCCTATTGTTTTACACCACAGAGGTGCAGCAACGGGCTACGGGCAGACGGACTAACTCAATTTCTCGATTTGTCACACACTGTTAAATCTAGAATTTAACAGTGTGTTAAATTCACGTTCCCCAACGGATTCCCCTCCCTACATGACGGCATCTAAGCATGTTGCTCGACGCTGTTATTTGCACTCTTGAGTCTTGCTGTACATGGACCTCGTCATCCATGTGTCCACATGTGAGTGCATATTTTAGGATTTTCGTCCTAGAAATGCGCTCTTCTGTTAGCTACTCTGTTCATTCATGAAATCAGAACACCATAAATAATGTAATTTAGCAATGAATTATTCAATGTGAATTGAATAAATAGAATTATACGAATATAAATTAATGGAAATAGGAGGATACTATACTACGATCTCACCGTATTATAGGGCAAGAGCGTTGACTTGAAGACTAGTATATACAGAATTATTATATGGTTTATATAAGAGAAGGCCGAGCATAGTGAAAACAAAGCCAGCAATAAAACATTTAGTCACAAGGAGTCTGAAGTCTACAAAATTAATGTTTTAGAAAATGAATAAATAAGAGGATGGCTGGTTGTTTTTAGAGTGTCTCGCCGGCCAGGTCTCTGCTCTGGAGACTATCATCAAAGCCTTTCCTCTGCACTTAGCACTAAGAGGCATTCCTGTGTGGGTGTGTGTGTGTGTGTGTGTGTGTGTGTGTGTGTGTGTGTGTGTGTGTGTGTGTATGTGTGTGTGTGTGTGTGTGTGTGTGTGTGTGTGCTTGTGCGGTCCGTCCATCTATCCGTCCATTTGTGGGTTTAGATATTCAGACGAAAATGAAAAAACGTGTCCAATTTGTATCCAAAAATATTACTTCTGTAGGACTTGAAGAGAACATGGAAAGTCTAACTTCAAGAATCTGTTGGGTCATAACTTCAGTGTTCAAAGGAAATGATTGAAGTTCGGTTAAGGCTAAGTTAGGCCATGTCTTTATTAGTGAATGATTCTGATTGCGGTAAATCAAAAGAGGAACTCAATGCGAAGGCATTTTAATTGAATTTGGCCTTCCCACGAGAAGATTTTAATCAGAGCATTCCTTTCAGTGTTATAAAAACATCAACAAAAAGTTAACTTTTCAGAAATTGATTCTAATAATTTAAAACAATATCTCAGAGGACTTACAGTAGATTGTGTCATGTGTTACAGTTTATATATATATATATATATATATAAAATCCAGGGAGCGTAACTGATTCAAACATTTTTTGGAAGATTTAATTCATTCAGACATCCAGAATGTGCCTCTCTTCATCTCTCTGTCCATAGTCTTCATCCTGTTTCCTTGTTCCTCTCTGCTTGATGTCCTGAATCCTATGCCTTTCTTCAGAACTTTGTCTTCAGGCAATCTGTCTTATCTCTTAAAGTCCTCGCCTGTCATGGCTCTGGGACTTATCTGTGGACTCTGTCCTCATCAAACCGGATGCTGTATATAGACCATGTTATATATGCCCTTCTCAGCTCCTTGGAAATTAGAGCAAGATGGAAGAGGAAGACCAACTGAAATAAAAAATGTAAGCCAAGGTGTTCAGCGCCGCAGGAGGAAGACCTTGTATTGATGTTTGAAACGACACCTTTCAGGGGTTAACCTTTGCCTGCTCCCCTGAAATCCCTTTGAAATGAAGGGGATTTAGAGAGCAGCCCTGTCCAACCCCTCTTCTCTTCTACAGCTTAATGGGTATTTCTCGCAGTGCAATATGTCTACCACTCCACTCACTCATCATTATTATTTTTTCCCTATTTATTTTTTCCCTGTTTGTTTTGTCTGCAGCCACCATCTCCAGACAGTTTATTTCTCCATCTGCCTGTCACCTGTACAGGGGACAGCCAAAAGGAAAGGGACCTGTCACATGGCTTACATAATGAGACGTATGCTTATGTAAACCTCTTTCTTTGCGAGGGCGAATGAACACAAGCAGGATACCAAAGTCTCTGTGTGGGCACAGCCCGACAGAACATATTATACAGACTACTGGTAGACATAAGCAGCTGATTAGGATTTCTTTGCGTTTGTAAAAGAGGAGTTATTGTGGGTTCAACCTTGACAGGAGTGAGGATGGGTCGAGGGGAATTAATTTTATTGAAGAGGCAAATCGGAATACAATTTGTCCTTTCAATGGGCCTCTTCCTCTTTCTGTCCCAAAACCCGGGCTTGAACCCGGTGATGAAAATACGCGGAGAAAAGGCTGGAATCAAAACAGGGTCACTACAAAGGGGACTTTACCAACATGGTTGAGCCATGAAAAATTCTAGTTAACTCAACCACATATCAACAAAATGTACCTAAGAACACGGTGTGCTTAAAGCATTCGTCGTTATATCTGTATGTGTGGGGAGGGAAACCAAACAAACTGTAAAAGACAAAACAAAGGGCACAACTGCAGCCCTGACGCACCAGGCAGTATGTATTAATTTCCTGTTTCATCAACTATCCCACTGACAGGTGCTGTTATGACCTTCTTTACGTGTGCATTCGTCTGTGGGCAGACCATGTGATAATCCAACGCCTGTTTCTATTTGCTCGTCTATTTGCGTGTGCGCCATTAAGGATCAGCTATCAACATAAACCGAGCAATGCATCAGTACCAACACAATGCCTTGGACATACAAAAGCAAACCACACACACGCATGCACGCACCTATGCACGCACGCACACACGCACGCACGCACACAAACACACACACACACACACACACACACACACACACACACACACCCCTTAATGCCCTAGTTAATGTGCAATATATTGAAATGCTGACAGTGTGATAACACAGGCATTATTCGGATTGAATGCATGTTGCAAAAACATCACTTTTGTTCATTTACTTGATTGTTTATTGCCCTTATTTCCTGGGATATTGTCCCTTTCTCTCTCCCTCTCTCTCTCTCTCTCTCTCTCTCTCTCTCTCTCTTCCTCTGTCTCTCTCTTTCTCTCTCTATATATATCTCTCTGTCTCTCTCTCCCTCTCTCTCTCTTGCCCTATCCTTTATCACTTCTTGTTTATCTTTTCTACTACATACATGAATCATCCATGGCGGACTTTCAGGGGAAACCCTGATGTACGCCACTGCTATCAACCCTAAACGGATGCAGACAGCGGCTCTAGAACAAACTGGGGCTGTTTTGAGCATTTTGAACTTTTGAAAACAGGGGAAGTGAGTGTTGAGTGTAACAGCACCCCGGGGCTCCCTCAGTGCTAAACGCTTCGCCGCTCCATCTTCGACATCCGTCGAAGACAGCCGCTTCACATCCATTAACTGTAACAGCCTGCTTGCTGACTGTTGAAACTCTTCTTAACCTCTTCTCCTATGTCTCGCAGGGCTGTCCTTCTACAGTCGCGTGGTGGACAACTGTGACGAGGAGGCCCACTTTAATGAGGTCAGTGCCATGGGTTTCCCAACCCCCCTCCTAACCCCTTCTTCCCCCTGTAGGTCCCTTTTTATCTCAATTGTAGATCAAACATTTTTGAGCTACAATTTTAATCATTCATTAAAAATGTTATGGGAAAATCGCCAATTTCATGACCCACTGATGGTTACTTATTTAAATGTCGAGGGCCCTGTCGAGGGCCGGCTTCCTCTCAGGGCACCCCGACCTGCCCTCACCTTTCTCCCTTTACCACACCGCTGGGGTTTGACTCCCCATGTCCACAGCCAACGGTAGGCATCCTTCACCCAGGTACCTTACTTATACTGACACGTGTCGGATCTCCCTGCGAGCAGCCGTGGTTAATAACGTCTGCTCAAAGACTAAACAGTGTGAACGAGTCACATTCACACCACCAATGAGCCTGGCATCCCCTAATGAGCCTGGCCCTCCTCCCCGAGGACGCCACTCCAGGGCGGGAGAGGTAGGCCTGCATCAATGCGAGTCATTAAGTGTTCATTGTGGCAGGATTTAAGCTTAAATCAGGCCACAGACACACACACACACACACACACACACACACACACACACACACACACACACACACACACACACACACACACATACACACACACACACACACACACACACACACACACACACACGAAGACCACATCACTGCCACTTTTGATTGAGAGAGATAGAGAGAGAGAGAGAGAGAAATGAAGGGAAAATAAAACAAAACCAGCACCTTTCTTTCTATTACCTCTTAGAGAATAGTCTGCACTCTGTAAAAACTCTGCAGAGTTCATTGAAATGGAAAGTAGTGTGTGTGTGTGTGTGTGTGTAGTTGGTGTGTATCCATCACTTTGAGGTTTATGAAAATGCATTTTTTTTTTCTGGATTAGGTAAGTTGGAAAGAATTCAAAGGACGACGTAGCTCACGCCTTTGTTGTAGCACTACTGATTCCAGCGGCATTCTTCTGTGTAAGACCTCGGGGACCCTTTGAGCTACAGTCCTCCAGAGATTTCTGCTCTCAGGTGAGGACTTTAAAGAAAGAGGAGTTGAAGTACTACTGGGATTTAGAGGCGAGTCTGTTGCGATAGATGGAGGGAGTTAGTGAAAGGGGGAGACATACAGTCCTCAGGGAAAGGCTGGTTAACTCTTGGCTAGAATTCTTCCACGGGCTCCAACCAGCCAGCGTTGTGATGTATCTTATGAAGACATGACACACATCAGCGCGTGCACACGGAGACACGCACGGACGCACACACGCACACAAACACACACACACACACACTACATTTGAACGTTATTGTCCATTATAAAAAGTTATTCAGCAAACAAAGAAAGGAAAGAAATCAGGAGCGGCAAAACGATGAATGTTCACTCAGCAGAGCGAGAAGACGCCTGCTAGCTTCCGCTCCTTTTGGTATCTCTGAAAACGGGAAGACCTCAGAGCAAAATGCAAATGATATAAAAGATGATGCCGTAGTCTGCGTGTGCATGTTTCCAGTGTTGCTGGTATGAATCTCGGTGTTTGGAAGCAGAACTGATCCCATTGGACAGGCCTCTCCGGCGGTTGGCTGGCCTGAGACCGACCCTGTGCACGCCGGGTGCCGGGAAGGTCATTAACTTCAGTTAGCATCAACACAGCACACCAGCCAGCCCCACGCCATGAGCCCGGCTAGGACCTCCACTGTACACTGGGTCCCCAGGGGCACCGATCAATTATCTATGTGCGTTTGTGTGTATGTGTGGGTATTTGTGTGCGTTTGTGTGTGTTTGTGTGTGTGTGTATTTGTGTGCGTTTGTGTGTGTGTGTGCGCGCGAGCATGTGTGTGTGCGCGTGTGTGTGTGTGCGCGTTTCTGTGTGTGTTTGTGTATCTGTGTGTGCGTGTACATGTGAGCAACCCCCATCCACAGTCAACTTGAGCCTTTCCCCATCACAACCTCTACCATCCTCTTACATCTTCATCCCCCCTGACATGGTTTATATGCCTCAGTTAGCCCTGCACAGTGCAGCTCAGCACAGGCCAGCAGAGTATCGGCCAGTCAAGCCTAGTGCAGCACAGTACAGACCAGTAGAGCCTAGTGCAGCACAGTACAGACCAGTAGAGCCTAGTGCAGCACACTACAGACCAGTAGAGTCTAGTGCAGCACAGTACAGACCAATATAGTCTAGTGCAGCACAGTACAGACCAGTAGAGCCTAGTGCAGCACAGTACAGACCAGTAGAGCCTAGTGCAGCACAGTACAGACCAGTAGAGTCTAGTGCAGCACACTACAGACGAGTAGAGCCTAGTGCAGCACACTACAGACCAGTAGAGCCTAGTGCAGCACACTACAGACCAGTAGAGTCTAGTGCAGCACAGTACAGACCAGTAGAGTCTAGTGCAGCAGAGTACAGACCAGTAGAGCCTAGTGCAGCAGAGTACAGACCAGTAGAGCCTAGTGCAGCAGAGTACAGACCAGTAGAGCCTAGTGCAGCACAGTACAGACCAGTAGAGCCTATCGCAGCAGAGTACAGACCAGTAGAATCTAGTGCAGCACAGTACAGACCAGTAGAGTCTAGTGCAGCACAGTACAGACCAGTAGAGTCTAGTGCAGCAGAGTACAGACCAGTAGAGCCTAGTGCAGCAGAGAACAGACCAGTAGAGCCTAGTCTATAGCAGAGTAGAAGCCAGTAGAGCACAGCTCAACTCTGCAGAGCCATCCAACTGAGATATCTTAGGGGAGAGGGATGTGTGTCTGCTTTGCCTCTTATGGCCTCACAGGCTTTGAACTAGTGTGTAGCGGGAGACAAGCAGCTGAATCCCTATTCATTATTCATTTTTGTTCTCCTTTTCACTAGGGGTTTCCCTTCCTTTGCCTACTCTTTATGCTTCTAGAGTCAGGAATGCAAAGCACGGCGAAATATCTAACCATAGGGTAGACACTGTTCTGAACTTCTCCGTGGAGCATCCCTGTGTGTTTGTTTGTGTATTGGTATGTGTTCATCTGTGAATGCGCTAGTAGCTGAATATGAGCATGCGTGTCGGAGTGTGAAGCTTGCGGCCCCTCCGTGAGGAGATCTGAGCTTTACCGACACAGATTAATCCCCCCCACCCCCCACACCCAACCTCCTTCTACTTTGAGTTTTCCAAATCCCACAAGCAACCACTGCAACTGGGTGAATTATCACTGTTGATGTGTTAGTGAGAGCCTGAGATTACGTCAGGCACAAAGAGAAAACGGGGGGAAGCACCCTGAGACCGTGTTTCATGAGATCATACACGCACCGCGTCTCACTGATCTGAGCGTCAACAGTCAGCCATTTTAGCCTTAACCATCTTAACCATCTTAACCATCTTAACCTTCTTAACCATGCTCATGATCCCAAAGCTGAGCGGTGGAGGAGAGTTCTGAGCGTTGGGCAGTGGCAATGATATGGGGGCTGGGGGTGGATGGGTAGGAGGAGGTTATACAGAAAAATAATAGAATAGAATATAAAATGAAGAGATGTACGTGAACAGTTCATTTTCTGGGACTGTGAACTTAGTTAAAAATTAAAAATTGTGAAATATGAACGTGAACTAGTTCATTTTAAAGTGGCTGAAATTAACTTTGAGCTAGCTCTTGTGAACTGTAAACTTGCAAAACAAGTTTTGTTTTTGCAAGTTTACATCTCTCATCACTTCACTGATTGCCTTGCTGGTCATCGGGGTTACAGGAAGCAACACTCCTGGTGTGAGTCATGTCTGCTTTCATTACCGGGGAGTTGTCTTTGTCTGCGTCCGCTCCGCTCTGAGCCATTAGCCGTCTGTGTGGAGGGTGAAGGCTATGATTGTTGTGTGGTTGTGTATGCGGGTGTCCGTATGCAGGCATGCAGACATTGTGATAAGCTCCAAAAGATAAACACCCTACCAAATTTCTAACTTTATAAAAGTTAGCTAGTTATAACTTTTGTGTTATAACAGACCTACCTTTTTAATTTGGAGATAAAAAAGACTGATACCACAATTTAAGGGTCTTGCTAACCATCACTTTACATTCTAAATGGAGTAGTGTCCTCATGTTAAGTGTTATTAAACAGGTATTTTTACAATAATCTGGTACGATGCTGTGCGGTGAGAGAGAGCGCAGGGTCCTAAGTATACACCAGTTAACTCCCTGGAGTATTGCTGGTAGCAAGCAATTTCTCAGTGATGTACTTTCCCCAAATGTTTCTCCCTATATTAAATGATTGTTTGTGGCTGGTTAGATTGTTTGTGGGTATTTCTTCCAAAGCCATCACTGTTATCTGAGTCCTTGTTTGCATGTTTAATGTTAACTAGGAAGATAAAAGAGAGACAATATTGGAAGGCGGTTTTTTGCAAACATATTGCATAGTATGCAATGTTTTTGATGTAAATATGCCTTTTATAATCTCTCTCTCTCTCTCTTTCTCTCTCTCTCTCTCTCTCTCTCTCTCTCTCTCTCTCTCTCTCTCTCTCTCTCTCTCTCTCTCTCTCTCTCTCCCCCTTAAGAGTTTCTTCTTTAAAGCAATGAGCAACCTTGTCTCATTTTCTCCCTGCTAATGAGTTTTGTAACAGCCGACCGAGTGCATCTTTCATTATCCCTGGGCCCCATCTGGTCCTGGCAGCCAGCCACGCTCAGACACCTAATTGCAGTTTGGAGGAGACAGGGTCAAGAGTGGGACCAGCGTTGAGACGAGCCAGTTAGAAGAACCCTACATGTTTGGACCTGCTGCTCTCTGCCACGTCGATGGTGAAGACGCAGAGTGATTAAGCCATCTGCTCCCTCAAATATTAGAAGGGAGATTCAATACAAATGAACCACAGCAAATATAGTGTTTGAATGTTTATTTCAGGTACTTGTCTGAAAATACATCATGTAGTACATTTAAATGGTCCAGCAACATATTTCTAGTAATTCCAGATTATCGCATTGTAGCATTTTTTGTAGTTTCTTTTGTGATATTTATATATGAAGACATAATCTTCATAATCGTCACCACCATGCTCAATCGGTCGCTTAACCAGACAGGTGGAACTGACGCAGTTAAAGGCTTCTAATACCGGGATACCAGCTGTCCCTGTTAAGGTTAAAAGGGCGATATTATGCCACCAGGTGTGAGTGTGATTAGCCATTACAAGCCGGTTGAAAATGGTAATTTTCCTGTTTTCACGATTGGGCGTGTCCACCTAGCATCTAGATGTATGCTGCATAGATCAGTCCACCAGCATACCGAAAAAAAGGCAGATTTTCAAACGGCTTGTAATGGCTAATTACACTCACAACTGGTGGCATAATATCACCTCTTTAAGTGTCGATTGGGATTTATTTTAACAGGCCTAATAACAGATGGCAGATTGTGTCATGCACACAGTGCACAGTAAAAATTGCTGGGTTAAAAAATAAACCAACCTTAAACCAGCTACTGGGTCACTATTGGACAGAACACATGCTGGGTTGATTTGACCCAAGTGCTGGGTTACAGCTTTAACCCAAAATGCTGGGTTGTTAATTTGACCCAATCTAGTGGGTGAAATTAACTATATTGCTGGGTTAAATACTAGGCTACCCATTAACTGGGTTATTTTTTGTCTCATAGCCTTGATCGCTCTCTATATATAATATTTATATTTAGTTATTATTGCATGTGTATTATATTTTTATGCCTACATTTAGGATACGGATGCAGATATAAAATATAAACAAAATATAATAATGTAAAATAATTTCACATAATCATACAAACACAATTAGACCACTGTTAATGTGCATTTAAATATGGATTTATTGAAAGTATTTTACACCCTCCCTCACACATGCTTGACTTAAATTCATCTCCGAGGCACAGAATATGAGGACTTGTTTGACTCCTCTCAGATTGATGAATGTACTCCACCATGTTGGTCCCCACCTGTTAATTAAACATCAATCAGTTAGTGTTGTGTGTATAACTGGTACAGTGGTAAAGCAAAACATACAGGTTGCATGTCCATGACCATAACGGGTAACCCGCGAGTAAACCATTCACCCAGCTATTAGTGCTACGGCTAGCTAGCGAGTCAACCGTAGCTACCCACAAGCTAACTGTTGCATACTAACTTTACGGGTAGCTAGCTAGCAAGCTACCTGTTAGTGAGACATTAAAGGACAATTCCGGCATTTTGAACATTCAGCCCCCTTTCTGGTTTTATCTAGGATGAAATAGAGTGGTTAACACCGACATTTTGAACATTGGTCCTGTCTCGGGTATTTGGCTGATTTCAAATCGCCCCTGCCTGCTTCACAACAGCTGGCTATGGGCATTCACAAACCTACCCTAAACGTTTGTTTTCAGAAATGTGAAACTCACCGAGTGGTTAGTGGTGTTCCTTGATGTTCCTAATCAAGTATCATAGCGAAATCCAGTTTCTGTCGTGTTTTATTTGGCATTTTGTAAATCCATTGAAACGGAAACCAGACCGGAACCGGAACCGGAAAGGCGGGCTGGTTGTAGTCTTTTCGCTCGGTTCTAGCCCTACTGTTGAGACGGAGAAACGAGCGAAAAGACTACAACCAACCCCCCTTTCCGTTTCCGGTTCGAAATTAGCCAAATACCTGAGACATGACCAATATTCAAAATTTCTGCATTAACCACTCCATTTCATCCTAGACAAACCAGAAACCAAAATACCGGAATTGTCCTTCAATACAAGTGAAACATTAAACCAGTAGACCGCTAAACATTAAATACAATATTAAAAAATGCGGCTGATAAAAGCTTTTAGTCGGCTAATGATTAGCGATTGTTAAAGCAGTTCAGTCTTGCAGGCCAGCCAATAAATGCTGATTTAAATCTTGGATTTAATATGAATCTGTGGGTTTATTTTAAGGTTAAAGTGTGAAGTGATGTAAAGTTCAGGCTGTCACCAAAACTCATTGAAAATATTAAGTAAATAAGTATTCACATTTAACCTACCATGAAGTCCTGCTGCCAGCCGTTGGTCTGGTCTGACCACAAAGAAATGTCCAGAATGTTCCACAACCACCGTTGAACGATGGAAAACAGCGGGGTCAAAATAACCCAACAAGATATTCACCATGCAAATTAGCCCCTTACCCTGCACAAAAAACCCAGTGGTATGTTTACAGTGCCCCAAACAACCCAGAATTTTGACCCAGCATAAATAACCCAGCAATGTGTTTACAAAAATAACCCAGCACCTTTTACTGACGCTGAAACTAAGGAAATTGGTTTGAAATCTCTGCAGAACAGACCCTTGTGAGTGTATGGAGGAGTAAGGAGAGGGTGGTTCTGAAGTAATTGATGGTGCGAGAAGGTGGAATTAAAGAAATGGAGCATAAAGCGGAAGAGAGCAAAGCAAGTGGGGGTGGGCTTGGTGGAGGGAGAGGGCGATGCTGACAGCCTGATCAGATGAAACCAGTGCAATTGGAGTGAGCGTGGGGGAGGAAAGAAGGCTTGGTGGGTGCATGGTCAGGGAGGATTTTTCCAGCAACAATCTGTTAGATCAAGTTCATCACGTCTTTAATTCTGCAAATTCTTGAAGACAAAACGATGAGTTGGAGCGCCCCGGTAGTTCATTTGATAAAGGGCGTACCATTAAAGGCTCAGTCCTGACCGCAGCGTCCCGGGCGTTAGATTTCAGCTTATGTATTTGCGTTGTGTATTTTCCGACATAGTAGTAATTTTTGAATTGGAAATCAAAGCATCTTGACAAGTTGGATAAGAGGGTTGAATAGATGGTTTACTCCAAAATGTAATACAATGAGATACAGAATTAGGTTGAATAATCTATAGTGTATGCGGTTGAGGAGCAGTTTCGAGACGTGTTCCTTGGCTGTCAATCCCTCTTTCACCGAACCAAAGGGTTGGGGCGAGTATTATAATAAAGAAACGTGAATAACAACAACCTTGATAAGGTATGGCCCTGGCTATGTCCCAGACGACCAGGTTGGTTCATCCTTGTTGAGACATAACAAATGGCGAAATGTTGGAAATAACACCTTGTTCAGTGTGCGAGGCACTGGCCTGTTCCTAGACTAGAAATGTGAACACAGAGAGACACTAAAATACACCACCATTCTATACGGTTTAGATTCTTGCCTTTGGTCCTTTGCTGCATGTCCTCCACTCTCTCTCCTATGCCTTTCTGTCTATCTCACTCTATCATAAAGAATCAAAATGCAAAAAAGAAAAGAAGATGAGTCAAAACTGAGGCAGAGCCAGACAGAGAAGGACAGAACCGAGGGCAGAGGATGAGCCGAGTGGGTTGCAATGCGTGAGAGTGAGGAGAGTACAAAAATTGACAGTAGTACAATAGAAGATAACATAATGAACCTCCTCTCCCCGCATCAGAATGGAAAACTACTGCAGAGCGAACAAACTGAAGACGGGATATTTATGTTCTTACATGAATAAGGAAGACAAACAAAGAAAGGTTTTGAGGTTGCCCTTTGAAAGAAGGTCAATATGACTAAAGCTGCCTAACCAGTAAATCCCAGATGTTTAATTTCAACAATCAGGTCTGGAGAACTGAGGTGAGCCTTATGTTCTGTTTAACCTGGCCTGTTGAAGGAGTAACAAACCGTTGTGGTGCTTGTAATATACATTTTATGTTATATAATTAATCCTTTCACATATATGAACCCCCATTCGATGAGAGAACAAACAAGATACAATGTAAAGAAACAACGTGACTGACAATAAACACTAGGCTTAACAAATAATAAAAATTCATTCGATTTATATATCGCTTTTCTAGGTACTCAACAACGCTTTACAGAGCGAACACAAATAGAAAATCATTGAATAAGAATGTATATAAATAAGAAGATAAGAAAAGAGGAAGGGGAGGGAAGGGAAAGAAGTTATGTGGTGAAAGGTTTTGAGAGCCTGTTTAAATGATGGGAGTGTGTTAGCCTGTCTGATGTGGTTGTGGAGGGAGTTTAAGAGGGAGGGTGCGGCAACTGAGGAAGCCCAGGTCTGAAGCTGAGTCCTGTAGGTTCTGAGTGTGTTTGAATCCACGGACCTGAGGAAACAGGTAGACGTGTGGTGGAGGAGGAGGTCGGAGAGGTAGGGAGGGGCCAGATTATTTATGATGGTGATTAGTATTTGGCGGCTTGAGGATGTGGGCGGCAAAGTTTATTGAAGGTGGTGAGAGAGTTTGAGCCGATGATGAGCATATTCGATTTATTGCAGTTCAGTGTAAGCCATTTAGGTGATTTTTATTACCCAGGGTATAACCTCTTTCCTATTTTATACACAGTATGTTTTACATACATAACTTAAAGCATAGAGAAGAGAAGAGTAGACCTGGATCTGTGTTGAAGAGGGCTGGAGATACCAGCGAGAGTGAATAGGTCCAACAACATTTAATAATTAATGATTGCTGCGCTGGACTTTCTTTTCGACCATTTTAGGAGAAGGACTCCTACACACATACACATACACGTACGCACACAAACCGCCACACACACACATGCACACGCACTAGATGCAACGTGCACACGCAAACACAATTCACCTGAAACACGAATCCAGAAGCACGTAGGCAGAAACACGTACACCATACACTTGAAAAGCAAAAAATAAATCCTCCCCATGTTATCAGCTTTTTCGCTTAAGGTACCGGAACAGATTTTGTCTAAAACCCGTTTGGCACTTTCTCTATCTGCCTCATGTCTTCCTATTTTATTACATTGCAGCTCATAACTGCGTATATGTATTGTGTATTACATCGAGACCAGAGGTGTTCAGAGGTGGCGTTGCTACGCTTCCAACCCCCGTATACTCCCACTAAGAGCTCCGCATGCGAGACCAGGCAGATGGTTAATTACTGTCTCGATGCAGCATATTTACTCTCTTAGCGTGTTGGTGTATGTGAGTGCGCCCGTGTGACCCGGCTTCATAATACATCCTCGCAGGCGTCTTATTCCTTTCCTCCGCCATGGCACTCACATGATGCATCATCAGAGGCTGCAGGGTAGAGGAGGAGGTTTGGTTGACCCAGCAGCGGACGCTGACTCCCGAGGAACCGTGGGGGCTGCAGTACCTAACACCTGAAATCTTCTGAAGATAGCCCCGTGTGACCATGCTGATGCCACGAGGTCACATGATAGACACCGGTAGAGACACTCGGTCACAGTACTGTACCATGTGGTGGAGAGTTTGGCTATTACTGAAGAGACATTCCTGTCACACAGGGTCAAAAGCGGGATAGACGGATACAGAATTAAAGCTGGTATAGGCAATTTATACAACCAAAATATACATAATTGTTGAATTCTCTTCAAAATCTTGAAGAAAAAATCTGACAGCAATTAATATATCAAATCAAAATTACAGCAAAAAAAAAAAACGGTATCTGTTGTTGTCTAAGGCCTGTATTAGGCCAGACTAATTATTTCATTCAGCCATAATAAAATGATTTGATGGCCTATCTGTCTGTCTACCTACCTACCCGGCTACCTGCCCGCACTCTAGCCTGCACTCATTGTGCATGACCCAAGTCCTCAACAAGGCTTGGCAGAACATCCTGTTTCTCAATAACAAAAACAAATATAACCGCAAGCGGTGATTAATGGGGTCTGAGCAAAAGTAAAGGTCAAGAACACACTTATGGAAGATATATAAATACGACATATATTTATGAAGGAAAGATGTTCCACCTAATGCAATACTGTGCCTCAGCTTTCAGGTGAGCAATGTCCAAATGTCATACTCAGCTTGGTCATAATGCTCAAATCAGGATTCAAACTCTCAACCTAAGGATCACCAGTACACGGCATTAGCCCAATGAGCCACTTACATTCCTGAACTGCATGAAGCCTCATTCACATGATGAAAATGTCGATTGATAAGCACACAACATCAAAACTCGTTTGGCTTTTCTATGAAATTGTGGGAAAAGTAAACATTTTTAGAGCAGAAGACCAGGGTGAAAAAGATGCATCTGATTTTAGAGAATGATGAAAGAATTTTTAGTCCAGGTTAATCTCGTAAGGAGAAAAAAGGCTAGTTCATAATTTTGGGTGCAGTACCACAATTTGGGTGTATTAGTAGTGGGGGGTATTAGTATCCACCTAATAGTTGCATGTTTTTTACAATAACAAAATGGTCATATAAGAAAAATGGGCTAACTGGTCCAACTTTATTGGCCAATATTTCTCAAATGGAACTAAATAAAACAAATTCTGTTCGATGATTTTTGTGAGGCTTGTTCTGAAGATTTTATGTGGCGATTTTAGTGAATCTTTGATTCTTTTTGTAGCCTGTGAATCTTTTTATCATGTTTAGCTTTAATATGAAATTGTGGGAAAAGTATACATTTTTAGTTTTTTTTTCAGGGTTTTATAATTGCATCTGATTCTAGAGATTAGTATTCTGAAAGCATTTTGAGTACAGGTCAATCTGGTGAGGAGAAATAAGCCTAATCCATGATTTTCTTTTAGAATAGTGCCACCTTTGGGTGCAGTTTTTTTTGGGTGCAAATTTGGGTTTATGGGTAGAGGGGGTTATCGGTAACCATACCTGAAAATGTCAAGAGTTTTCAATTTACGGTATAGGCTGCAGTATGACTTTTACAGAATTTGAGGGGAAAACAAAATGTTACAGAAACAATAGGGGCCAAGCAGCTTCGCTGCTCGGACCCCTTATAAAATGTATGTGTGTTGCAGTCCAGCAAAGTAGCTCAAACAGGGTATTTGCACATCTAAATGGCTGTTCTGTGTCACATTCTGGTGAGGCTCCTTGTGTGTGTGTTTCTTCCTCAGTCCAGGATAGTAAAAATGTTGATTGTCAATCCACACAAACCTAACCACCCATGACCTAAATAGACACACACATGAACATGTCAAGTGCAGGTCTTGTGTGATCGTGCCCGGCAGCATACAGTATGTGTTAATCTCTGCACAGGGGCCTTAGCATACAGAGTGTCACTGTGGATCCCATCTGCTCCTCCTCCCATGGTCTCTATTGTCCTAGGTTTAAATTAAATAAAAAGTGCCAGGTACTACTGCATCTCCCTCCCAGCTCCTGCTGCTGTGTGCACTCATCAGTGGAGCACGCTGGGCCCACAGCCCGCTCCAGGCTGCTTAAAAGGCAAAAGCAATTTAGCAGTACGGACATAAAAAGAGGTCGCTTTTACAGTTGCAATGCTGTGTGGTATGGTTGCTTGGAAGCTAAGCATTGTGGGGCCCATTCAAATGAAACATAAAAGGGGTCAGGCTATTTTTTACTTTTGTATACAGTGTATACCTAGCGCATTATAGCAGACGCTATTATCCAAAACTGTTCATACACACATGTATACACTTGTTATCGGGGTCGATAACAAGTGTTATTTCAACTACGCAAATATACTGCTTGTTCAATATGAACAACATTTTTGTGCTAATTCAACAGGCTACTATATACTTTATTTAGATATAGAATTATAGAGTCAAACAGAGATATTAGATCGCATTGACATCAAAATACCTGTACAAATATGGTTAGAGAACCGGTAAAAAGGAAAAGACCAACACCATAACAAAACAAGCGTTTAAAGACCTCAAAAGGAAAACAAATACAGATAGTTTAGATGGCATTTGTTTTCTGATTCATAGGGCATGTGTTTGTATACATTTAGACTTGTGTATTTGAAAATTAGACAACAATAAAGTGATATTTCAATAGCCTAGACATGTAGCCACATAATGGAAATATACGTAAACACGTAAACATGCCAAACACGGACGTAAACATAGGTTTGTCCTGGAAAAATAAATGTATGTTCTTTTGCCTTAAACATTAACCCTCCTATTATGTTAGGGGTCAATTTGACCCTATTGGATGTTAACAGTCTCTAAAACATGGTTAACATACTTTTTTCTGCTCAATTTTTTTTTTTTTATACTTTAGTTTTTATTGAGTTTTTACCACATCTCAACTACACATATTAAGATCAACTTGCCGATGTCAATTCAGTGCAGATAAAACAAACATACAATAATGAACAAACAATTATAACAAAAACAAACAAAAACGGAGCCTGTGGGAAAGCGTGGTGTAGATAAAAAGATGAAATACATACCTATGTAAAGATTAAGCGCAGCTCAAGTAGCTGCCTTACACTTGAATGCAAACAGACTGTGAGCCAGTGTCCTTATAGTTCGTCTAAGTAAAGTATCCACTTCTGCCATCTCTTAGCATACAAATCTAACCTCAAACGTATCACACAAGTCAGTCGTTCCATTGACCTTATTTTCTGAATGACATCAAACCATTGTTGCTGTTTAGGTGAATCAGGTTTATACCAGCTTCTAGTTATGGTTTTCCTTGCTGCTGTAAGGAGTACTTTTACCAACTATCTGTCCCTCTGTAGAGTAACCAGTAAAATGTGACCAAAGTACAAGACAGTGCATGACAAATTAATCTTATATCCAAGCACCTTAATTAAGATTAAATGTACATCTTTCCAAAATGACTTCAGTTTTTCACAACTCCAGAAAATATGCGTGTGGTGTGCTTCTAAGCAGCCACACTGTCTCCAACATGGTTGGGGTGTTGAAGATGCTTTACTGCTGATTTTAGGTGTAATAAAAAAACGCACCAAATTTTTCCAGTTGAAAACCCTCAGTTGTTGTGAACTTGTGGAAGTATGTTGAGTTTCACACATATCGTACCATACATCTGATGAAATGTCTACATTTAATTCTTTTTCCCACCTTAATTTTAGATACAATGTTGAGTTGCCCTTACATTCCATAATACTGTCATATAACATGGAGATTACTTTTACACTTTTACTATTTGGTTTATATGCATTGATCATATTCTTTATAACTGGGTTTATTTCGTGAGAAATTTCCATCTTCATTTCTTTATTATAATAATCTCTAAATTGTATATACCTAAATAAGTCCCGATTATGAAGAGAAAATGTTTCTTTTAGTTTTTGGAAAGTCTGTAATTCTTTGTTTTTTTCCATCAGTGTACACACTGCCTTAATACCTTTTACTCCCCATTGCTTAAATATGGCATCATTTTCTCCTGGTTTAAATTGAGTGTCAAAGGCTAACCATCTAAGTGCTTTCTGGTCTTTCCTTAGTTTGAATTGCCTTACAAAATCAAACCAAAACTCCAGTGAGCCAGAGGTTATTGAATCTATTTGACTTTTGACTAATAGGGGGATTTCTTTTCCTCCTAAAACCGACTGGATCTGATAACCCTCAACATATGTCTCAATTTCCTTCCATCTAGCAAAATAGTTATCATTACACCACAGAAAAAGGGGACGGAACTGAGCTGCATAAAAGTAATCTTTGAGATTTGGGAGTGCCATTCCTCCTTTATGCTTGGCCAACTGCAGTGTTGTGTATCTCATTCTAGGCTTCTTTCCATCCCAGATAAACCTAGAAACAAGTCTATCCCAGGTGAAGAACTGGTGTTTAGGAACCCCTACTGGCAAAGCTTGAAACAGGTATAGCAATCTAGGCAACATGTTCATCTTAATTACATTTATCTTACTGCCAAAATCCAATGGATAGGTGGACCATCGTTCAATATCCTTTTTAATCTGCTCAATTTTTTATGACTTTTCCTAACTCTATGGGGTAAACGGCAAACATGAAATTAACTAAATGTCCTGTACACATTTTGTACACATCGATGTTGTTGGGGTCATTCTGACACCTAGCACTATTATTCTATAAAACCCTAAAATCTATCAGGTTTTTGTTGTGTTGGATGATACTGAGGGCACCTACAGGTTTTTTGTGTGTGTGTGTGTGTGTGTGTGTGTATGTGTGTGTGTGTGTGTGTGTGTGTGTGCGTGTGTGTGTGTGTGTGTGTGTGTGTGTGTCTGTTTGTGCTTGTCCATCCGTGTGTGTGTGTTTGGGGGGGGGGGGGTTGTGTGAGGAGAAAACAGTTCCCACAAGATCTCTGATCATTCAAGAAGCAATGGGAGAAGCAGGATGTATTTCCCATGAGAACTCACTGATAGTTCTCATTACAACTCGGATCATTCTTGCAGTATGTGGGATGGGGCAAACAAAGTTCCCGCGAGAACTTTGATAATTATGGCAACATTTCTCTTTGCACTTGTGCCTCAACTAAATATTTTGAAAATGAACACCAGACAGGAAAATATTTGTTGCCACTGAGGTTCTGTCGCAGATCTTTCAGGGTGTTCTCCTGATGAGAATGAAGCCAGTGAGATAGGACATTATGACCCTCCTGTGGTTTCCCACAATGATATCCCCTTGTTATATCTCAACCACCAAGAACTGACATGACATCCAAAAATGGAAAGCTGCTGATCCCCAGTTACAAGACTGACTGCAGCTAATGTCATCTAAATAGTTCCAAGCCCCACCAGATATGCTAGCAGCAGTCATATACAAGACAATCTGCATTTGAACCATATGTATAAATGCATTACTATATTTGAATATCAACATAAAGCCCTGTAAACAACAAAATATAATTATTTTTTCATTTTATGTCAATGAAAGAGATCGTACAGTGATTTGCATATTTCACAATAATCATATACAATCAATACTTGATATATAAGGGGAGGTTGGGGGCAGCCATGTATTATTAACTGGGCTATAAAGATGGTCAGTAGAAAGCCCTAAAGAAGCCGAGAGAGAAACTTGGTTAAGACTTTCAGTTACAATAATCTTCTGCATGTTAAATTGCTCGGGTCAAATTGACCCCAAACGTCAAAGTTGGACATTTATTTGAAAATAATAGGAGGGTTAAACGTTTGTAGACGGACCTGACTATCAAACGTGATATCCAACCTTAGCCCTTTGAGACTGTAATGGTGATAAAGGGCTATACAAATAAAATTGAATTGAATTGAATTGAATTGAATTGAATTGAATTGAATTGAATAGCGACAGAATAGGTTGTTTGCATAGCTCATCCAAAACGACCCATATCGAAAGCCCCCTATTGAAACGTCAGTATGTCACACATGTCAAGGTTTACTGATGCCAAAATAAAATGGATGACATTCGTTTTAATCTAATAGAAATGCGACATCTTTCGATAGTTTCAGCATTAAATCGGGTAGCGATTATAGTGATAAATAAATAAAAAATAAAATAAATAAAAATGCCTCAAAAATAAGAAGAGATATATTTTTCAAAACTAAAGGTTGAAGTAAGACCATATAGAGGCCATGCCTATATGGAACAAGTTTTGGAGCTCTAGATTCAACATTGGTGACGCTATTGAAATTGTTGCAAACAAAAACTCCTTAAAAATAAGAGGAGATATATTCTTCCAAAGTAAAGCTTGTAGTAAGACCATATAGAGGCCATGCCTTTATGGAGCAAGTTTTGGGGTTCTTAAGTCAACAATGGCGAGGCTATTGAAATTGTTGCCAAATAAAAAATCCTCAAAAATAAGAGGAGATATATTTTTCAAAAGAAAAGGTTGTAGTAAGAACATATAGAGGCCCTGCCTATATAGAACAAGTTTTGGAGCTCTAGATTCAACAATGGCGCCGCTATGGAAATTATTGCAAACAGAAAATCCTTGAAAATAAGAGGAGATATATTTTTCCAAAGTAAGGGTTGTGGTAAAACCATATAGAGGCCATGCCTATATGGAACATGTTTTGGGGCTCTAGAGTCAACAATGGCGACGCTATTGAAATTGTTGCCAAATAAAAATTCCTCAAAAATTAGAGGAAATATATTTTTCAGAACTAAAAGTTGTAGTAAGACCATATAGAGGCCATGTCTTTATGAAGCAAGTTTTGGGACTCAAGAGTCAACAATGGCGACGCTATTGAAATTGTTGCTAAAAAAACTTCCTCAAAAATAAGAGGAGATATTTTTTTCAAAACTAAAGGTTGTAGTTTTGGTTACTACATTTAGCTAGAGGTGTCATTTGTGTCGCAAGGATGTTTCAGCGATGATCTATTGAACCGCAAACTCTGAATCTGCCAATTTCTTTCCAACTTGACGGAAGTAATTACCCCTGGCTTCCCTCTGGTCTCCCTCCGCTCGTTTCCTACCGGGGATGAATCTCCAAACCCTCCTCAATGTCAGGATCGCTGCGACACGGGTCCATGCTGAGATCTTTAGGAGGCACGGAGGAAATTTACGGCACGTGAAATGAAAGGCATAATATGATAACTCGACAGCTTTATGCTTCTACAGCTGCTAGCGCTAACGTGCAAAGTGCAAAGTAATGGATTTTGAAAGCCTTTTTATTTTTCATCTGAATGTTTTTAGTGATGATCATCTTTTTTTGCATATGACACAAATAGGCTATTCCATGATCAATGATTGGACTGTGGTTTGACTGGCTCTCAGTGTGGGGAAGATTATGTTATTGTATTATTATTATATTTTAATGGATGGTAAAATAATACTACAGCTGTGTATTTTCTACAAAGTGGCTAAATTGAAATCCATATTAGAGTACACAATTATGCTATTTGTCAGTAGTTTGCTTTGATACTTGACAAATGACAAAAGAAAGTGATTTATTTTCATGTCCATGGAAGACACAGAGATACACAGAGATGAATGTTAACTGAAAGAGACTGCTGTCCAAGACACAGTCAAATCCATTTCAGATGCCAGGCATTCAAGACAAAATAAGTTGTAATCAACCCTAAACACAACTTTACAATCCACATCTCATTGCAATTGTGTTGAAACTATTGTCAATTAAACTATTGCCCCCCCCCCCCCCCCCCCACACACACACACACACACACACACAAATGAAAAACAATTTCATTTATTTCTCTTTCAGACGTTCCGATGGCCGACCGGCAGCAAGCTGGATGGTAACGAGATATTGGAGGTGCAAGTGTTGAACTACAGCAAGGTCTTCACCAACAGGTGAGGCATGGAAAAAAGCAATCAAGATAATCCCATCCAACAACAGCTGACATGCAGCCTCTGTCTATCCATCCATCACAGTTGGGGAGCTATCAAAAAGACACAGGGCTTGTGCCATGTCCAATGAATTGCACTGTGCAGTCTTTGGTTTGGGCACGCGGAGCTTGTTCAAATTGAGTGAATTGAATCGGCAACGGCCAACAGAGAACCACCGGGCTAGGCTTTGAGTGGACTTTTCCATCACAGCGTGTTAGACCAGGATAATAGACGGGCCTGGTGTACAGTGAGCCACCACGCATATTAGAGCAAGAACAACAGGGTGGCCTGCTATGACTAACAGAGGGGCGGCCTAATTGAGATGGAGCAGGGTCCCTCGGTTGAACCTGTAAAATCAACTGGGGACCAGCTTTTTTTCTCTTTAATACTTCTTTATTTTTTCTTATTTGTATTTGTGTATTTGTGTGCGTTTTCCATGTGTCTATAGAGTGGGTTCCTGCATGTTTGTTTGTGTAGGTGTTTGCGTGCGTGTATGGGAGCATGCGTTTGTGTGTGCACACTTGCTCACAATACTAGGGTGAGGGTCCACTCACCATACAAATACTTGCTGGCCGTGTGTGTGTGTGTGTGTGTGTGTGTGTGTGTGTGTGTGTCCCCTTATTATCCGTGTGCATGCGTGCCTGTCCAGGTGTATAAGATGATCAATGATTTATGGGGCTTGCCCACAGAATATATTTGAAAACCAAACAGGATTAATTGTTTGATGCTTTGTTTGCATGGCGCCTGCTTTTATCACTGCTCACAGCTGTCCCCTCAGAGCAGACTAGTAGAGCCATGATAACACTGATCTCCAGGACATGGCTTAATGGCTTTATAACTTATAGCTACTGGTTATAAAGAAGGTGATTACTACTTGAATGGTGATAATAATCTCAGGTGAAGTGTCTTTTGGCTCTGGAGCTATACAGCGATGCTAGGATAATGCTATGTTTGATTAGTGTAAAATATGCTATGATAAATGTAAGTTGTTAAGGTAGGAAATACATCATTGGACCTTAAATCATACTTACTCAAAATTGTATTGTTGAAATAAAGGTTTAAAAATAAACATAGATGAAAAATGTAAGTTTGTCATTGGAAATGCAGTTAATCTAATATTTAAATTGTAATGTATATTCATTAGATATATGGCATTTAGTCATTATTTATTATTTTTATATTTTTTATTATCACATCATTACCATTCATTATTCATGCATGGGGGTCCCTGGTCAGAACGGAAGTGTACAAATATAAATTTGTAAACATTTTGCTATGACAACATTAATAAAAAAAGGGGTATATTTATTTTTTTGCCATTGAGTATGATGAGGATGATATAAAATAAATATGGAAAAATTCCGTCCCCTCCTATCAGGACATGATCCAAAGCCTCTCCCCCAAAACAATAGTCTGGCTATTGCCAGACCTATCTCAATCGTAGATTCCACGTTGGTCTGGGGAAGCTGCCGTCATTTTCTTCAGCACAAGAGGCGTGATCAACGGGCCTAGTTAAACTGACTCTACGCAATTGGCTACTTGCCATCACTTCCCTGTCGTCATTGTGTTAAACCAGCCAATAGCGCGCCAAGGGAAACAGCCAGCTTGGTGAAACGTATCGGAAGCAGAAAGAAATGTATTGCTCTTCTCCAGACCCTTGTGCAGGGTGAACTCAAATCGCCGGCAGAATGGGTGGGGCTACCCAGTCTACCAAAACACGTGACCAGTTCACTTGCTTCAGCAATAGGTCTGCCTAGCCTTGTGGAGGACTTGGGTCACGCACAATGAGTGCAGGGCACAGTGCGGGCAGGTAGACCGGTAGGTATGTAGACAGACAGGAATGCCATCCAATCATTTCATTAGGGCTGAATGAAATGACAGGCCTTCGACAACCACAGATACAGGATTATTTTTTGCATCTTGTAAGAATATGTGATTTATTGATCGCTGTCAGGATTAAAACAGAATTCAACTGTTTTTTTTGCTAAAATAAATTGCAGACAGCAGCTTAAATTTTTCTGCATCTGTCTATACGGCTTTTGAGCCTTGGCTTTGTGACGGGAACGTCTCTTCAGAACCAGTTCAGTAACAGCCAATCTCTCCATGTCTGACTTGCCACATGGTGCTGTGACTGAGTGTCTCTATTGGTGTCTATCAGTCATACTGTGTTTCATTCGACTTTTCAATAACTGCCCCCACCACTGACTGACACGCAAACACACATACAAAGGGGGGCACACCCTCACAAGCAGGGTTGAGCGTGTGTAAATAATTCAGGAGTGGTCGTAAACTGTGTTGTCCTCACACCTGCTCCCAAGGGCCAGTGGAAACGATACCTCTCCCTGGCTGTGAGGAGGGGGTATAGAAACACACAACACGCTTAGAACACAACTGGGATGAGCCGGCTTGTATTACATAACATTTATGTAACAAACAATGCACGTATGCCAGTCCGTCTCCCAGCTGGCAAAATTAACACACACAATTGATCACTCATTTCCTCTATTGTTCCTGGTCTGACGGTCCGTGGCCGCTCAGACAAGCTGCTCTATTCCTATTCTCATCCTTATTACAGGTATTGATTGAACAACGCCAAGAGGGAAGCAGCCACTGGCTTACAATTGTTGAATTGTTACAAAATTGCAGTGACACATTCTTTCCTAGATAAGTTATCAAATAGCGTACTGAGCAGTTTGAGGGAACCGAGGACCACTTGGTGTGTAAAACAGACCAAAAAATGATGAGGGTGAAGGGGAGAGTGCAAATCCAACTGAACCAAGTTCTGGGAAGGTTTCCTGTGAGGGCTTATATACCCCGGAGGCCGGTTGGACGTCAAGGGAAAAAGGGGTGGGACAGGGTAGGCAGCACACACAACAGGTTCCTCTTCTGTGGTGTCCCTCTTCTTTGTATTTCTTAAAGCTTTGGCTCCTATTCAAGGCCGCTCACCATTCTCTCTTGGGCTGTTACCGTCCTCCCTGAGGGGAGAGGTTGTGTCTGCCTTTGCGGCTAGGACATTGGCTTGTAGCCTAATGGCTGGCAGGAGTTCCCCATTGCAAACCATGCAGCAGGCTGACTGGACAATATGGATTGTCAATAACTTCTCCCAGTGTGTCTCTCTGAGGGAGAGGGCCAGGGGTCTGTTCCCCTTCTCCCCTTGTGGAGGGTCTGGGGCATCTAGGCACTCCACAGTATGCAACACAACACATTGTGTTGTGTTGTGTTGCATCTGTCCTTCCAACATCCAGTTGCAAGGATGTTGGAAGGACAGATGTAATGCTTTTGTAAGGGGGGGAATTGCTAATGTTTTGAAGCATGTTTATGAAATTGTATCGATATGGCCAATTTGGCTCAGCGAGTGTGAAGCCCATGTGGAAATACTGCCTAGAAAGCCTGTCCTTTGATTACAAAGTTGAATTGTATCACTGGAACATATGTTTTATAATGGCTCATTACAGCTGCAGCTGCTGGGACATGAGGACAATGGATGAATACAGTGCTGATTGTGTTCCATTACAACAGACGACCTGCCAAACTGACAGTATGGTTGCAAAGCGGCGGTTGCTACAACTGTGTTTGAAATGGTTTACAGTTAACCCGGTCCCTGTGAGTTTGTGACAGTTTGAATACTTGCCGTGGGTATTTTGGCAGCCTTTGCAGTACTTTCTCTCTATTTTATCTTCCCATATGGGCTTTGGGGGTTTTCTTTGACTCTGCATCCCGCTGAAGGAAGATAAGCTGGTGTATAATTCATGCAGAGAGCGCTCAACCAAAGCTCCTTTCCTGTCCGCCTCCGTATCTTTGCTTCTCCCTCACTGTTTTTAGTTTTTCCTCAACTCTCTCTTTTACTTTCAGTCAATTTATTTCTCGCTTTCATTTGTGGTACATTTTCCATTCTTTATTTTTTACTTTTTGCCAAGCTCGGTCCATGTCATGCATAAAGTGTAACTTCTGTCCATTAAAATGGCACAAAGGATGGCTACGTGTTTGTCAAAAGGCAAGAGTTGTACAATTAAAATCGTCCAGATAAGCAACAGCTGTTTTACTGTCAGGATTCTTCAATCATTTGCTATCAGAAGCTTTAATTTCGTTAAGGAAATCATCCTGAGCAAACAGCTAAATGTAATATAGAAGAAGGAAGTAGGAAATCATTCTGGAGGGGGGAGAGCTGATGGTGCTAAACACACCGCTCTATCAAATGATATTAACACACTTTCTCAAGCTAAATTTGTCTTCATTGATATACCTGTGTGTGTGTGTGTGTGTGTGTGTGTGTGTGTGTGTGTGTGTGTGTGTGTGTGTGTGTGTGTGTGTGTGTGTGTGTGTGTGTGTGTGTGTGTGTGTGTGTGTGTGTGTGCATGCGTGTGCTCACAAGTTGGTGTCGATCTGTGCATTAGGTGAGCCTGGTCATTGCATTGTACGGTCCATCAGAACCTCTCCTCTGCCAATAGAAGCTCAATCACGTCCCGGCCTGGTGTCCATTTCCCCTCGACACCCTTCTCAAAAACGGATTAGCGTCTGCTTCCCAGCAGGAGTGCTGGCTCCAGGAGATACGGAGCTCTGGAGTCACTTCTACATCTTCAAGGCCTCTTCTCCTGCTCATATACAGCACTCCTCCTCAATCACAACACTTCTGCTGCTCATACACAGCACTCCTCCTCAAACACAACACTTCTCCTCAATCACAACACTTCTGCTGCTCATACACAGCACTCCTCCTCAAACACAACACTTCTCCTCAATCACAACACTTCTCCTGCTCATACACAACACTCCTCCTCCTCATACACAACACTCCTCCTCCTCATACACAACACTCCTCCTCCTCATACACAACACTCCTCCTCCTCATACACAACACTTCTACATGATCCTCAATGAAGCACACACACCAAAAAATTTAAATGTAAGATTAATCCAGGATAAAATAATGAGAATAGAGAGAAGACAGAAAGGGAAGGGAGACGTTCAATTATATAGCGGATGAAAGTAAATGGTTTCATCAATATTGAATGTGGCCTTTTGAAGTGCTAAAATGTGAGGTAGAACACGATAGGCCCTGCCAGTTTCAATTATTCAGCAACTTGTAGCCCTGATACAATAGCCATAAAGGACGGTTGAAGCCATTTGCTTTGCAGCCACTGGTCCTATCCATCACTATGGATACCATGTGTTTGGTGAGAAGGAAGGAGGCTGGTGTCTTGTATAGAAGGGCGGTGTGAATGGGGAATGCAGAGAGGAATTGGCCAACTGTGGGGAAATCCATAACTATATAAACCATACAGTGACATGTTTTAATATCCTTGTATCCTGTAGGTGCAGTAGGGTTAGGGTTAGGGTCCCTTTGGGCACTACTATTGCTATGCATCTTGGAATAAGAGAACAAGCTACTGGCAGAGGAGGAGCTCGCTCTGAGATAATAGTCTGCAGTACAAAGTTATGAGGGCTGTGCAATTGTTATGGCTGTTGTTGCAGTTTATCTGTTGGTTTTAGAGGGAAATGAGGACAGAGAGAGAAAGGAAGAGGGGGAGGGACAGCAGGACTAAAGCAGGAGGAATGCAGTGACTGTGCGATAAACAAGATACCTTTTTTAATTAACTTAAAGTAGCTTTATTTGAGCTTCTCTATAGGATAATGAATATACTTTCAGAATTGTTTGCCTTAATATTGTGTGCACACAAATACAAATATTTATACAAAATATGTGGGGCCCTATTTTAACGTTCTGAAATGCAAGTGAGAAGCGCAGAACGGAATTAGCTTTGTGGGCGGATCTCTGGCGCTGTTGCTATTATACCGGCGGATAAATGACTCTTACGCCCGATGCAAATCTAGAATGGGTTGGTCTGAATACCCGTAGGTGTGTTTTGGGCGTAACATGCAATCAAACAATTAGAGTGCCATCTCCAATCCCTTATAAGAGCCATGATTTGACAGCGTGTTTGCAGTCTCCGATGAGACAGATGCATGACCACATGAATTTCAAACGGCCTAATGGATATGTAAAATAATAGACCTATTTCTACACTGAAGCGCAAGGCGTGCTTGCCCTTCAGTTCTATTTTGGACTAGTTGTAGTTTTCTCAAGTCCTTTTTCGCTGCACTCGTCCACACAGCAGGACAATAGTCAAGATGGGAGAGAACCAGTGCCGGGTAACCTGGACCACAGAGGTTGATGTTAAGAACCCTGCAAATCTCCTGATCATCGATAGACCCCTCCACCTTTTCTTGGTTATGTTGTTTATGTGAGTAGACCATGACAGATGACTGTCCATTGTGACACCAAGCAGCTTTGTTTCTTCCACCTGCTCAATTTGTATCCCGTTCATTGATAAATTGAGTTTTGGATTTAGTTGTCACATATATTGTGAGACTAATACAATGCATTTTGTCTGTGAGATGTTTAAGACCATTCTGTTATTCTTGACCCAGTCTGATCATAAAATATTTGGCCTGTTAAGCCCTTTGAGACTGTAATGGTGATTAAGGGCTATACAAATACAATTGAATTGAATTGATATTAGTTGCAACTCTTTATTCAGAGTTGCAGACAAATCTTCCACAGTGGTAGCTGACTTATATAATGTTATGTCGTCAGCATACATGGACTATTTGGCCCTGTTCAAGTCATTTGTAAAGATTGTGAACAGTAGCGGCCCAAGGCAGCTCCCTTGTGGTATTCCAGACAGTACTTATTAAGCATTAGAGAGACCACCATTAAAAAAACCTCTTTGTGATCCTCTAGATAAATAGCTCTCTATCCAGGTAACCACAGAGGATGATAAACCGTAGCAAGACAGCTTCTCTAGCAGTAGAAAGCTTCTCTAGCAATAAAATGTACATTGCCATGGACTGTATTATGTGTTTCTTGTTTAGTTTGCGTGTGTTTAAACCGATGGGTGCACACATTCATTCATTCTTTTAACCACTCATTCGCGGTAAAACTATAATTTCTCACAATCAAATACTCATCAATCCTAAAAGTAATGGGCTTGAACACGATGTCTGTGTCAAGAATATATGTGTTTGCTGTACGGTGTTTGCGGATGAATTGTTTTAAAAGTACAACTTCATACCCCTGTATCAGCTGTTCTTTCCCAAATAATTTAACCTAAAATTATGTTTTTTTTGGAAGGCTGGGATATAGCCTACCTTTTAGTATTGTTATTATTATTATTTTAACGCATGGCATAGCCTACTACAGTGTTAATTCATGCAGCCCCTATGGAAAAAATATGTTTCCACAATCCACATCATCATCATAATATTTCAATTAGGCTAATCGTTTGCATGTTTGTGCTGTGTATAGCCTATGGTGTGTAAGCTTATGTTGCAGTTCCGATCTGCCATGGTACGTCAAAATAGCAACACCAACTGCGCTATCCGCTAGTTCACTTAGACCAGGTATTTTTCCGTCAATTGCACAACTGCTTTATCGGTCTGTGAGATAACACCATGTATCATTTGTGCCGGAAAATGGCTCTGCTTTTCGCCAACACACCTCTCAGGGCGCAAGTGTAGTGGCGCGAGTTTGCTTCGGGGGAAAATTAGCTTTGCGCAAACTAGCAACAATATATGCGTCGGTGTAGAAAGTCAATTACGCTGGGTGCAAGATAGGGCCCGTAGTGTGTGCATTCCATTGTGTAGGTGTGTGTGTGTGTGCATGTGTGGGTGTGTCTGTGGGATGCCCATAGTGTCTAGATCATATTGGGATGAGCTCATTCCCCTGCTCGTCGGTCAAACCCAATAAAACCTTGTTGCTGCTGCATCACCCCTAAGAGAGAGCGGGAGACAGTGAGAGAGAGCGAGTAAATCCACTGACACACACACACACACACACACACACACACACACACACACACACACACATCCACACACTGCCGCAAACACACCTCCATTAAACATACACGCAAACAGAAACTGTATATGAATGAAAACATGCACCTATAAACCAGATATCTTATTTGTTTCTTAACGAACATCTACTACACGTAGAGCATAGAGAGAGAGCATCTCTCTGTGCGAGAGAATGAGAGAGAGAGCCAAAGGGTGTCTGTGTGTTTGTGTGTATGTGTGCGGGCATATTTGTGTGTGTGTGCGGGCCTATGCGTGAGTGTGTGTGCGAAAAGCGTGCGTATGTGTGTATGTGTATGAGTTTGTGCGTGCGTGTGCGTGCGTGCGTGTGTGTGCGTGTGTGTGTGTATGCATGTGTGTGCATGCATGCGTGTATGTGTGAGTGTATCCACTGGGAGAGGCAGCGGTGCTGGTCTCATCAGCCTCTCAGTCTGCTGCTCGGGGCTTCTCACTTCACACATCAGCTCACAGCCCTTTTCTATTGTCCACATACCAATTAAACCCAGCAGAAGACTAAACGGGGAGAGAAAATGGACAAACGGACAAATGGGTGCCGGGCTGTGAGTGTTGTTTAGTCGATTTAGTGGAAGTTATTTTTCCTCTGGAGAGGAGATCAGCACCGTTGAGGAGGGGTTGGAGTTTCATCTTGTTGTTCTTTGGGGAGATGCGTTTTAAATAAGTATGTGTGTGTATGGTTCGGTGGGTGGCTGGGTGTGAGGATGTGGGTAGGGGTAGGGGGATGTGTGTGAATAAATTTAAAATATTTTCAGGCCTGGATCAAAAAGCCGTTCTAAATACTTGCGTTTGGCAACTGCATTGAAACGAGTTCACACAAAGTAAAGTGATCTGCATACTGTTAAGGCTGTCGTCTCAGTAAATGTATACTAACTGCCTTTCTCTCTCATACTCAGTGGTGCCCATTACTAAGACCTTGTGTGGCTGTCTGTAGGAGTACTTTCTGTGTTTGGTTTGGGTTTTCTCTACATATTGGTCTCTATTGGTTCATGGTAATCAAACATTCAAACTGAATGGAGATGAATATTTGACTCAGCCACCAGTTGAGTCCATCCCTGTATGGGTGTGCGTTGACCTCTCTTGACGTGATTTGTAAGTCCTTCTTCTTTTGCCCTTACTTTGCGTTCAGACTGGTGGGAACCTTCCAGATGGTTCTGCAGAAGGTGGCACAGGACGGCCACCTGGAGCTGACTGACACGCTGGTGGACGACAACAACACCGCCACCAAGGTGGGGTACTGCTCACACACAGGGGCGTATGATTGTTTGAGGTGGTTGGTGTTGTTCTCTTCTTAATGACTTCCCTTTCCTTGGCCTGAGCAAAACAGTTACACATAACTCAAATTACAATTAGTCAGTTTGGTGCGAAAGTCAAATATATTTCTATTTGGGGCAAGGATGTCTACATTCCCCTAGAATATCCATATCAGATCATGAATTCATAAATGAAGATGTGCAATACCCCAGTACTGGATGTGGTGTCCTTACTCTTGCAGTGTGCCACATACATTACTTATCATTACAGAACCTATTATTACGGAAGGGTGCTTTAAAAGATTATCACTTGAAATTACAACAGTGTGTTAAAGGTTGGCACAAACACACAAATTAACGACCCAGAAACACAATCTGTACAAACACAAACAATCCTTCCTCAAGCTCCCATGTTCTCTCCCCTTCTTCTCCCTCATTATCTCAATGAGATTTTTTACAATATATATAGTATTGGGGGGGGGGGGATGTTAACTGAGCCTTTTCCACCTGAGGGGGCGCGTCTACGCACAACTCACTTGGAAGTGACGTTGTTGCTATGGTGACTTAGCGTACTCCGTAGACAGCAAGGGGATTGGAGTGGGGACTAATTGATTTATGGGATGGAGATAGAAAGAGAGGTGGCAGAAAGAGAGAGAGAAAGAGATAGAGAGAGAGAGAGAGAGAGAGAGAGAGAGAGAGAGAGAGAGAGAGAGAGAGAGAGAGAGAGAGAGAGACCTGGGAGAGTGAGAGGACGGAATGGAGAGAGTGCATATCTCCCCTCTTCCTCTGCTGCAGAGTGAGAGGTAGGAAGGGGGAGAGAGAGAGAGAAAAGGAGTATCCCCCTCTTCTTCTGGTGCAGAGTGAGCGGTACGAAGGGAGAGAGCGAGAGAGAGAGAGAGTATCTCCCTCTTCCTCTGCAGCAAAAGGAGTGAGAAAAGGGAAAAAGGTAAAAGGGAGAGAGAAAAGGTAGAAAGGGAGAGAGAGGAGGCTTATCCCCCCTCTTGCTCTGCAGCAGGGGGTCTGAGAGGGAGAAAGTCATCCAGAAATAGAAAGAGAGAGGTGTAGGGGGAGGAAGAAAGCGAGATGAAGAAAGCCAGAAAGAGAGAGGAAAGAGAATGAGAGAGAAAGAGGGAGAGAGAAGGAGGTAGTGGCATTCTATGTATGAATATATAGGTTTACAATAAGTTTGATTATTGTTATACTAGGGCTATAAGGTTATTGTCCTGTATTATTTGATTTGGTTTGAAATAAAAGTGATGACCGAAAGGGCGAGATCGCGGGTACAAAGGGACGAAATGGGTTTTCTCAGGAGGGTGGCTGGGTCTCCCTTAGGGATAGGGGGAGAAGCTCAGCCATCCGTGAGGAACTCCTAGAAGAGCCACTGCTCTAGGTGAGGAGGGGAGGAGGCCGGGGGAGACCCAGGACTAGGTGGAGAGATTTTATCTCAACACTGGCCTGGGACCGCAACATTGACCGACACTAAGCTGGTCAATGTTGCCCGGGAAAGGGAAGTCTGGGGAACCCCTGCTGGAGCTCCTGCCCCCTTGACCCGCCCCGAATAAGCGGTTTTCTAAGTAGCTATTTTGCTTCTAAAAGAATGACTACGACTGCGATTAGACAGAGCTCGATAGTCTATTCTTATTTGGAATGGATAGAGCAAAAAACCATGGCAATCAAACTCCTCCTTTCTAAGTTCTTAATTTAATGGATGACAATGGATGGACAAACACACACACACACTCACACACACACACACACACACACACACACACACACA
>NC_136949.1:17828842-17911342 GCF_949987615.1 Pollachius pollachius | reverse complement strand
TGAAAATATTCTTTGACTTTTCCTCTTTTCTATATTGAACAAATACCAAGTTTGTATATGTCATTGATTTTAAACAATCCTCATACCTTATTGACAGGAGTTTTAATGCATTATTTTTCTGTTTCCTTTAAATGCCAACAACATTCCTTCCTATGAAGAACAAAGTATTATTCCATCCTATTTTCCACGATCTATGGAAAGATTTCTCTACAATAATGGAAGATCAAAATCCAAGCAGAAATTGAACTCTGGTATTCATTTTTCATGAGAAACCTAATGAAAAGACTCATTAATTGTCTCCCACGTTTCCTTATCTGCTGCAAATTGGACTGTCAAGCCAATTTTTAATAATTAAGGCCCCTTATTTGTCGGGCCTCACATGATATCACTATCCCTTTGTGGTTGTGTTGATATGCGATCCAGATAATATCAGTGTGGGGACATCAGATACTCTTGTTCTCCTGATTGAGGGGCTGGAACATTCTGTGTTATGTGTGTGTGTCTGTGTGTGCATGTGTCTGTTTGTGTGTGTGTATCTGGTGTTGGGGGGGGGGGGGGGGGGGTTAATTGGTTCAGAGGGAAATAACTTGTTTGAGCGGTGGAAGGACTGACAGCCTAGTTGGGTTACTACAAGGCAAATTAACATGGCAAATGGGTACTAAAACGGATGCCTGTGTATTTCATTAGCTCTACTGCCCATTTTCTCAGTATGTGTGTTGTTAACAGGGCATTTGTCATGATGAGTGATCATTGTATCGGACTTGAAATCAATGCAATAAATTGAGTCCATTTCCCTTCATGATAGCGGCCCTCTGCTCATCCTTTCCTTCTCCCTTTCCTCTCCCCCAGAGCTGGGAAAGGTGTGTTCTCAGCCATGAAGCTCGGCAAGATGAAGAGCTCTAAAGACGACCACAGGAAAGGAGGTACTTTAGATTATCAGCCCAATGTTTCAGGGGATTGTATTTCTTGGGGGCCATCCTGGATAAAAACATGTTTCAATGGATGGAACATTTGATAATTGTTTTTGCCATTCAGTCTGGAGAAGCAGCTTATTTTGTTGTTGTTGTTTGTAATCAACCAAGCTTAAATATTAACATCACTCAACAAATGTCAAGTAACTAACTGGAACTAAACTAAAGGATAGCAGAAAGAATTACATTGACCGAATCCGATCAAATTGGTACTGGCCTTCTGGCCATCAAAACTATGTTGATGATATGATAGAGGTGTCCTATGGCAGTGTCCGAGGCTAAGTAATGCGTGACCTAGGTCAGTGGTTCGCAAACTATGGTACACGTACCACGAAGTGAGATGGATAGCAGCTCAAGGTCTGGGGTACATATTTTTTCCCGGACCACGACAATATTACAGTACCTCTCATTGATGTAAATACATACTCCGCCTCCGCGGGATTTGTTTGTTATGAGAGGCGACCGGTCCATACCAACAGGGTACCCAAAGCCGGTTATATGTAGATCCTCGTTAGGATCCGCGTCTCCCAGCCACGTCTCGGTAAAAGCCAGCAGGCATGTTTCTCTAAATTCATGCTTACATCTGGCATGAGCCTCCAGTTCATCCATCTTGTTGCGAATGGATTGAACGTTTGAGAGAAGAATAGTTGGGAGCGCTGGGAGCTGGCGTCTGTCGCTTAGTCCATATTTCCTCAGTCTGCGTTGAACGCCTCCCCTCCTTCCTCTCTTCCTCCGGTGCTTTTTGGAAAGTATTCCACTTGCTGCAGCCTGCAAGCTACTTATTCGCAGCGATCGGGGAATGAGTGCAGAACATTGTCACTTACTGCCAGTGGTCAAAGGGAAAGAAGTAGCTCCCGGCTGTAGGTGATGGCCTCGCCGCCGCCAACATGCTGTCCACAGGCAAATCGGCTAAAAAGAGTCCAGAGTGCGGCAAATGTCCCCAAGTTGAATCCCCTCATGATTAAAAACTCTTCCACATAAGCTCAAAGGCGAAAGTTTAAAAAAATAAAGTTATGGTTAAAAGGTGCACGCAGACAGACACTCAAGCATCAAACACACAAGCTGCTCCCGCACAGGTAACGTGAGCGCCCTCGGAACCCGATTATTATGAAAAGAACACTTTTTTTGGGATTTGGGGTGTTGTTTTGGGTCTCGGGTGCTCCCACACGCATACAAACTTTAAAAATTCTGTACATGATTTTTTGAGTGAGATACTACAGTTACCAAACGAGCGAGTCTGTTTTGGCGCCCCCTGCTACGTAGGAAGGGGGCACAGTTGAATATTACCTCCCACTTCCCCACTCCTCTCCAATCAGAGCATAGCTAAGATTTTGTGGACCAGCGGACGGGCATCACCGGTGGGGGGAACTCGGCGGCAGCTCAGCTCCGGGAGTACAATCCTTTCTCTGCCGGACTGCCGCCGAAGCCTTGGCGGCAATCCGGTGAGGAGACATGGAGGAGAAAGGGATTGTACGCTTGGCGCTGAGCTGCCAGGCTGTTGCCGAGCTACCCCCGCCAGACTTTTCTACGAGTCTTCACTTGTTGTGGAAGTGCCAGAGACGTCAGACGCAGTCTTTATGATTCATAAATTCATCCGAGGTGCACATAGCTTTTGGCCGTGATATTAGATATAATATTATATAAATACCCATATATAATATTATTATTATTATATTATATAATATAGATATAAAGGTCCAGGAGTCCACAAACGGCAACAATCCCTTCTCCTCCATGCTGTGGTTCAGTCTGACAGCTCATTGGTCAATGGACAGCAGCTCATTAGCATTAAAGCTACAGACACCAGAAACAGCGCATTCTGAAGGGACTGAAACAGAGGGGAATAGCGGTAGGCGAGATTCTTTTCCCTAAAAGCTATATCCATCAAACAGCTTCAAAAACAAGTTTTCTGGAACTCAAATACTTTGTTTACTTGTTGTGAAAACGCCATAATATGTCTCCTATAAGAATAAATGTGCCTCCTGCATGAGATGTGCGTAGCTGAATAGGGCCGCAGGCCTACACTACTGTATGTTGTTATATTTTATAACATCTGTCATAATGGTGGTACTTGGGGAGAGAAATATTTTTTCTGTGGTATGAAAAGTTTGAGAACCAATGACCTAGATGATATGATGTGATGAAGGTGTCCTATTGGGGTGTCTGAGGCTCATGGGGTGTGATCTAGATGATATGATATGACGGAGGTGTCCTATGGGAGTGTCTAAGGGTCAGTCATGGGTTGTGATCTAGATGAGCCGGCCGTCCTGGACATGGAGGATCTGGATAGGAGGGCCATCCGTCTGGCCGGCACCCTGGACCCCGACACCATCTCCCTGGCCTCGGTCACCGCCGTCACCACCAACGTGTCCAATAAGAGGTCCGTACGCACTGCACGCACACTGACGCGCATGACACGCTAAAATTGGGGGAGGGACTGTGATTTCCATTGGTTGAATGCTTTGTTGTGTTTCATTCCCATAGGTCAAAGCCAGACATCAAGATGGAACCAAGCGCTGGTCGACCAGTGGATTATCAGGTGTGTGTGTGTGTGTGTGTGTGTGTGTGTGTGTGTGTGTCTGTCTGTGTGTGTCTGTATCTTTGTGTCTGTGTTTGTATGTGTGTGTATGTGTGTGTGGGTGTGTATCTGTGTGTTTGTGTGTATATGTGTGTGTTTGTGTGCGTGTGTGTGTGTGTCTGTGTGTCTATATCTGTGTGTATGTGTGTGTGTCTGTGTGCGCGCATGTGTGTGTGTGTGTGTGTGTGTGTGTGTGTGTGTGTGTGTGTGTTCGGTGTGCATATGCATATCGATTTTTGTTTTGATTTAATTTATTTCTAAATCAAGATGATAAAACAGTTATCCAAAGGATGACATGCAAAAGTAAAATACTTATTTCCAGTATGGTCCTCAAATGTGAACATATTTGTTATTTTTTTGGATTTCCATGCCTCTCTCTCAGCGGGCTCAACCTTTTTTGCTTTGAATAAGTAAACGAATAAGTGATAAGTTAAAATGAATACGTTTAAAAAGGAGAATGCTGAAATCAATAATGGTCGATCCCAATATAAAATAATCGGTTGAAAAGATTATTCAACTGTACATCATGTGTCACGCTGGGGTGCTGGCAGCAGGAATAAAGTGGTAAATAGATAGATAGATAGATCCAAACAGACGGGGACTCTAACCCAAAGTAACAAAAATATTTATTTTTAAAAAACAAGCTAAAAATCTCTGTTCTGTGAACAGAGATAAATAAACACTACAATCATGAAACCACAAGGGACAAGGGAAAGGACAAAACCAACAAACCGACAAGGGAACAAAAGAAGGGAACACATATATAGTGGGAGACGCTGATGAGGGAATGAGGTGCAGGGGGGAAGATTAACACGGACAACAGGGGAGGGGAAGGAACGGATTGGACAAGTCAAAGGACGCCTGGTAGATGGGGAGAACAAACACTTAACAAATAGACAAAAGTCTGATCATGACATCGTGAATATCAATTACAGTAATTGACAATACATTGTTTAGTTTATATAGTTATATACATGAGGTTGCCTCAGACCAAACCTTTTTATTTGCTAAGCTTGTGAGATAAATATAGAGATGGGAGCACCAGAGGAAATATAGAGATGATGGATCTCTTGTGGCTCGGATCTAAACACTGTACGGGGAGAAATAGTGGGCTCATTAGTGGAGCCACAACACACTGCAACAGGGCGTTTGCTTGGCTATCCATGTCAGTGGGTAGCCCGTATAACCATTAAGACTCATGTTCAAAGAAAAATGTCTTCCCTTATTCCTCTTCCCCTCTGTGTTCTTTGTTGGAAAGGATAATTAAGCCATTGGGAAACATTGTTGCTACCCAAACCTGTTGGACCGAAACTAGTATGTCTTCTTTTCTGTTTAAAAGATATCGCAAACGTTCACAAAATGCATTCATCTTGACCCAGGGAATTCTTTAAGACGCGCCTGGGCTGCAAATCTGTCAGAAATAATTATTGCCCCAGTGCTAGTTTGTAATAATAGTTCTTGAATGTGAGAGAAGCGTAAATGTTTTCTTTCTTCTTCAACGAGGGGATCAATCTCATGTGTGCCTGAGGAACGCCTGCTTGTTGGTTCAGTCTCCTGGGATACAATCTGTCTGCTTTCCTCCACTGCCTTACCTCCCAACGTCTTAGGGGCTAACCCCAATCCCAAGGAGGAATGAAAAGATGAAATTGAATGGCAATGAACAATGTCACATTAAAACATGCACATTTTTTATTTCCTTGTAATAATTACACATACACAACAGACAGTAACAAACTAGAATCTACCTCCTAAATTGAGACAGGGGGCATAACTGTCAACACACTGTCTCTTGATAGATTTAGGTTAGGCTCATTTCTGCAAGATAATTTAACTCTGCTCACTAATTGGGCGTCACTCGTGAGAGGTCAAGATAGAAAACAACCGCCTGTCGTTCACCCAGCATGCAGACAGAGTATACAAAAAAAGCCCAACAACGCATGTGCCTCCTGAGGAAGCTGAAAGGGTTTGATGTCAGAAAGGACATTTTATTAACAGTTTATCAGACACTGATCGAATCTGTCATCTGTCACTTCAACATTACATCTTGGTACAGCTTCCTAACAAGCAGATGCAAGGGAAAACTGGCTAGGATAATTAAGCAGGCAAGCAAGATAACCAGCATCCCACAAAAACAGCTTTCAGACTTCACACTCAAGCACCACACACATACACACGAAAATTGCCTTCAATCAAAGACAAATTTCTAATATGGCAACACGTTGGACAAATAAAGCTTTTGAACTTGAACTTTGCATTTGACCTACAATGTCTTTGTTTCCTCGCTCCGTGCTGCAACTGTAACCAATGTCAGGAAAATGTATTAAATCCCACACCTAGCCTTGCCTAAAGCAAGCCGGCACACTGGTTTCAAACCACTGCTCTACTGGGTCCTAACCATTGTAAACGTCCTCTTGTCCAGATCAGCATCACAGTGATCGAGGCGCGGCAGCTGGTAGGCCTCAACATGGACCCGGTGGTCTGTGTGGAGATCGGGGACGACAAGAAGTACACCTCCATGAAGGAATCCACCAACTGCCCCTATTACAATGAGGTGAGTTGGTTCCTCTGAAACCAGGGAGTTCTTCAGCGATAGTTCTCCTTTTTAGTGGGAGTATGTAAGTATTTAAAAGACCGAAATATGTCTTGCGTAGGGGTGTCGTCCAGCTGGGTGGATGTGTGTGTGTAGGCTGCCTGCTCTTTAAACTCAGTGGGACGCCTTTACACGAAGCTGCTCTCTGAACAGGCCTGATGTACGTCTGCACCACGCTGGGATGGGTAATGGCCACCATCTGGAATCGATTCTCACTGTGTGGACAGGACACTGTGAACAGACGCAGTAAAGCCGCCCTGGATGTTAAGCAAAGAAGACAGAACCTAACCCTCGTCCGCTTTCTGTTCATAACCTTACCCTCTTTCATGTGCTTCAAGCCTCTGAGCTTCTTCCTCAGAAACAATGGCTCTCCAACGGTTTAGCTTTGTGGAACATGTTGGACCCTTAACATAGGCAGCATCAGTTCAAACCATGGCCATCCCTAAGGCTATTTTTCAGAAAATAGAATATAACTGGCCATTAACCAGGTGATACAGATAAAATAGGGTGAGGAAATTGAGAAGCTCTTGTTCATAACATGATTCACAGGAAAGTCATGTCACATCAAAAAAGGCAATTATCTTTCTTCTCCTCCCCCTGATTTCCATTCCACAGCAAGTGTCTCTGCTCTTAAGCTTTCTTCTTGCATATATAATCTCATGCATTACATTATCCTTTCCTGCAAGGCCCCATTAAAAAAGTGAGAGAGAGCTGCCGGCGTGGATTAACTGGCTCACAAGAGCAGCTCCTGTTCTTAACGGAGTTCTAAGTAACAGATAAGAACCCAATCAATGGTCGGGTGAGGTTTAAAGATTCTTTTTTCTCTTCTTTCGCAGTACTTTGTCTTTGACTTCCACGTCCCGCCGGACGTCATGTTCGACAAGATCATCAAACTCTCGGTGAGTAAGCGTTTTCCCAGAGCGCCAAAAAAAGTGCAGCTACGTAACCTGCCCTTGTATAACTGCTCTGAAAATTAGTTTGAATATCTTCATAACCCTTCAGTGCTCCCTCATCACTGGTGCTAAGTACCTTAGCATCAGTCGGTTCTAACATCATAGTACCGCAGACTTTCAGTAGTTCGTATTATTTAAGCAGTTTCCATGACAACAAGAGAGCCAAGGATTTATATCATGCACATAACGCCGCTCTTTGCTTTTTATGACAAGGTTATCCACTCAAAGAACCTTCTGCGGAGCGGAACGCTGGTGGGAACCTTCAAGCTGGATGTTGGCACCGTTTACTCACAGCCTGGTGAATGAATTACCTGTAGCGCGCAGATCAAGTGTGTTACACAATGCTATACACAAACCACGGTGCAGAAGTAAAACTCATGTTGGTAATGGCCTACCACTCAGCCTCTTTATGGGATATAATAAACACTTTGATTACGTTTCAATGTTTTGGATTTTGTGTATCCCAAGACATGAACCGAAATCTAAATGGAGTAAAGAAATGTCCCCTTGACCGAATTTACTCTCTAGCCAATATAATGAACCATGACTCCTTGGCCTGAAGCTTACCCTGATCATACCTCACCTCCTGCCCCAGAGCACCAGTTCTACCACAAGTGGGCCATGATGTCGGACCCGGACGACATCACAGCCGGGTGCAAAGGATACATTAAGTGTGACATCGCCGTGGTTGGGAAGGGGGACACCATAAAGACCCCACACAAGGCCAATGAGACCGATGAAGACGACATAGAGGGGTACATTAATATGCATGGCATTACAGTTACAGCCTAGCCACCAGGCCCCTGGAATGTTATTCAAAGAGGTTGAAATTGGTTTTACAGAAATAAGTGAGAATAGTAAGGGATATTCTTTAAATACAGGCATGTAACCATATTCTAGTAGTATCCCCAAATGAAATTATTAACCCTAAAAAAGCATGATATGGGATCTTTACACCCGCTGGGTTAACCCAGGTGAGCTGATGTTGGGCTTTAGCTACATCCCCCCCTCTATATGTGGACATGTTCCCAGGAACCTGCTGCTACCAGAGGGGGTCCCAGTGGAGAGACAGTGGGCCAGGTTCTACGTGAAGATCTACCGAGCTGAGGGCCTCCCAAAGATGAACACCAACATCATGGCCAACGTCAAGAAGGCCTTCATCGGGGAGAGCAGAGACCTGGTGGACCCCTATGTCCAAGTGCAGTTTGCTGGCCAGAAGGTGTGGGCCGTCACAGTCCATCCTCTTTTTATATTTGAATTGTGTTTGTGCTTTATTTGTAAAAACAAATGTGAGGTGTAGTGTGAAATAAAGAGGTGTACATTCTAGACAGGCTACAATTGTAGTGCTAGGATTGATGTCATGCATTTTCTTATTTCTTGAATAAGATGGAAAACACGATGTGCAAATAGACACGGTTTATTCTAGTTCAATGTTCACCAAGTAATGAACAGAAGTAGTATTCTCAGAGCAAACAGACCAAATACACAATTCCACCAGAAAGAGTCCAGCCATGCTGTTTTCCTCTTTACAGGGAAAGACCACAGTCCAGAAGAGCAGCTACGAGCCCATCTGGAATGAGCAGATCATCTTCACCGAGATGTTCCCGCCACTTTGCAAACGCATGAAGGTCCAGATACGAGACTCGGATAAGGTCAACGACGTTGCCATAGGGACCCACTTCATTGACCTTCGCAAGATCTGTAACGAGGGTGACAAAGGTAGCAAATAGAAATACATGAACAACCAATGAAAAGGGTACAGTTTATGGGCATAGATTCGCTTTCAGGATCATTTACTAGCTAATCTTAATTAGCCTAGTGAATTATATTGTAATCAGCGGCGCTGAATTGTCAATTACATTTTTCATTAATAAGTACTTGGGCAGGGATGAGTCCATCAACACGATCATTTGCATTGTTAAGGCTAATAACCCAAAGGACGCAAATCAATACCGACATCATTGCTTCCGCAAAAGACCCAAGACTCGTTCAGAGATCACCTAGACTCTGCATAGCCACCCCCCCTACTAACTGTATGTTGTACGTCCTGGCACTTAATATACGCCCTTATTGTATGTCGTACTTAGTTGTAGTACTTATTTGTGTAGCATCTTATCCTAGCTTTCTTTGTTGTATATGGGGAATGGGTTAACCTAGCGATTGTAAGTCCTTTGCACTTGGTTCTATGACCATCCTTACTGTACTGATAGCGATATATTGTTGTTTCACCTTCTTCTGACAAATGTACTTAATATAAGGTGCTTTGGATTAAAGCATTTGCTGAATGCCCTAAATGTAAACGTAAATGTAAATGCACTCAAACAAAGTGCGGTAATGATGCTATATGTGTGCACACTTATTAGGCAAGTGAGTATTTTGGCCATATCATAATTTTTATGCATATTTTCCAACATCAAGCTATATAAACTTGAGTGCTTATTGGATTTAAGCATACCAGGTGATGTGTATTTGCGTAATGAGTGAGGGTGTGGCCTAAGGAGATCGACAAAACATACAAGTTGAAATGTCAAGACTGGGCCAAAAAATATCTGAAGTCAGATTTTTCAAAGGTTTTATGGACTGATGAGATGAGAGTGACTCTTGATGGACCAGATTGATGGTCCCGTGGCTGGATCAGTAACGGACAGAGCTCCACTTCGACTCAGACGCCAGCAAGGTGGAGGTGGGGAACTGGTATGGGCTGGTATTATTAAAGATGAGCTAGTTGGATCTTTTCGGGTTGAAGATGGCCTCAAAATCAACTCCCAAACCTACTGACAGTTTTTAGAAGACACTTTCTTCAAGCAGTGGTACAGGAAAAAGTCTGCATCTTTCAAGAAGACCATGATTTTTATGCAGGACGATGCTCCATCCCATGTATCGAAGTACTCCACTGCATGGCTAACCTGTAAAGGCCTTAAGGTTGAACAAATAATTTGTCCCACCTAAAAATTATACCGGATCTGTCAGGTATCCGATATGCGTCCCCCCCAATGTTAAACTCATTCCTACGCCCCTGCATGGCCCCCTTCCACACCTAACCTAAACCCTATTGAGAACCTGTGGGCCCTGCTTAAACGGGAGATTTACAGTGAAAGAAAACAGTACACCTCTCTGAACAGTGTCTGGGAGGCTGTGGTTGCTGCTGGACAAAAAGTTGATCGTCAACAGATCAAGAAACTGACAGACTCCATGAATGGAAGGCTTGTGACAGTAATTGAAAAGAAGGGTGGCTATATTGGTCACAGATTTTTTTTTTTGACGTGTCAGAAATGTTTATTTGTAAATTTTGAGTTGTTTTATTATTCTCACTTTAACAGATGAAAATAAACAAGTGAGATGGGAAAATGTTAGCTTTTTCATTTAGTTGCATAGTAATTCTGCACACTAATAGTTGCCTAATAATTGTGCACACATATAAATATTCTCTTAAGAAAGACAAATCCTCACTTTTACTTTCTTAAACATTCAGGTTTAGGTTCATTAACATTTTGTATTGCCCGAGAACACTGTAGTTGTTCAATAATAAAATTAATCCTCACAAATACAACTTGCCTAATAATTGTGCACACAGTGTATATCGGATATGTATACAAATGGTTTATCATTAACCAAAAACCTGATGTTGCTTCTGAATAATGCTCTAATTCTCCATGTTGCCTCCTGGGTCGCCTGTAGGCTTCCTGCCGACCATGGGCCCGGCCTGGGTCAACATGTACGGCTCCACCCGGCAGTACACCCTGATGGACGAGCACCAGGACCTCAACGAGGGCCTGGGGGAGGGAGTGTCCTTCAGAGCCCGCCTCCTGGTGTCGGTTGCCGTGGAGATCCTGGATACCACCTCCACGGAGATCGTCAGCTCCACGGAGGTACAGGTGGAGTCTGTCTCCAACATCTCGGAGGTGAGTGGGCAGCCCTGCATTGTCATGTGTTATATGATTTAACTCTTTAAGGGGCAGTGAACCAAAGGGACGGTGAGGTGTGTGTGGATGTATGTTTTCCGTCTGGTGGATGTCGATGGCCGTGTCCGAGAGAGTAAAATGCCACGGGGTGTGGCAGATTTTATAAACAACATTGCGTAATATAATGCTCATACACAACAATGGTACTAGCTAAAACAAAAGCATCACAAAGTTGCCATGGATCATGACCATGGGGATAACACATCCCCATCTCCTTCCCAGAACTCCCAGTCCAAATAGATTTTCGTTTTTACTGTTTACCGTTCCGATTCCAACTGAAACAATTCCACACTTACACACTTAAGGGCGAATTATGTATCAGACCTCCCTTGGTCAAACATCTCCACTCACAATCTCTTCGATGTTCGCGATCATAAGGCAAAGTGGCAGAACGGAAAACGCAGAAGCATCAGGACTACTGGGGATCCATGAAAGGTCCTCCGGCTCTTGTCTCCCTTGACCCCTGTTATTGAGCGAGTCAGCCCTGCATTAACACTCCCTGCCACCCTTTACGTTGATGTGCTGTAATGGCTCCGTGGTAAAGTCACATGATCCATAGTGCTACTGCTGGCCAAGAGCTCAAAACACGACATTTCTATGTCATCAGCCTTACCAAACTGCCACGGTCCGGCACTTTACCGATTCCCAGCCCTGTTTCTGTGTAAATTATGCCTTGAGGGGGAGAGGAGGAAGCCATAAAGAGTAAATTCACACTACACTTACCACGGTTAATGAGCGCCGAAACGCAGGCGGAGGAAGCAGTTAGGTGGAGGCCGGGCTCAGTTTATTATCTTTGACATGTTGCTGCAGAATAAACATAAAATAAAATACGATTCTTGCGTTTAAGAATCGACAAAACATCTCTTATTCCTCAATTGAATCACGTAATGAAATGCTGAGTCAGACTTGTGACACAGTGACAGTATTTGATTGAATAATGTCAAAAACAAAATCCACCCATCCATCCAGTGTATGTTGTAGAACCTGATTCAGCACTTATTTTAATTGCCCCTGTATTCTCCTGTTCAGAGCGCCACTGGGAAAATAGAAGAATTCTTCCTGTTTGGCTCATTCCTGGAGGCCACCATGATTGATCGAAAAATTGGCGACAAATCCATCAGCTTTGAGGTCACAATAGGTAAGTCAGGGCCCTGCTCATTTATTGATCTAGAGATAAAATATATTACATGTCGTGTACAATTTCAAAGTACAGCTCTATCTAATATCATTGGACTTTTTCTAATATCGTTGGGTACAACAATACAATGTTAATTAAAATCTGTAATATTTTAACAAAATTCCAACCTATTCTGTGATACCGGAATTTTCCCCCTGGGAACGATAAAGTAGATCTCATCTGATTTTAACACAACCTACTCCCGCAGGTAACTACGGCAACCAGATAGACGGGGTGAGCAAGCCGTCGTCGGCCAAGAAGAGGAAGAAAGACGGGGAGAGTGAGGAAGAGGAGTCGGACCTGATCCAGAACTCCAGCGAGGACGAGGCTGAGGAGGAGGGGGAGCTGCTGTCCGTCTCCTCCACCCCCCCCCTGAAGCCCTTCATCACAGACAGGTGGGAAGGGGGGGAACCAGGGGTCAAAGTTTGCATGGGAGCAATTTAGATGTTATTGCTTAGGGCACTTTCTGGTAGGAATTTCCCCATTAAAAACAGGGTCTCTATGACATTTATATGTGAAAGAAAGTTGTTTTAACAACATTTATAAAATAAGTATGAAGTCTGAAAAAAGCAAGCAATTATAATTTTTTACATTTTTCAAAGGAAGTACACAAGGGGTGCTCAGCTTTAGTATCTATTAAATAATGTCCATCGTGTGCATAGCTTTGGGGCTATTCTTCCCAATACTCTGCTTTCACTGTGTGCTTTCTTAATCGATCTGATGGTTATAAACGGCAGGAACTACTTCCACCTGCCCTACTTTGAGAAGAAGCCCTGCATCTACATCAAGAGCTGGTGGCAGGACCAGCGGCGGCGGCTGTACAACTCAAACATCATGGACAAGATGGCCGACAAGCTGGTCAGTCTGAGCCTCTTCCCCTTCCAGAGGGTTCTGGGTAAAGAATAAAACCTTTTTTTTGTCCTTTCTTCACATGATACACTCATGGCCTCTTAAATTGTAAATGATCTGCAATTCTACAGCGCTTTTCTAGCCACTGGCCACTCAAAGCGCTTCACAATCATTGCCAAACATCCTGCCATTCATGCACACATTCACAAACTGATGGCGGTGACAACATGCAAGGTAATATTGCAATATTTAAATGTATTCTATTCTCTTTCTTCTATCAACCTTAGCAGATCGATTGTAATGACACTGATTTCCCCCAGGATCAATGAAGCCTCTGAATGTAAACGTTTGAGAGCTGAAGCCGATGTTGTGTCCACCAGGAGGAGGGTCTGAACGACGTCCAGGAGATCATCAAGACGGAGACGGCCTTCCCCGAGCGCAGACTCAGAGGAGTGCTGGAGGAACTGGGCGCAGGCTGCAAGTACGTTCTTCTATAATCTTCTTTAGGCTTCTTTAATGGTAAATGGACTGCATTTATACAGAGCTTTTCTAACCAATGGGCACTCAAAGCGCTTTACAATACTGCCTCACATTCACCCATTCATTCACACATTCACACACCGACGGCGGTGTCAACCAAGCAAGGCGACAGCCAGCTCATCGGTAACAGTCAGGGTGAGGTGCCTTGCTCAGTGACACCTCGACACTCACTAGGAGGAATTGAGGATTGAACCAGCAACCTTCCGGTTACCAGCCAAACCGGTCTACATCCTGAGCCACATGCCGCACCTGTGTGCCACCCACTTTACCATTCAATATCACATCTTAGTAAATGCTACTCGTGAACCTCCTAAGATGGCGCAATTTGATTAGTGCGCTACCTTGGGATATTGGGCAATATCCCATGATTCAGAGCTCAGGGATATTGTTTTCATCGCAAAATGTCCCTCTTTGCAAGTGTTTCAGAGGATAAAAAATTACAAGAAATTCTACAAAATGCTATCCCTAAAAACACAAAAAGAGCAACACTATATGGTCTTCGCGTTTTTCAAGGTAAAATTAGCTTATTATTTATAAAACAAAAAGTAAAACTGTAGCTCGATGTTATTGAGTCTGACGTAATGGGGAGCACGCATGACGGTCGTCTCGTCACGCTAACAAAAACAAATAAAACGATAATTAAAACAAATAGATCCTAGTAAAAAGTTGTATCTTGTTTATTTTTGGAGTATTCACGTGTAGTATATACTAAAACAATTATTCACCTCAGACTCCGTGAATAGTGGGAAACAGTGGGGCTTTTCCCCACTATTCACTTCGCCTTTGGCAAATAATTGTTAAATATACATTCTTTATTTATTATTGCACCGCAGTTGAATACTTGAATACTACTATATATTGTGGTGCCCGCTCCTCGATGTCTCGGGGGTCAGAATATATATCACACAGCACAGTCAGGGTTAAGCTACACACGGCATTTATTACACGGATCCTTCACCATGGGGAACACATGCACTCTACATAGGGTCTCCGTGAGCCTCTATTCAGTTGGGGTCGCCAGTCCTTCCCCCATGCCACTCGTGTCCCTTCTCCCGTCCTGGTGCTCATTTTCAAATGGCTCCTGGGCTTTTTCCTCCCTCCGGCCAGGTGTCCCCTATCTCGCTGATTGGGGGGAGAGAAGTGATGCTCTCTGTCGCCGGTTAGTGGGTGGCGGCGGTATACGCCGTCCACCACTGATCCTCGGACCCGCCCGGGTCGAGGTTTAAGGGGCGGGATGCCACACTCCTCCACCGCTTGCTCAGGCCTCTGGTAGACGGGGAACCCGCCCAGGCAGGTATCCTGACGTGACAGGGCGTCGGCGTTGGCATGCTCACTGCCCGGTCGGTGGTCCACCTTAAAGCCGAAGTCCTGGAGGGCCAAGAACCATCGCGTCACCTGGGCGTTGGTATCTTTGGCACCGGCCATCCACTTCAGGGGGCGTGGTCGGTGACCAGGGTAAACTCCCTCCCTAGGAGATAGTACCTGAGTTTATCCAGGCTCCACTTGATGGCCAGGGCTTCCTTCTCTACCGTTGAGTAGTTCCGCTCGTTCGGTAATAGTTTTCGGCTGATGTACGTGATGGAGTGTTCCTCTCCGGCCCGGACCTGGGACAGGACTCCCCCCAGCCCCACCTCCGAAGCGTCCGTGTGCACTATCAGGGGGAAAGCAAAGTCGGGGGTTATGAACACTGGCTCCGAGCACAGGGCCTCGTGGAGCGTCCCAAAGGCCTGGTTGGCTGCCTCGGACCAGGTGATCTGGTCCGGCAGGGCCTTCCGGGTCAGGTCGTTCAGTGGGTTGGCCAGCGTGGCAAACCCGGGTATAAACCGCTGGTAATACCCGACTAGTCCTAAGAACGACTTCACCTGCTTTTTGGTGCGGGGATGGGGCCAGTCCCGGATGGTGGCCACCTTGCGCTCTTGTGGCCGAACGGTTCCCCGCCCTACCTGGTACCCCAGGTACGCCGTCTCCTCCAGCCCGAGACGACATTTTGCCGTGTTGGCAGTCAGGCCCGCCTTCCGCAACTCCCCCAGCACCGCCCTCAGCTGGCGGACGTCGACATCCCAGCTGTGGCTGTAGATGATGATGTCATCTATGTAGGCCGCTGCGTAGGCCTGGTGGGGCCTCAGGAGCTGGTCAATCATGCGCTGGAAGGTGGCCGGAGCGCCATGTACTCCGAAGGGGAGGACGGTGTACTGGTACAAACCCCCTGGAGTTGAGAACGCCATCTTCTCCCGGGCAGCCCGGGTCAACGGTACCTGTCAATACCCCTTGGTCAGGTTCAATGTCCAAAACGGGCAGGACCAAGGCTTTCGATTAGCTCGTCCACCCGGGGCATGGGGTAGGCGTCGAACTCGGACGCCTCGTTCAGCCTCCGGAAGTCATTACAGAAGCGATAGGTCCCATCTGGCTTTGGTACGAGGACTACCGGGCTGGACCAGGCACTGTGCGACTCCTCAATGACCCCAAACTGTAGCATCCGGCATACCTCGGCCTGTATGGCCTCCCTCCGGGCCTCCGGGATCCTATAGGGGTGGACTCTAAACTTCACTCCCGGTGCCGTCCGGATATCATGTTGGGCGATCGTGGTCCTCCCTGGAAGCTCGGAAAACACGTCCCGGTGCTGCATGACGATCTCGTCGAGGTCTTGCTTCTGGAGCGGGCTGAGGTCCTCCCCCACCGGGACCTCCGGGATCTCGCGTCGGGCCGCCAGCGCCAGGGGAGCAAGGTCAGGGGGTCCCCCCCCCCTCTCCACTGCTTCAAAATGTTAATGTGGTATATTTGGGTAGGCTTTCGCCTCCCTGGTTGTCTAACCCGGTAATTTACCTCCCGCACACGTTCAACCACCTCATAGGGTCCGTGCCACTTGGCAAGGAACTTACATTCCGCCGTGGGGACCAGGACCAGAACCAGGTCCCCAGGCTGGAAGGTTCGCAGCTGGGCTCCCCGGTTGTAGACCCTCACCTGAGCCTGCTGGGCTTGCCGGAGGTGTTCCCGGACGATGGGCCACACCTGGGCCATGCGGTCCCTCACCTGTTTCACATGGTCCAGGGTGGTGCGGTGGGGGGACGGCTGGCTCTCCCATGCCTCCTTGGCTATGTCCAGGATGCCGCGGGGCCTTTGTCCATACAGCAGCTCGAAGGGTGAGAATCCGGTGGACGCCTGGGGCACCTCCCGTTCGGCAAACAGTACATGTGGTAACAGCTGGTCCCAGTTCTTACCGTCCAGGTCCATGGCCTTTTTGAGCATCTGCTTTAAGGTTTTGTTGAACCGCTCCACTAGGCCATCCGTCTGGGGATGGTAGACTGAGGTCCGGAGCTGCTTTACCTGCATGAGTCAAAGTAATTCTTTCATTACGCAGGACATGAAGCAGGAGCCCTATTCAGTTAACACCTCTTTTGCTGTCGCTACCCGGCTAAACAGTAGCATTAGTTCCCGGGCGACCGCCTTCGTGGTGGCTGCGCGCAGGGGTAGGGCCCCGGCTGGCGTAGTCCACCAGTACCAGGATGTATCGTGTCCCCGGCTGGTCTTGGGAAGGGTTCCCACAATGTCCAGTGCTATTCGGTCAAAGGGAGTTTCTATGATCGGCATGGGGATAAGGGGGTTCCTGACTGTGGCCCGAGGCGCTACCCTCTGGCACTCGGGACACCCCTGACAGTGACGCTCGACATCCCTCTTTACCCCCGGCCAATAGAATCTCGCGAGGACCCGTTCCCGGGTCACGGCTCTTGGGGTACAATCCCCGCAAGAGCCGTGAACACCCCGTGTGGTGTCCGGACGACCACGTGGCAGGTCTCGTAGGTTCAGGTGTCCCCGTGCACGCAGGCCACCTCCATGGGTTTCCCTTCCCTTCCCGGCATCGACGCGTCCCGGTCTCCCGGGCAATAGTGGGCTATGTTGCCGGGCTGGCCGCACTTGTAGCACTGCCTCCCCTCGCGACTCTCCTGGATCACGATCGGTGGGTCGGGGGAGGGTGCCGAGGCCCCGGTTGTGGGTCCCCGTCGGTCTCGGCGGATCTCGGCGGGTCCCGGTACTGGCGCTCAGGTGCTGGGCCACCTGCCAGTTCTACAGCTGTCTGACCAGGTCATCCACTGTGTCAGGATAGTGGTGGGCCAGTACCCGTTGGGCGCCCGGCGGGAGCTGTCGTATGGTATTGTCTTTTATCACCCTGTCGATAGGGATGGGTCCTTCCCCGGTCGCTAGCCACCTCTTCACCAACCGACCGTGCTGTGCGATCTGCGTCCGCACCGCACCCCGGACGTCGAATCGCCAGTTGTGGAAGCATTGAGCGCGGGCCGCGAGGTTGTGACCGTAGTAGGCCAGGATCGCCGTAGTACGGCTTTGCGGAGCACGGCAATGCTCTTCGTGGTCTCCCGCTGTTGTTGCTGGCCGGCCGTAGCCGGGGTCCCATCCAGGTTCTGCATGCCGGACTGGTGGGTAGTCTACCTTGGTGTTGTAGTTCGGTTCCTCAGGTTGCCTGCATTCTCCACCATATGTGGTGCTCGCTCCTCGATGTCTCGGGGGTCAGAGTATATATCACACAGCACAGTCGGGGTTAAGCCACACATGGCATTTATTACACGGATCCTTCACCATGGGGAACACATGCACGCTACATAGGGTCTCCGTGAGCCTCTATTCAGTTGGGGTCGCCAGTCCTTCCCCTGTGCCACTCGTGTCCCTTCTCCCGTCCTGTCCCCCTTTTAAAATGGCTCCTGGGCTTTTTCCTCCCTCCGGCCAGGTGTCCCCTATCTCTGATTGGGGGGAGAGAAGTGATGCTCTCTGTCGCCGGTTAGTGGGTGGCGGCGGTATACGCCATCCACCACTGATCCTCGGACCCGCCCGGGCCGAGGTTTAAGGGGCGGGATGCCACAATATGTATAACTATAATATATAATGTAACCATCTGCCGGATGTGGTATGTTTTTATCCAAGCTGATGATTAAGTCTAACAAAGTAGTTTGGTGTTCATTTGTAGTTCTTGTCTGTTTTCTTCGCCCAGAAATGTAGTGAGCTCTGTGGTGTCTATCTCCCGGCTCATATGAGCCAAGAGATATTAAATGTGATTTTCTCATTGTTCTTCCAGTCGTTTCATGGCGCTGGCTAACAAGGATATGAACCAAGCTGGCAGAACTAGGCTGGACAGAGAGCGGCTCAAATCCTGCATGAGAGAGATGGTAGGCTGGCTTCTGAGCTAATAGAGGGAAACCAAGGAAATGGGTCTGTCAGGTTGAGGGAGAGTTAATTTGTGTGTGGGAGAGAGATAGATCGTTAATCATGCATTTATGTTTTTATCATTTACATTAACTATACTTATTTACAATATAGACATTATAATAATGCAAATACAAAATAAATATCTCATAACTATGTACAAGCAAATTCAAATTTATAATCAATAACATTTACAAAGAGAAATTGGTTATATTTTTTGATGTTCATTTTCTTAATATGTGTAAAATCCAGCCCAATGAACTGTTCATCCTATGCATAACATGGCCAGTGACACACTGACGCCCCCTGCAGGACAGTATGGGCCAGCAGGCCAAGCAGCTGCGCACGCAGGTGAAGAGGAACACCATCAAAGAGAAGCTCAAGCTGGTTCAGAACTTCCTGCAGAGGCTTCGCTTCCTGGCTGACGAGGTACACCGGCTTTCAGTGTTGCCTGCCTCCTCAGTGTTTATGTTTAGCCCTCTCGCTGGCGCTAACATTGGTCAGACTTGTTCGGAAGTGTATGTAGCACATTCCTCCAATTTGCAGTGTTGGCAAACACTGACTTTGAACAAAAGGCTATAAATATGGTTCTATCTGTACTTATTAGTTGCTTTGGATAAAAGCATCTGCCTGATAACTATTAAGATAAACAACCATCCTGTTTTATACATAAATAAAACTGTGGTACACATCTCCACAGTGCCCATAATATGCTCATCAGACCATCCAGCAAGTTACTGACCCCCCGATCAATCTCCTGATGTTTTCCCCCTCAGCCTCAGCACAGCATCCCAGACATCTTCATCTGGATGATGAGCAACAACAAGCGCGTGGCGTACGCCCGCGTCCCCTCCAAGGACATCCTCTACTCCATCGTGGACGAGGAGACCGGGAAGGACTGCGGCAAAGTCAAAGCGGCCTTCCTCAGGGTATGGTTCCCCCTCCTCCCCTCCACCTCTCTGCTCGTACAGGCCTCAGTGGGCGATGGTGGGGTGGGGGGGGGGTACACAGGGGCCGGTGTAACAGGCTGGGGCCACCAGATAGAGAGGTTCACACTGGTGATAAACCAGCGAGTCTCTGGGAGAACGGAAGCCAGCAGAGAGTATTCTGTGGCACGTTATGGGATGTGTAACATTTCTTAATTCATCGTGAGCAGTTCTAACTGGAGAGAAAGTGAAATCCGCGAGCTGCTGATCATGTGAGAGAATGTGATGCAGTCGCATTAAACGAAGACGTTGAAAGATGGTGTGATCAACGAGAGAAACTGAGAGAGGAACTGTTTTCATTTACACCAAAGATTCTAGACTAGAGAGTGCGCGCCAATCAATGAAACCTTATGCAGAATCAGATAAAGCCTGCTCTCTTTGCTGGGCAAAGCATGTTTCAGAAATCCGCACATTAAGATAAACGTAGTTGTCAAACCAGCTATTTTTGATTTTTGTAATATGGAATTATTTCAGGGGGGAAAATGCCGTGAAAAAATGTACGCAGTGCATTCAGGATTAGAACTGATATAGCATATGTCGGCCTAGTCCTAATCAATTGTATTTTAATATCTTTAGCATTCATATTGTTGCAGTCTATTCTTTTTGTAGGCTACTCTGCTGTTGGCCTTTATGGGGAGATATTTTAACCCTTTTTAACCCTATTTTCCTACAACATTCCTGCATCTCCCCCTCCTACAGACCCCATTTCAGCACCGTGTCAGTGAACAGTTACAAACCTACGAACGTCGTTAGAGCAGTGCACGCGCGTTCATGTTAAGAGGTGTAGAATGTTGGGGTATTTTAGTGTCTCTCTGTGTTCACATTTCTAGTCTACAAACAGGCCAGGGCCTCTCACACTGATACAAGGTGTTATTTCCAACATTCCGCCATTTGTTATGTCTCAACAAGAATGAATCAACCTGGTTGTTTGGGACATAACCAGGGCCACATACCTTGTCAAGGGTGCGAGTGCTTCTCTTCTCACGTTCACATTTCTTTGTTATAAACACTTTTCTTTGTTATAAATACAACCCTTTGGTTCGGGAAGAAGAGGGATCAACAGCCAATGAACATGTCTCGAAACTGCTCCTCAACCGCGTACAATATAGATTATTCAACCTAAGTCAGCACAGACTGACAATGGTGACAGGGCAGTTCAAAGGTTTATTGATTGCACCGATGATCAGGATCGGGCAGGCAGAGTACACGGGGACAGGCAAGTGTTCGGGGACCGGCAGGCAACCAGGTAGACTGGGGGTACCGTAACCGGCGGGTAGTCGGACAGGTGGGGACTCGATCACTGGCGGGTGATCAGGCAGGCAAGGGCTCGTCAGCGGGCGGGTAGCCGGGCAGGCGAGGGGTCGATATCAGGAGGGCAGACAGGCAGGCGAGGAGCCGGAAACAGGGGAGCAGACAGGCCGGCAGGGACTCGACAACAGGCGGGTGGTCAGACAGGCGAGGGTTCGTAACAGGCAGGATCAGCGTTGGAGAAACTGTTCTGGAGTTGCGGGAAAGCTCCGTGAGTAACGAGACGATCTGGCAGAGACTGAGTAGAGAGAGAGGATTGATATAGAGGGAGCACAGGTGAAGGTGGTTGAGCTAATGAGGTGAGATCAGCATAGCAGGCAGATGAATGGGAAAATCAGGAGCGGACCATGACAGTACCCCCCCTCGGCAAGGGACGGCTCCCGACGTCCTAGGCCGAGCTGGGAGGGTGGAGGGGGGCCCGGAGGAGGGTTAGGATTCCTCCGAAGCAACGGAGACCGCGTCCTCCGTAGATGAGGAGGACATGACATCGGTGTCCCTTCTCATCGGAGGGTCAGAAGGTCCATCCGCCGATGGAGCCGTAGCGGGCGGGCGTGAGGACGAGGCAGGCTGGTCAGGGTGTGACCAGTGGAAGTCCGAGATGAGACGGGCGTCTATGATGAAGTGAGCTGAGATCCAGGAGCGCTCCTCCGGACCGTACCCCTCCGTACCCCCGTCGGCGGGCGGGTAGTTGGGCAGGCGAGGGGTCGATATCAGGAGGGCAGACAGGCAGGCGAGGAGCCGGAAACAGGGGAGCAGACAGGCCGGCAGGGACTCAACAACAGGCGGGTGGTCAGACAGGTGAGGGTTTGGTAACAGGCAGGAACATGGATCCATCGTTATCGGGATCCAGGGCCCTGGGCTATACTGCACCCTCATCACTGGGCTGAGGTGTGCTGGGTTCGAAGCGTACCCGCCGGTGGAAAATGGGCATTATTCACACAAACAAACAATTGGACACCATTGTTATAGTACTACTTTTAAATATATTTGATGTTCCTTTAAAGACAGGCCAGTGAAGAGAGACAGGGAAGTAGGATGTAGAAGAGATTTAATGTAGCTTAGGACCACAGGTGGGAGTAGAACCTGGGTCACTAGGAGGCAATTTCCTACATGGTTGGCACACCAGTGTTTTTGTCACAAAGCATCAATATAAATATTTGTTTATAGAAATAAGTCTTTGAACAATGTTCCATGTCGAGGTAGACTTTAACATCAGTCACATGATTGTGTCAAAAACACCATGAACATGTGCGATGTAATGTTGTCATGTATATGGACAGATTATCTTTAAAGACCCATCCGCCGTCCTTCGTCTGATCTCTTCCTCTGTGTCCCTCACAGCTCCCCGGGAAGAAAGGGTTCGGGCCGGCGGGCTGGACGGTGCAGGCCAAACTGGAGCTCTACCTGTGGCTGGGCCTCAACAAGCAGAGGAAGGACTTCCTGTGCGGCCTGCCCAACGGCTTTGAGGAGACCAAAGCCGCCAGGACGGGGCCAGGGCTCCAGTCCGTGCCCCCCATCAGCCTCGTCTACAACAGTGAGCGCAGGGAGGGAGGGAGCCATCTGGCTGGGTCCACCTGATTACAATTCATCCCACGACCACAAAAATTCAATTTAACGGAGATGCGCTCAACTTTGCTGGAAACGCATTAACTTTTTGCCCTTTCATTTAATTTATAAATGTAATTGGATCTCACTGCCGACGTTTTCCAATCAAAATTGATTGTGAGTTCATCCACCCTGTTTTTGTAGCTTCTCTGAAGTTAATGAGATATCTGTAAACTTCTGCTGTCAACAGACAAATTGTTGACTTCAGAAGAGTTGTTGAAATTTAACAACTTCGGTAAGACAGGCAAACACCAGTTTACAAATTCTTGTATCTATAAATCTATAAATCCAATAGTAGACCTTGATTCAATATGTGTTGATGTGCATGTGTGTGTGTGTTATTATGCCTGTCTGTGTTTGTGTGTGTGTGTGTGTGTGTGTGTTATCGTGTGTGTGTGTGTGTGTTATCATGCCTGTGTGTGTGTGTGTGTGTGTTATCATGCCTGTGTGTGTGTGTGTGTGTGTGTGTGTGTGTGTGTGTGTGTGTGTGTGTGTTATCGTGCCTTTGTGTGTGTGTGTGTGTGTGTGTGTGCCACAGTGAAGCAGGTGTTCCAGCTGAGAGCTCACATGTACCAGGCCCGGAGTCTGTTTGCTGCCGACAGCAGCGGCCTCTCGGACCCCTTTGCCAGGGTCTTCTTCTCGTCACACAGCCAGGTCACGGAGGTAGGAGCTCTACCTACTGGGGGGGGAGGGGAGACGGATTGCCTGGCAACTGAACTTGAGGGTTGCTAGTTTGATAGCCCCCCCCGAGGAAGAGTCTGGAAGTGTGCCTGAACCAGGCCTGTAAGCAGTAGCGGCGCCTAAGGATTATGATTGCAGGAGCTACGGGGGGCTACATTGATTATCTAGCCGCTGCTGCCTCTAAGGAATGGCCCACTGTGTGCAGGTGCTGAGTGAGACGCTGTGTCCCACCTGGGACCAGCTGCTGGTGTTTGACGACGTGGAGCTGTTCGGGGAGGCCAGCGAGCTGAGGGATGACCCCCCCATCATCGTGGTGGAGATCTACGACCAGGACACTGTGGTAGGAGCCTGGTCTGAGGGAGGCATGGAGGAGGAATGGGTTGTAGATATTATATATATATATATATATATACTGTATTTATTTATAAATAGATGGGTGGATAGATACATCTTTGAATACATAGATGGATATGATAGATGCATAGATTATCATGAAATGGTATGAATGATGAATGAATGAACCATCTGAGGCTGTGAGAGTTTGGGAGGAACATAGGTAGATGATATGTGGGTCAGTGTCCGACATGCAATGATATGCGTAAAAATGAATAGTTGAAGTCTAAATCAACAGGTGAAATGCTATGAGTTTGACCTTGCTCTAAGCCAAATGTCTCTGCTTATCCATTCTTCTCTCTGCACTGTCTTGTCTGCCCCTTGATTCACCCGACAACCCTTGCCTCTGTCCATGTTAACCCTGGTCCCTGCTGTGTTGGCTGAGTAGAGTGTGGATGCACTAGTTTCACATTAGATGCAGTAGCATACATGAAGCATGAATAGTTTGCCTTTGAACTCTTCCATCCATCCATTGCTAATGAAATGTTGCATGTTCTCTCTTTCTGTCTTAGCTGAGTTGGGTTTGTAAAGAAAGTAGTAAGAACGGATGAACATAGTCTAGCTGCTGCTTGATAGGCCGATTGGTCGATTGTAAATATAGTCGTGCCCCCCATAATATCCCAAATAATATGGAAGCATGCATGAGTCACCTAGGGTGCGTTACCTTAATTTCATTCAAATGGGTTCCATCCAACCCCCAGAATGGTTAAGTGAGACACTTCATAATCCTCAGTGGAGGTGGTTATTGCTTGCCATAAACTTTTTTGGGCTTTAAAACCTGCATAGTAGAGTTTGACACAAACGCGCTTTTTATTTATTTATTTCTCAGTAAGCTTTGTTAGAAGAAGCACACTCCGTGCCACAGTGACCCCAAGTGGCCCTCACTGGAACTGCATACCTCTAACTAACACTTCCTAATTGTTCCCTGACTGTCCGTCCCATACAACTATTATTTTTCTTTTCTTTAATTCATCTTTTCTCTCTCTCTCTCTCTCTCTCTCTCTCTCTCTCTCTCTCTCTCTCTCTCTCTCTCTCTCTCTCTCTCTCTGTCGCTCTCGCTCTCCCTCTCTATTTCCCCCCCTAATGTCACCTCACCACCACCACCATGTACAGGGTAAAGCTGAGTTCATAGGTCGGGCGTTTGCCAAGCCCATCACCAAGATGTGTGACGAGCACTACGGGCCCCCCCGGTTCCCCCCGCAGCTGGAGTACTACCAGCTGTACCGTGGGAACAACACCGCGGGGGACCTGCTGGCCGCCTTCGAGCTGCTCCAGGTAAGGATGAATAATGCAGGAGCTCCGGAACAAACAGGAATACTGTAGAGCACTCTGAGGAGAACGGGACCATGAGGAACATGACCTGAATAAGGCCCTGGCCATGATAAAAGCACTAAAGTTTAGGCTTTCCACTAGCCCTCTTAGATCTAAACCTCACCAGCATGTCCTGTAACTCATGTGATGTGTCTTTCTCGGGTCTTGTTTCTGAACACGTCTTTCTTTTCTCTTCCTATCTCTGTCTCATGTCCGTGTGGACCCTTTCGCCCCTCGTCATGATGGTCCATCGCCAAACAACCTGTCCTCAAACGCACTTGCTGCACGGGGCAAAACATCCCTTTAACCTCAATCCCTTAAACCTTTACTCCTCCACCTCTCCACCCATTCTCCTCTCTTCCTTTTCCGTAACTCTTGCTCCTCCTGGTCCTCCTCCTCCTCCTTCTCCTTTCCACAGATGCCTTTTGATGAGGAGGAGATGAGACGAGCTCTGATCAACGTACATAGTTTCGCTGTTCCTCAGATAAAGGTGCTTTCTTTTCTCTCTCTCTCTCTCTCTCTCTCTCTCTCTCTCTCTGCCCATCTCCTTACACTACAACCAGTCACACCATCTCCATTTTGCCAAATCTTCTGCTCTTTAAGTACAATTGACTGTCTCTAACATTTTCCTCTTCATCTTTAACTTACTTTTAAATTGACTTTGATCGCATCAAACCTTTCAGTATTGCCACTAAAGACATCAAACCTGGGATAGGAATACAATAAAGCATGAGGGAGGATCATGTTGTTTTCAGTGATGAATAGCAGTTGTCATGTTCTGACCCTCACCGTCTCCCCTCGGTGAACAGATTGGCCAAGCAGGGAAGGCCGGGCTCCCCCCCATAGACGGGCCCACCGACCCTGAACGGGGACCCATCCTCCCTGTGCCCCTGGGCATCCGGCCTGTTCTGAGCCGCTACCGCATAGAGGTAGACACCCCCGCATTCACTCACCATTCGCTGTTTAATTTACTGGTCCAGTCCAGACCGACCTATGGTCAATTCAAACACAGGTCATGAGGAAACAGGTCTAACTCAATGAACACTGGGGGTGTGTCTACGGTCCTCGCCTCTGGAACAGCCTGCCGGAGGAGCTCAGGACATCACAATCTGTGAACACCCTTAAGACATACCTATTTCATTTAGCCTTCTCTAAGCAAGACCATCCAGCCTACTAGGGGCGTGTGTTCCGTTGTTCAGGGTGTTGCACCACTTACATCCATCGTGCCCCCTCCTCCCCCCGGGTCAGGTGCTGTTCTGGGGCCTGAGGGGCCTGAAGAGGGTGAACCTGGCCCTGGTGGACCGGCCCCGAGTGGACATAGAGTGTGCCGGCAGAGGGGTTCAATCGGCCCTCATCCAGAACTACAAGAAGAACCCAAACTTCAGCTGCCTGGTCAAGTGGTTCGAGGTGGTACGTGCTGCACACCGTTGAGTCCGGCTGGTCGGTCCGGTCTGACACCAACAGTCTGTTAACCACCAGTCATTTTGTCATATTATTAGGGGTGGGAATCTTAGGGTACCTCACGATACGATATGCGATACATGACCCGCGATACCGATAATATCGCGAAACAGCGATTCTGCAATAATTGATATATTGTTAGACAATCCTATAACGATACATCACGATATATGTCTAACGATTAATACAAAATACACCTAATGGGGTTAAGAGGTAACAACGTTAATTGCCATACGTGTATACATTAAGCGATCACAGGAAGGTGTGAGCATATGGTCACGGTAACAGAGACACAATAATAACGTCCAATTCACAAAGCGATTGGGTCTGTCCTCACGGTGGCTGTACCTCTGACCGCAGGACCTGCCGGAGAACGAGCTGCTCCACCCTCCTCTGAACATCCGGGTGGTGGACTGCCGGGCGTTCGGCCGCTACACCCTGGTGGGCTCCCACGCCGTCACCAGCCTCCGGAGGTTCATCTACAGCCCCCCTGACAAGACCTCCAACAACTGGGCCAGTGCAGGTACCAGCTTTAGTGCTGTGTCCCGGCAGCCTAATATGATCAGTGCTGATATTTTCAACAAGGCCTTTTACTGAATTATAGTTTCTGTAGTGTAGAATTATTACTTTCCTTTCCATAATAATTTCTGATCATATTTATCATCGGATGTCAGATGTTTGAGCGTGACATATGCACATTAAATGTTGCACATGTGTTTCAACCCATTTTGCAGTGCAGTGTGAGTCTGTATCCTTAACTTACTACTTCTTTACTTCTCTCTGCTTCCTGGTGTGGACCACTGTATGCCATGCATAGTGCCTTTGCACAACTCTCTATATCTTGTGTCTTATCAATGGATCTTTCTGTCTCCCTGTCCTTCTGCTTCTCCTCCAACTCTCAACTTTCAACGGCCCTGGCGTGTCCTGTCCTCTCCTTCCTGGGTGCTGTGTTGCTGTGTTGCTGTGTTGCTGTGTTGCTGTGTGGCTGTGCTTCCCCTGACTCCAGCTAAGCTAATGAACGGTTACATGGTCCTGACCAATGGCGGCTCACGCTCCGGCTCCTCACCCAGCCTGTACTCCCGCCCCCCGTCCCGCACCCTCTCTCGCCCCGCAGGTGACATCATCCTCAGCATGGACTCCGAGCCCTCAGTCAGGAAGATGGACACCGTGGTCAAGCTGGAGGCAGTAAGCCTTTCTGTGTGTGTGTGTGTGTGTGTGTGTTCAATGTGTTCAATGTGCTGCATAGATGCGTGTCGCCTGTTGTGAGTATTAATCCCTGTGCTTTCTGTGACCCGGGCCTCCTGCCCTCCTCCACCACTACTGTAGACATCTGATGCAGTGGTCAAGGTGGACATGGTGAGTCCCTGTAGAAATATGCCAATGAATCTGTGTAGCGGCTGGGCGGGTGCTTTGCTTTGCTGGGAATGAAGCCAACCAGATAAGAGCCGGTGAGTGCCTTTACTTTGACACTTTGTACACACAGAAGGAAGTGGAGAACGAGAAGGACAAGAAGAAGAAGAAGAAGAAGAAGAAGGGCGAGGCAGAGGAGGAGGAGGAGACTGACGAGAGCACGCTGGACTGGTGGTCCAAATACTTTGCTTCAATTGAGACACACATGGAGGTACGTGCACTTTATTCTCATCTGTTGCTCACTTGTGGGTGGTGGGTTTCTTTGTACGAAATTCCTTAATTTCCTGATTAATAAAGTGCATCAAAATCAAATCTGAAGGAGATGTGTCATTGAGTATGTTGGTGCTTTGCATATAATAAATAGTAAAAATGGGAGCCGCACTGCGTTGCCTTTTGGTCTGAGCCGAGAAAAAACCAGAGCGGGGCGATGAGCCTTATGACTGTCGCATAGCAACCACAGAATATCCATATCTAAACGCACAATAAATCTGCCCTCTTTTTCCTCGGTTTGACAATTTTTCAACCCAGGGCGCCAAGGGCAGAAACCATTATATTCTATTCTGTGAAATATTCATAGCTTACCTTCCGACGTCAGCATTGCTGAATCTGGCAGTCGCTTGCAAATGCATGTCTGGGAGGAATGTTGAGAATGAGGTCATGATGTGTAGATCCTGAAGGCCCAGGAGGCGGCCCAGGCAGAGGCAGAGGAGCGGGAGGACCTGGAGATCGCTGCGGAGGGAGCAGGTAAGACAAGCCCCATGGGAGTCTGCTCCACATACCGATTGCTTTGATTGCCACTAGTAGGGAAAGAGGAGAAGAGGCATGAGGTTCTGGTCCTAATGATCCCAATGGTTCTGTGACGGTCTGCTCTGTTTGCTTCTGATCCCTGAAGCTGAAACAGAATGCAATTCATGTTGTTGTTGAATCACAAAGGGGGGCTTTAATATCCTAGCAAACAGGTGCAATTATGAAAACGAAATCATGCCCCTCTGAAAGCACATTGGTACAAATGGACCTTTTTATTGCCCAAATCTTAATTTAAATTATTTTTTATACTCAGTATTCTTTTATTTGTTTGTTTGCTGTAGATAAGGTGGGTTTGGTAGAGCGACATTGTGGTGTGATGCATGGACATTGAAAGCCTCTCCTCACATTCTTCCTATTCATATGTATAGCGCCCGGCGGACGCGGGCTTTGGTTCTTGGTCATCATCCATTGCCATTGTCCATCGCGCCTCCTCTCCCAGTCAGCTCAGCTTGACCTAGCAGCTCTGCCTTACACATGAAAGTTGGCCGATACTATTATCCTCAATGCACTAACATTTAATAATGACCGATCCTAATCCTAAACATACTCTCCCTTTCATCTGTCATTTAAAAGATGTAAGAATGATTAAGATGACATTGATTGAATTTACTCATTTTGGTTGCTCTACTGATTATTATCAGCCGAGATCAAAATTCTGTTTTAAATGTTCTTAATGTCTGCCCAGACTGCCCGGACAACTGTCAGCTTTCTTGTTCGATGACATTTGGAGTGCTGCTGTGTTTACTGCCCTCCGGACCCCCCATTACCCCCCCCCCCCCCCCCCCCCCACCCTCCCTCCCCCCCACAACACTCTCCATCTCCACACCGGCCTCCACCTCTACCTAACTCAGATCTGATCCACTCCGACGACCTGCTTACCAAAGGCTCAAAGAGCAGGGACAAGGGCCGAGACAGGAGGGGGCCCAAGGACAGGAAGAAAGCCGGCCACTTCATGGAGGGCCCAGAGAAACGAGGCCCCAGGCCCCGAGTGGACGAGCTGCTGGTCGGTGCATTACTTCCCTCCCTTGACGTTACATTTACGTGTTATATTACATTGCCTTTGGGTGTTGAGCTATGTGTTTCGATGCTGGCTGACCTCTCAACACATAATGTGCAGCTCTCAGTGTTTCACAGAATGGAAGGAATAATTTGTAGTTTGATAATTAAAAAATACCACAGGGAACAATCGGGCTGTGAAACATTGCAGTGCAGAAGGGGAGATAATGAGCTGAGAAAATGTGTTTACAGAGTGCTTACTTTAGGGTTAATCTGGTTTTAGCCATTGTGTTTCAATATTAACAATGAACAAATGCTGTTGTGAACCGGTTGTCTGTGCTGCTGCTGTTACAGGTGTACAACCAGGAGCTGGAGGATGAGTATGGTAACTTTGAGGACTGGCTGCACACCTTCAACCTGTACCGAGGCAAGGCCGGGGACGACGACGAACGCGCCCTGGACGACGACCGGATCGTGGGCAGGTTCAAGGTGGGACCAGCATCCTGACGTTTTGGTTTGGATCAACAAACAGGCGTCACCCAACACCGACATCCAACCTCAATCCACACATCTAAGCTAACACAAAAGCGTGAGAGAAAGAGTTGTGAGGTGGAGTCCGTGCCCTCGATGACTTTCTATTCATTTATATTGAGGGGATTTTGCTGACGCTTTTATCCAAAACAACTTACAACCACTCATTCACACATTCACACAACCCGCTCTACCTCCTGAGCTACTGCTGCCCCAAATTCAGATCATTTTGTTCTTCTCTCTCCTTGTACCTGTTGCCCAGGGCTCCTTGTGCATGTACAAGGTGCCTCTGTCCGAGGAGATCACCAGGGACGTGGGCTTCGACCCCAACATGGGCATGTTCCAGAGCATTCCTCACAACGACCCAATCAACGTCCTGGTGCGCGTGTACGTGGTCAGGGTGAGTCCACGCCCAAACTGTGAACCTTGAAGCACACGCTTGACCAAAAGACTGTTCAGAACAGAATTGTTTTATTCTATTGCATTCTCATCCCAGGCGACAGACCTTCACCCTGCCGACATCAATGGCAAGGCAGACCCTTACATCGTTATCAAACTGGGCAAGTCGGACTTCCGTGACAAGGAGAACTACATCTCCAAGCAGCTCAACCCCGTCTTTGGCAAGTGAGTGAAAAGAGCATTGGTCCAACAGAGCATCCATACATGTTATGATGGGGAATAATTAGCATCACGTTAGCCTCATAGCATAATTCCATTAGTCATATTTTGGCAAAATTATGATATCTAACCTAACTCTCCTCTCCAAATGCTGCAATTATGCTACGATTCTAACTATATGGAAAAGAGAAAACACGCAAACAAACAAACTGGAAATAAAATAAAACAATTATTTATTTTGTTGTGGAACATTAACTCTGTTCAAGTCGATCGACGTCAAGTACCTTTCTCCGGTCAACAATATTTCTTTCATTCAATTCACTTTTATTTATTTAGCCCTTAGTCACATGTACAGGGGCTTAACAGGCCATATATGAATGACCCCCCCTGACCCTAGCCCACCAGAGGGCAAGAAACAACTCCCTCCTCCCCGCTTTGCGTTACCTCTCCAATCTCTTTTGTGTCCTCCACCCTGCTCCCACACTTCCCCTTCAGGTCCTTTGACATCGAGGCCACCTTCCCCATGGAGTCCATGCTCACGGTGTCGGTGTACGACTGGGACCTGGTGGGCACAGACGACCTGATCGGGGAGACCAAGATTGACCTGGAGAACCGCTTCTACAGCAAGCACAGAGCCACCTGTGGCATCAGCTCCACCTACTCTGTGTGAGCATTTATATGTGTCTTCATTCATGTCTCATGAATCGTATTGTGCTAACCAGGTAGCCCACTGCTATATTACGCTGCTGTGTCTGTTACCTGCCCTCATTCGCTCAGTAATAGATGCAGGATGCAGTAGTTGAGCGCTGAGAGCTGACCAGCTATGTTTGGTGCTGCCGGTGGCAGCTCTTGTAATGTGTAGGGAAGGAATTGCTCAACTAGCACATGGTCCTTCTATAATTGTTTTAATGGCTTTTTAGCAAAGGACAGATTGTGGAGGAGATTAGATAATCACAGTTGCCTCAAAGTAGCACTGAAGGTTTATTTGTAAAGTATTAGTGTTCTATTAATTGCATTACATTTAAAGAGCCAGTGAACCCACTTTTTCAGATGGAATTCAAACACTATGTGATTAAAAAAAAATAAAAGTGGAGTGCGTGTTATCCCACTGTTTACAACCCATGCCAACTTAATGATAGTTGTTTAGTACCGTTGTTGTGTAAATGTTTTGAGAATTATAATAAGCAATGTTGTAAATTAAATCCACCACACACCGTAGCGTTATACTATAGGTGTCCGCGAAGCCTAACCCTCACTCGGACGCGGACATTAAATACATTGCTGCTCAGATGGAGCTTCACTATCCACACACACATTGTGTGTGTTAAACAATAAGTGCCCGAGAAGCCCAACTTTCTCGCGGACGCCGCAATCAACGGCTGCCCAGACAAAGCTCCACTCACACTGCGCTGCCGCTGCCTTGCTTGTGACCGCATTTTCAAAAAATTGGGGACTAAGTAGCAGTGAAAAAGTGGAATGGATTACCATGTTGACGATCATATAAGGCAAAAATAATTTGGGGTTGGCTGGCTCTTTAATGTTTGAGTCAGCCAACCCCAGATCTGAGCCCCAGATCAAAGATCTGGGGCTCAGATCAGATCAAAGATCTGGGGCTCAGAGATCAATGCTGCTGTGGCTTTGGGCCTCTGGGACATGTAGGAACGGATACAACGTGTGGCGGGACCCTATGAAGCCCAGCCAGATCCTGGCCAAGCTGTGCAAGGAGGGCAAGCTGGAGGCGCCTCAGTACGGCCCGGGCGGGAAGGTGAAGGTGGCCAACCGCATCTTCTTTGGCGCCGCCGAGATTGAAGACGAAAGCGGTAGAGCACCACAACTCATTCACACCCGTCTCCCTTTTGTTGTTTCGTATCTGTACATCTCCTTAAAACAACTTCAACTCATTATTATCCTATTTGACTTACTGTTAGTAAAGCGTTCTCTGTTCATGGTGCTGACCCATCACCATGAACAGTACATCTTCTGCTTCACTTCTACCATCATGCACACTGTTCCAGGTATGAAGAGACAGACGGAGGAGCACCTAGCTCTGACCGTGTTGAGGCACTGGGAGGAGATCCCCAGGGTGGGCTGCCCCCTCATCCCTGAGCATGTGGAGACCCGACCCTTGCTGAACCCAGACAAACCCGGCATTGAACAAGTACCCCACGCCTTCTCCAGCACTGTCACACCTCACTCTGTACTGTGAACGCCATCGGCGAGAGCAGCTGCTTCAGCGACGGTATTAAACTGCTCCCCTGCTTCCAAAGGGCCGGATCGAGATGTGGGTGGACATGTTCTCCATGGACATGCCAGCGCCCGGGCCCGCCATCGACATATCACCAAGGAAACCCAAGAGGTAGGCCCCAGACGAGTGCTGTCAGGGCTGACAAGGAACATTAAATATAAATGCAACAGTGTTAAGAACAGCTGTCAGAGTCACTGTTATCGAATGTAACATCGTTTAATCCAACTTCCATTCCTCCTGCTGCCTGAGTAGAATGACCTGTAGTTTTACCAGCAGAGCTAAGTAGCCTCGCTCCCAGGGCTAACAGGGTTAACAATACTACGGGTGAGAGTTCTTTCAACGGGTTAGTTCTGTAATGTTCCACCCAAGCCCAACAGAGTGTGTGTGTATGTGTGTGTACGTGTGTTCCTTCCTCCCCCCTCCTCACCAGATATGATCTCAGGGTGATTATTTGGAATACAGACGAAGTAATACTGGAGGACGATGATTACTTCACTGGGGAAAAGTCCAGTGACATATTTGTCCGGGGGTAGGTACAGCCAGGGGGCGCCGGTGAGCTCTTGTGCCCTGGCAGGGTTGTGCCTCGTATGGTTGTTTGCCGTTAATCTTTTGATTTGTTGTTGTTTTGTTGTGTTCCTTGTTTTGTTTTTGTGCCACCCCCATCTTTCTTTCTGTCTTTTCTTTCTTTTGTTTTCCGTTGTGCGTTTTGTTTTGGCGTGTGTTTTTCTATTTGTGTGTGTTTGTCTGTCTCCCTGTCTGCGTGTCGTCCTCTCTCTCTCCTCTCGGGTCAATGCAACGCTGTCGCCTAGCTTTGAGCTTCGTGTAATTATTTGGAACACTGATGACGTAATTCTAGAGGACGATGGTTTCATGACAGGAGAGAAGATGTCTGACATCTATGTCAGGGGGTAAACACACACGATTCCATCGCATGGCTCGTACGACCTCCCCCCAACACTCTCTTCCCCCTCTTTCCCTGGGTCCTGTTCTGTTATCCCCCCCCCACCCCCATTAACCGCCCCCTTCCACCAAACAGCATGTGACCCCCTTCCCCCCCTTACCCTTCCAGCAGTTATTCCGTCCCATTTGAAAGGACCGCAGACAGACAGGACTATAGCACAGACGACTTATATTAAAGTATATTCAATTTAGGGCCGCAGCGACCTTTTGAAATAACCACCACAAATCTGTCCCTTGTTCTTCTGTTAAAGCCTGCTCTGCATTACAGTTTGATTAGATTAGAGGATTGATCAGATGTTTGTGTTCTGGTCCTGTTTGGTCATGTTCTGCTGTTGACCCTTGCATTTGCTTTAAGCTTCGCTCGAAGATGTTCAAAGACAATGTTTTCAAGAATGAATGCATGGAATAATCCATTTAATTGCATGCAACTCCAACCAATGATGTTCTTAAGTGTTGTCCTTTTTCCAACCGTTTCAAGACACTGGGTCCTCTGTCAGGCAGATTTAGACGTCACACATAAGGGCTTTGTTGAGCTAAAGGTGCCACTATCCAACAAGTCCGTGTTCCCTGGACAAACACAGTTCCACTCATATATTTCTTTAAAGATACATGCTGTTTGGCATTGTCCACAGTCATGTTTTGATCAGAAAATTTAACAGTAAAGGCACTTATTGTTATATTGTACTTAATGTTAGCTAATTGCATGTTGTTGAGAGCACATCTTTGCTCTTCCATCTCCTCATCCGTTAATGAGAAATATGATCCACTAGCATAGGCCTACCTCAACATTATTTATCATTTGCTTGCCAGTGCCCCTGTTTGCATTGATCAACCTCATACGGTTCAAAAGATGCCTTTTGACAGAAAGGTTTCTTCTGTGCATGGAAATATATGAAAACAATGTGAGACTGCAACAGCAAATCAGAATGAAGACACACATTACGATCAAATAGGTGCAGGGCCACTCAAAAGCTACACTGCTACGTTGGCCTATCGATCTGATTTGTTGTTCGGGATTTGCATTACATGAGTCAATCCCTAACAATAACCAACACATGACATCCCTCAGACGACAAATGGCTCTCCATAAGGGACAGCTAGGAAGTCCTCATTGCACATCCTCAAAACACACATACAAGTACCTCAAGTCCAGGGAACGCCTGCAAACAACACAATACAGACCCTCCCACCACACCAGACGAGCCAGTGTCGATGTCAGTGTGACTACCCGCTGGACCCCCCCTGGTGCTGAACACCCCCTCCCTGGTGCCCCCCCCAACCTCTAGATGGCTGAAAGGCCAGCAGGAGGACAAGCAGGACACGGATGTGCACTACCACTCGCTGACGGGCGAGGGCAACTTCAACTGGCGCTTCGTCTACCCCTTTGAGTACCTGATGGCCGAGGAGAAGATCGTCATCTCCAAGAAGGAGTCCATGTTCTCCTGGGACGAGACCGAGTACAAGATCCCTGCCCGCCTCACGCTGCAGGTCTGGGACGCCGACCACTTCTCCGCCGATGACTTCCTGGGTGAGTCTGAGATAAGATAAGGGCTTGTGCGTGTTGTGAGGGGTGAGGTTAATACGTCAGGTTGGCAATGGTTGAGTTTTGGGATAAGATACAGTATCTTATCATAGTAGTACCTTTACCATTAGGGCATTTAGCTAACGCTTTTATCCAAAACAACTTACAATAAGTACATTTGTCAGAAGAGGGTGAAACAATACATCGCTGTCGGTACAGTAGGGATGTTCATAGAAACAAGTGCCAAGCACCAATAATCGTTAGGTAAACTCATTCCCCGTATGCAAAAAAGATAGCTAGGATAAGATGCTAAACAATTAAGTACTATTTATTAATCAGTTTTTTGGTTTTTATATAAGTGCATACTGTAAGACCCAGAACGTACAACATACAATAAGTGCGTACATTAAGTGTAAGGATGTACAACATACAATAAGTGCGTAGGAGGGGTGCCTATGCACAGTCTAGGTGAACTCTGAACAACTCTAAAATGGCCAACATATCATCCTCAATTCTTTATTTTTGCTGAACTGACCAGAAAACAAGGACTTGACCAGGGTCTGCTTGTGCGTTCCAGGTGCTATCGAGTTGGACCTGAACCGGTTCCCTCGCGGCGCTAAGACAGCCAAGCAGTGCTCCATCAACATGGTCCGCAAGGAGCTGCAGCTGCCCACCATCTCCATCTTCAAGCAGAAGAGGGTGAAGGGGTGGTGGCCCTTCGTGGCCCGTGATGAGAACGATGAGATAGAGCTCACGGTTAGTTCATATTCATGTTTTACGCTCATTATACCTTTTATTAAATTTTTACAGACATACAAATTATACACACATGCACCTCAAGGCTTTTGCTCAAGTGATATGACCGAGTGACTATGAAATTATACCTATACATTACACCTGTAAATACTGTTAAATAACCAATAGATATGAAGAAGATAACAATATATTGGGGTCTCATGTACTGAATATTATTTGGATTCATACACTGAAATGTAAACTCAAGTTTAAAACCATTCATCGATGTGAATTTTAAACAAATTTGGGTTGGAGTTTAAAGCTAAATTCCTAGGAACTATTTTCCTTTTCTTTTTTGTACATATGTATAACTGGTTTTCATCATAGCATTTTGAGACTGCTCCACATGCACTCCCCTCTTTTGGCAGGGTAAAGTGGAAGCAGAGCTCCACCTAATGACAGCGGAGGAAGCTGAGAAGAGTCCCGTTGGTCTGGGACGCAACGAGCCAGACCCACTGGAGAAACCAAAGTAAGAGCCTCAACAGCCACCACCATCCGGCAGGAAGGTCTCCACTCCAGCATAACACACATTTCCATCCTCATTAAAATCTCATTTGAACATAAAAAATGCAAACACTAACGCTACAAATGTGTCTCACACCATAGTTCTGAAAGCCCTATGGTTTGAATGAAAGGTTGAAGCTGGAATCGCTCAGCCCTACTCTACCGCTTATTATGATCGTCAATTGACTTTTTTATGCAGCTTATTTAACAAATTCAGAGTTTATTTTCCCTTTTTGGGTCATGGGTCACAGCATGTGCACTTTCACTCCCTTTTCCTCCGTACATTTCTTCACCTCCTCTCTCCCTGTGTTTCTTCTTCCCTTCTTCCTTCTGTGTTATTCCCCTTCTCTAATCCCCTTTTCCTTTAAATATCACCTCCATTTCCTTAATTCCCTCCCTTACGCCCCCCCCCCCCCCCCCCCCCCCCCCCACCCTATATGGCTCTCTCTCTGTCTCCTCACCCCCTGCCCGTGTGCAGCCGCCCGGACACCAGTCTCATGTGGTTTCTGAGTCCCCTGAGGTCCATTCGTTACTTCATCTGGCACAACTACCGCTGGCTGATTCTCAAGATCCTGGGTCTGGCGCTGCTTCTGCTAATGCTGGGCGTCTTCCTCTACTCTCTCCCCGGTTACCTGGTCAAGAAGATGATCGGGGCCTAAGCCACGGGTAGCCCCAGTCTAGTGCCTCTGCCTTAAAGGACCCATGACATGCCACCAGGTGTGAGTGTGATTAGCCGTTGCAAGCCATTTTGAAAATCTTGTCTCTTATGACATCACAAGTGGACATGTCCACCTAGATTTGTGACGGATAGATGAGCAACGTATGCTACGGTCCCCTGGGTAGGCTGGTAGACTGATTTATCCAGCACACATCTAGGTGGGCACGCCCACTTGTGATGTCATAAGAGACAGATTTTCTTGTAACGGCTTGTAACGGCTAATCACAATCACAGCTGGTGGAATGTCATGGGAAATTTAAAGGGACATTCCAATTCAAAGCCATGTTCAATTCAGATTTCATTCGCCGTGGCCATAAGCCAAAGCAATTTGAAATACCACTTAGTTTGGAGGGAAGATCTAGGGAAAATCTAAAGATAGACAGAGATGATCTGACCTCCCTTGTTAACATCTTGTCAGGTGTGAGTAAATGATTACGTTAGCTATTTGCTAAGATTGCTCGATAAAGATTCAACTTAAATTAATTGTATAGTTTGTCTTACATTCCTGAAAGCACATCTTGGATCTGGAACACATTAAGCTTTGTGGGATTCCCTTTAAACTGTTTTAACACTTCTGCCAATCTTCCGTCTCTCAGTCTTCTCTCAAGGATGGGCTGTTCTCCTGTCTCTATCATGTCCCTGTCCTGTCTGACCTTGCCTAAACCCAAGTGTTTCATTTAGTGTCTGTTGCTTATCCACCCACATATCATTTGCGGCCTTTTCAGAATCACATGGGATATTGTTTTGTATAGAGTTGTATCTGTATTGATCCTACAAAGGCACACCGGTTCTCTTCTTCATGGTATCCAACCAAGTGTCCAACCAAGCATCATATTTTTCTCACCACTAACACTGATCACTTTATTTCTTCCACCCTCTTCCATATTTGCCCTGATATCCCTACTACTTATCCTCTACCTCCACCCTTTTCCCCCGAACTCTAAAAAACTCTCCATCGCTCCTATGCATCTTTTGAATCCAACTTGCTTCATCCTCATCCCCCATATCAACCCACTCCTCTTCCATGTCTATCCCGCTCATCTCTCTGCCCCCTTCCAGTCGCCCAGACACCACGTTCCTGTGGTTCCTGAGCCCGCTGAAGGCCATCCGCTACCTGATCTGCAACCGCTACAAGTGGCTGATCATCAAGATGGTGCTGGCCACGCTTCTCCTCATCATGCTGGGCCTCTTCCTCTACAGCATGCCGGGGTACCTGGTCAAGAAGATGCTAGGGGCTTGAGGCTGCACCACAGGTCCCCGTGTGAGCCTGAGGAGGTGGTGGGGGTCCGTTGAGGCGGGTTGCTTGGGGAGGGGGGGAGGGGCGGCTGTTGGCTCTGGAATGTCTTCCGCCCTCACCATCCCTACCTAGGAAAGAGAGGAAGCGGCATGGTCTCTCCCTTCTCTATTTCTTATTTTTCGTAGAGAAGGAAGAGATACATTGAAGACCCAAAAGCAATATATTTCCTTTGTTTATCTGGCAATAGCCAGATATCGAGATGTATATCCACATCGCTCAGGTCACCTGGGGTGGGGGGGGGGGGGGGGGGGGGGGCGACAACTACTGTCGTTATCCAAAGATGACAACAATAACTAAAAAACATAGCATTATGACCAAGTAAATAATATCTGGACTCCACCTAATCAGCAAATCATCTCCAACTACATGTTGTACCAACATGCACCAAGGTGAAACCAAGATCTCAACCTAAACCTCGCCTACCAAGCAATGTTACTTGGGAGGGACTTCTCCTTTATGTCTTTGTACAGATTTTGATGATCTTTATATTTATTAAGGGAAGAGTTAATAAATGATTGCATGGACAACCTTCCTAGTATAACATCTTGATGTTATGCTATGGTTCATTAGTGCTTAAATGTCAGTTATTGATTTAATATGATAGAGAACAAATGAGAAAATATGTCCCGTTATAAAGGGCATTGTTCCCTCTTCATTATTGCAGTCTTTGCACAATTCAGAAATAATAAGTACATAAAATTAATTAACAAAAATCTGAAATATATCTATTTTCATAACCTGATTATATCCATTTGGGCGAAGATCAAGCTTATATTAAAGTCCAAAATCAACGATGCTCTAGATATTGTGTAGGTCAATTTGCATTTCCAGCATATCTAATTGAACAAAACATCACCTGAGTGTGAGGGAACAGTGAAGGAACAGTGAGGGAACAAGCAACATTTTCTAACAGCCTTTGAATAGCAATGCTTATAAGCACACAATAGATAGGGATGGTGCCAGCCTACCATTTCCCACTATCAACGCATCTGAAAACATGATCACACTGCTTGTTCCAAACCCCTCATCGGGCCGCCCCGTGGGGACAAAATCACATCTGAGAATCACTTGCAACCAGCTCAGGTCTGATTACAAAAATCCACCTTCACGGGTATTAACTGTGTTTCACCAAAAAGTAGTCTTAGACACCAGTAGCATGCCTTTGTGTTTTTGACCTTCAACTGACCAGAGGTCATGCGTCTTTTTGCATGGCTGTCTTTCTATAGATCAACCCTAACCAAATTACTGAACCCTGCTGTCCCCCAACGAGTTTTCTTGTTATGAAAAGTTGAAGTGCACTTGAAAATTGTGACAGGGCCTGAGCCTGAAGAAGGTGTTCTGTACTGTCTTTAAATTGTCCTTTTGCCTGTGCTTGACCAATGTTTTCTGTGAAGTCGTCTTCTGTATTTCATCGACACTCTTGTTTGCACTAAACCTGCCTGTTTGTATGAAAATTAACTGGATTCCTAAACTTGTGCAACTGTGTGAGCAATATTTATTTGTGCTGATTTACTGATTTAAAATAAACTAAATATAATTACATCTTTTTGTAGTTTGTTAAGTGGCCGGGTTTATATATATTTACCACATTTCTACTTGAAATGTATCTTTTCTTTTCTCTTGAAATGAAAGCTGAAATGTTATATTAATTAATTATGTATAATTACTTGGTCAATTTTGAACTGAGTTTCGATATAATTTATACTTTCTTTCAGAATCAGTTTCATTTCATACCGGCTTCGTATATTTTCAGTTTTTTGCTATTCAGGCTAGAGCGTGTGACTCCACGTGTGATCCGCTCTAGCCCAAAAGCGTGTGACTCTAGCTTGGGCTAGAGCGGATCATGTGATTTCCACCAAGCGTGGCTGTCTATCACAAAGCTAACCATTGTGGACATCGCGGAGCGTAACAATGTCAATATTTAACCTAGAAACACAATGTCAAGCTTAAAGGAGTATTTCTTGTTACACTGTCGCTAAAATTATTAATCGATTGAAAATATTATTGTTATATATATGGGGGTTTGTCTGTGGGGACCCCCGTTTATATGGTTAGAGGCTAGGTGCCTTCAACATATCCGGGTGTATTCCCGGTAGAAGCTACATGCTAAAAACATTCTTTAAAAAATCTTTTTCATGTCATTAACACAAACGATAGGCCATAAACCTCAGACTCGAAGGAGTCCAAATGTATAAGCCTCATCATTTTGTGAGGTTATTTTGATGAACTAAATGTGAAGGAATAAGGTGTTAGCTTTCCCTGCTTCAGCATCCAGACCATAGTCAGGAAGCGCAGGGAAGATCCTCTATTCTCCAGGAGATTCCTAGTATGGCTGAACGAGTAATCGAATGCCAACTGAAATTGCAATGTATAAGAAGGCGATATGCAAATCGCAAAGGCCACGATTAAAATAATATTTAGCAATAAAGAGCTGCTTTCACCAGAGCTAATGGCTTTCTGGTACTTGAACTGTCGCAAAAGAAGTTAATAACATGCAAATTAACTAATTTGGTCCCAGACGGTCTTTCCCCTTGCGGCAAGGTGGAGTCCGGATAGGGGTAGGAACAGTGCCTGACCCAGCTTGACCACGGCTCACGGCCGCGTGTTTGACCTCAACCCTCCCGGAGTCTCCGGCGCTCCTCATTGGAGTCCCTCTTGTTGGAGTCCCTCTTGTTGGGAGTCCCTCTCGTTGGTGTCCCTCCTGTTGGTGTCCCTCCTTTTGGTGTACCTCCGGTTGGAGTCCCTCTTATTGGAGATTTCCTCACCCGTCTCCTCCCCATTCTTCACTCGCTCCACTTTGCTCACTGTAAAAAACAATGCTATGCTCGATTTCTAATAACCAGGTAATGCTTACCGCTCGACTCTTTGATCAGCACTGAGCAGGGGACTGAGGAGAGGTGACTTATATAAATGAGCGGGCCTAGGGATATCATAGAGGACCGCCAGGTACCGCTGGCCCCAAACGACACCTGATGTTGTGATGTTGTATCAGAAACATTCTGTGATGTATTGTACATTAGTTGCAGTTCACCTCCGTGTCAGTTGAAACCTAAGTCAAGTACAGTTGTACAAGTGAATCTGTGTGGTGTTGAAGACTACCAGTAAACAGACAGTCATGCTACATCGGTCTCCGTGATTTATTAATATTACATGGTGTCAGAAGTGAACTAGAAGAAATGGAGCAACTGAAACCTCCAAATAGTCTGAGCTTCGAGGGGAACGTCGCTGAAAACTGGAGAACATGGGTTCAGAAATTCGACCTCTATCTCATCGCATCTGGGTTGGCGGAGAAGAGTGAAGAAAGACAGTGTGCAACGTTTCTACATGTGGCGGGAGATGAAGCCTTGAAGGTATATAACACAATGGAGTTTGGTGAGGGAGAATTGGATATGACTGTATTGAAAGAAAGCTTTAGGAAAGACTGTGAACCAAGGAAGAATGTAACTTACCTGAGACATATCTTCTTCACGAGAGCGCAAGGAAAAAATGAAACCATTGACGCATACGTGACAGATCTGAAAAATAAAGCTAAGGATTGTGGATTTGGAGCGTTGAATGATGAACTGATAAAAGACCGCATAGTGTGTGGAGTTAACAATGACACAGTGAGGGCAAGACTCTTGCGAGAAGATGAGTTGGATTTGAAAAAAGCATTAGACATTTGTCGAGCTAATGAAATTACACAAAGTCACATGAAGGCTCTGCAAGAGGAATCAGACATTGCCGTGAATAAAATAACCAGAACAAAGCCCAGAGCTAAGCAAGATAGCATGGGTGTGCAACGTGACAGGAAAGACGGTGAGGAATGCACTAGATGTGGATACACACACGAGCCAAGGAAATGTCCTGCATTCGGGAAAGTTTGCAACGAGTGTTCAGGGAACAATCACTTTGGTCGGATGTGCAAAACACCGAAACGAAAGGGATACGTAAAGAAAACAGAGAGAAAAGTTCATGAATTAGAACAGGAACAAAATGCTGAAATGTTTCTAGGTTGCATTGAGATGGAAGAAAATGTGCCAATCAAGCGTCTGGATACAGTCTCTGCAAATGAAAAAGAAAATCAGAAATGGACACAAGCACTGAAAATAAATAACCATGCATTGACATTTAAGCTAGACACAGGAGCAGAGTGCAATGTATTGCCGTACAAAGAATATGAGAGAGTAGTTAACAAGAAAGCACTGCTGAAATCCAATTGTAGGCTTGTTACCTATTCTGGCCACACGATGGAGCCAAAAGGCAAGGCAAAGCTGAAGTGCTACCACAAAGACAAGGAATATGAGCTTGAATTCCAAGTTGTTGATGGCAATTCACCTGCAATTATTGGCAGAGATGCATGCACAGAGCTAGGCCTGATCAAAAGAGTGTTCAAAATAGGAAATGAAGAAAATGACGACATCTTATGTGAATATGAAGATTTATTCAAAGGCTTAGGATGTGTTCCAGGATTACACCATATCCAACTGGACAAAGAGGTTCCACCAGTCATCCATGCACCGCGCAAAATACCTGTAGCATTGAAAAACAGAGTTAAAGAAGAATTAGACAGAATGGAAGACATTGGGGTCATTGAGAGACAAACAGAGCCCACTGACTGGGTAAATAGCATGGTGACTGTAGTCAAACCAAACAAACTCAGGATTTGTATTGACCCACAAGATCTCAACAAAGCGATACGCCGAGAGCATTATCCATTACGCACAGTTGAAGAGATAGTCGCAGAAATGCCAAATGCCAAAGTGTTCTCTGTACTGGATGCCAACCATGGCTTCTGGCAAGTGCAACTCGACGACGAAAGCTCCAAACTGTGTACCTTCAACACTCCGTATGGAAGGTATCGGTTCCTGAGATTACCTTTCGGCATCTCGTCCGCTCCAGAGGTGTTTCAAAAGTGCATCGCGCAGCGTTTAGAAGGCCTGGAGGGAGTCGTGAACATTGTTGATGACATTCTTGTTTGGGGAGAAAATAAGGAGCAGCATGACAAAAGACTGAGACAGCTGTTAGACAGCATCAGAAGCATCAAACTGAAGCTGAATCAAGCTAAGTGCAAGATCAGAATGACTGAAGTCAGCTATGTTGGACATGTCTTGTCAGCAGACGGATTGAAACCCGACCCAGAAAAGGTCAGAGCGATACAGGACATGCCTGAACCAGAGGATAAAGCAGCTCTGATGAGGTTCCTGGGAATGCTGCAGTATCTGGCGAAATTCATACCGAATCTGGCAGAGGTGAGTGCACCTGTGAGAAAACTGCTAGAAAGTGACATAGCATGGCATTGGGACTTTGAACAACAAGAGAGCTTCCGAAAGCTGAAGTCACTGGTGAGTAACACCCCAGTGTTGAGATACTTTGATGTCAGCAAAGACATTACGCTGTCAGTAGACGCAAGTTCTGAAGGATTAGGAGCAGTGATACTGCAAGAGGAACACCCCATAGCATTTGGATCGAGGTCGCTCACTGAGTGTCAGAAAAGATACGCTCAGATAGAGAAAGAGCTTTTCGCTATTGTCTTTGGCTGTGAGAAGTTCAACCAGTACCTTTATGGGAAATCTGTGCACGTTGAATCAGACCATAAGCCCCTAGAGACAGTGTTCAAAAAGTCACTACAGAAAGCCCCTCCTCGACTACAAAGAATGCTCATGAGACTGCAACCATATGACTTGCAAGTGAAATAAAAACCTGGCAAAGAGTTGTATATAGCAGACACACTGAGCCGTGCCTTTCTCAAAGAGCACACAGAACCACTGTTGGAAGATGAATTACAAGTTCATGTTTTGTCATCTTACCTGCCAATCACACCCGAAAAGCTGAATGCCTTCAAGACAGCAACAGCAGCAGATGAGGAGATGCAACTGGTGTTGAAATGCGTTCAGACAGGATGGCCTGCAGAAATCAGACATGTTTCACCAGAGGCCAGGAAGTATTGGACTTTCAGAGAAGAGCTCACATGCTCTGATGGCCTACTCTTCAAACGCTCACGAATTGTCGTACCGCACAGCTTGAGGACAGACATGATGGAGAGAGTTCATGAGTCTCACCTAGGCATCGTGAAGTGCAAAGAAAGAGCCAGAGATGTCATGTACTGGCCAGGAATGGCAAAAGAGATTGAGGATGTTGTTATGAAGTGTACAGTCTGCGATAAGTTCAAACGCAATAACACCAAAGAACCACTCATCAGCCATGAAATACCAGACAGGGCATGGGCAAAAGTTGGCGTTGATCTGTTTCACTACAATCAAGGTGATTATCTGATGTGTGTGGATTACTTCTCCAAGTTCCCAGAGATCGCCAAGCTCACACAGACAACTAGTGGACATGTAGTGACAGCGCTCAAGTCAATCTTTGCAAGACATGGAATTCCGGATGAAGTCGTGTCGGACAATGGTCCACAATTCTCAAGTGCAGAATTCAGAACATTCACACAGAACTGGGAATTCATACACACTACGTCCAGTCCAGGATTTCCACAGTCTAATGGACAGAGTGAAAGAGCAATTCAGACAGTGAAAAATCTGTTAAAGAAAGCTGCAGAAAGCCAGAACGAACCATACATTGCTTTGATGGAGTACAGAAATGCACCACTAGATGGCGTTAAGCTGTCTCCTGCTCAGTTGTTAATGGGACGTAGACTGAAAACAAAACTGCCTACATCAAAACAGCTCCTGAAACCACAAATACACAAGAACGCACACAAGAACATCAAAGACAGGCAGCTAAAACAGAAACACTACTTTGATCGTGGAGCAAAACATCTACCAACTCTTGAGGAAGGAGAAAAGATCAGAGTAAAAGTGAAAGACAACTGGCAACCAGCAACTGTGTTGAAAAGTCATGATACGCCAAGATCCTTCCTCATCAAAACACCTGATGGAAATACCTACAGGAGAAACCGTCGACACCTGCTGAAAACCAGAGAAAAGACTTTCACAACACACAGTCCTCCACAACTGGAAGACTACGATCCAGGAGAAAGACAACCTGCAGAAAGTGACGCATCATTCCAGACACCAGCGTCATCACCTGTGAAAACATCTGCAACACCTACCGTGAATGAAGGAGTGGTGAAGAGCTCACGAGTCGGCAGAGAGATCAAACCACCGTCTCGTTACTCTCCATGAACTTGAGTATTGAAAGAAAGAAAAAAAAAAAGTTTTTGCTATTTTCTGTTTCTATATAAGGCATTGTTTAAGTTGTGAATTTTAAGTAATAGAAATTCTGCCAAGGAACATTTAGTTTGTAAGGTTAAACTATGAAGTAAGAGTTTTATTTAGTATAAGAAATGATATGTTTTAATTTGCAAAGACAACTCAGGAATTTAACAGAAGTTACTACAGGATAGAACTGTTGAGAGAATATCTATCTTAAGGAGAGAGATGTGATGTATTGTACATTAGTTGCAGTTCACCTCCTTACCACTGGGTGGCGTCCGTGTCAGTTGAAACCTAAGTCAAGTACAGTTGTACAAGTGAATCTGTGTGGTGTTGAAGACTACCAGTAAACAGACAGTCATGCTACATCGGTCTCCGTGATTTATTAATATTACACATTCAAAAAGGGTTTGAATGTTTACATTGTTTACTCAATTTAGACTCTGTTCAAATCCCTTCACTTGATTTAAGCCATTTAACACTTCTTTGTGTCTTAAACTATGTGGCTTTACTAAAACATTTTTCAACCACACTTTGCACTACAGCACTGTAAAAAGAAGGGTGCTCAGAGTAGTTGTTTTTTTTAGATGCTTTATTATAACATTTATTTTGCCTTTCACTTAGGGGCCATCTTCATCAGCCGGTCGGGTGGGATCACCAGCTCTGTGTTCACCTATCAGAGAACACTCTTTTAGAATGGGTTCTTTCTTAGGGAGACACAGGATCACTTCAAAACCATTTTAATTTTGAAAGGGAGGCTTTACTAATTATCTTTTGCAGTAACAGTTGATAACATAACAGGGCTGGAGCTGACATTAGAAGGAGGTACCTTAGCATTGAGGGACTGATGCAGCAGCATGCGCAGCTCTGAGTTCTGCCGCTTGAGGTCCTGAGTGTCCCTGAAGAGCTGGGACCTCTCCGTCAGCACGGTGCTGGGGGGACAACAAGGGCCCTCAGCTCTCTCAATGGACTGCATTTATACAACCAGTGGCGACTTAAAGTGCTTTACAATATTAACAAAATTAACATTCACCCACATTCACACACTGACTGCGGAGTCGACCACGCAGGGCGACAGCCAGCTCGTCGGGAGCAGTTTGGGTAAAGTGTCTGGCTCAGGGACACCTCGACACTTCGAGATTGAAATAGCAACCTTCTGCTTGCCAGTAGATCCGCTCTGCCTCCTGAGCCACCTGGGCCTCTGCGGGGTGACTTTATTCTATCGGTTTTGGTAGAGCCGTATTACTCACTGGTACTTCTCCAGGGCGCTATCCAAGGCGGTCCAGATCTTGAGTTTGGGCTCAGGCAGCACGTTGGCCAGGCTCTCCCAGAAGGCGGCCTGGTCGGGGCCCTCGGGAGCCCCTGTGAGGGTGGAGCTGTGATGCTGGGGGGCCGACCGCTCTCTGAAGAGGACATGATACAGGGAGGAGGAGTCAATGAAGCCGCTGCACAATGTGGTAAAGACGTCAAATGAGATATAAAGTATGTCATTTGTCCTGTGCCTTTATCATTAGGCTAACTAGAGAAGGAATTTAATAATTAGTTCATTAAATATAATGTGAAATCATTCACATTATATTTGTCCTTCTAATTATATTGATGAAATATGATCCGATGATTATTATCATCTAAATGATAACGTAGTTGCCATTGCACATGGCTTCCTTGTCATCGATGGTGTTTCTATCTTCTGAGGGGATTTGGTCAGACCTGGGCCGTCTGTACTGGGCAGTAAAGGCCTTCAGGGCAGCCAGGACCTCATCGGGGTGGAGGAGGTCAAAGGTCGAGCTGGTTCTGAATCCCTCTGCCTGGATGCAGGGAAAAAAGGGAGAGTTACCATGGTTACCATCACCAGACTGTCCCCATCTCCGCTGTTCATCCTCCTTTGACTGCAACAGTGGAGGACATATAACGGTTTGATGTCATTCTCTGCTTACATCATCCTGCTTAGTCGATCGGTGTTGGTAGTTTGAGAAGAATTCAGCCAGCCGGTACACGTCGTCTTTGCTCTCAACTCCCAGGGACTGGGAGACGAAGACAACAACAGAGCACACGCAGACTCAATTCAGCAATCACATTTTCCCTTCATTAAAGAAGTCAATCTAAACGCAGTTCAGGCATTCATCTACTCCAATCTAATGCTCTGCTAAACGTCCTCTGTTCAAAACAAACCAAAATAGTTCAACTCACAGAGAAAATGGAGTCCAGTTTGATGAGAGACTGGTGGTCTTTGTCCAGGGGAGACATTAGTGTGAGGAGTTTGCTTTCGATCAAAAAGCCCTGGGATGTAAAACGGGGGAGGGGCATCAAGGTTACCATGACTAGCTAACATGCTAAATGAGCTATGCCTAAATGCATAAATAACAACCATAAGTCCAGAGCTCACCGCCTCGTCACACAGCAGCTGCAGTAGTTTCTTCACGGTGTCAGCGGACACCTTCCCTCTGCCTCCCTCCCCCGCCGCGCCCCCCTCGCTGTTCCAGGTGGCAGACGACGGCCCGTCACTACAGGCCTCGCCGTACGCCCCCGTGCTCCGCGCGCCCGTTGCCCTGGACGAGGGACCGACCGCCGAGTCGGCCCTTGCCGGGCCCCGGGGGGGGGAAGGGGACAGCTCGGGGGGCATGGTGGGGCGCTCCCAGACCAAGCCCAGCTGCTGCTCATGGAGGAGGCGATCGATGTCCAGCACCCTCTCTGCCAGCTCCCTCACCTCCGCCTCCTTCATCTTCCACACCTCTGCAAACCTCTCGCCGTCCACGGCCGCAAAGTGCCTGCAGCCCACGGACGGAGAGGAAGAGGAAGGGAGCAAGGGAGGAAGGGCAATTATGGGAGAAAAGAGAGAGAGGGACAGAGGAGGGAACTGTCCATTATTGAATTATGTTTTTAATGTTTCAGCAATGATGCGTCACAGCATATGTCATTTCACCAAAATAGCAACAGCACGAGCTGATACAATCAACTCAAATAACATTGTATGCATGTGTGTATGTTCATGAGCATAGCCACAGCTAGGTATCCCTCTGTGAGCTCCTACGCACTTGATCTTCTTCTGCATGAGGGTGTATTGCTGCACGGTGCGCGTGTAGTCGTCACACTGGCCGTGGCCCACCTTGGCAGCCTGCACACGATTGGCCTTCAGGCTGTTCAGGACGTCCTGCAGTCTGCAACACAACGAGGGCCCGAGACGGCCGGCACCAGGGTCAGAACAACAAAGCATAACGGATCATCAGTACATTCATTCAACTCACGCTATGATGCATGTTTTGAATCTCGTCCTCTCAGTGTCTCTCAGTGTGTTTATGCTGAATAAGTGTAATGTGTGTGTGACCTATTGATCTTCCGCTTTAGCTTGGACTGGATGATCATGCTGTCCTTCTCCCTGTGCATGAGCACGTGGATGTTGAACTCCTGTTTCTCCTGGTTGAGCTGGGCGGTGGCCTTCTGCTGCTGTTTCCAGAGCTGCGTGGTCTGCGCACAAACAGGACGGGATCATTCTACAAACGCTGTGTCCTCATTGCTGCATTTGATTGATCCTTCCTTTTATAAGCTTTGCTAATATCTATGAGTCTATCAATGTTTGTGTGTGTGTGTGTGCGTCTGTGTGTGTGTGTGTGTGTGTGTGTGTTTGTGTGTGTTTGTGTGCATGCATGCATTTATGTAAGGGTATGTGTATATGTTTTTTTATGTGTTTGTTTTGTGTGTGTGCATGCTTGTGTGCTGTGGAGGATGAACCTCAGCTCCCCCAAAGGGCTGAGGAAGGGAGGGGGGGGGAAGTGTTGGGAGTATGGAAACTGGTGGCACACTGAGCACAGTAATGGGCCTCTTGATGAATGGAGCTTTGTGAAGGACTCCCGGAAGATAAGAGGAGCTAAGATGGCTAGCCACAGCTAACCTCTGTTCTCTGGCTTGACAGCAGATCGACACAAGTCTCCTCTCTTTTGTTTCTCACTCCCCAGGCCATATCCAAGGAGCAATACCCTCAATAGGAGGTACCCCGTGCTGGGAAGCACTTTAGTTGCATTTTCATCATCAACCCCCTACCCGAATTTCCCTGTGGTTTCAATAAAAGATGCCCTGAATGGGCTTGAACCACAGCTGTTGCCTTGACATTCTTCTGACTATTCAGTCTGGGGTGCCACTGTGTGTGTGTGCATGCGTGCGTGCGTATATATACACACACATATATATATATATATATATTTGTGTGTATATATATATGCGTGTGTGTGTGTGTGTGTGTGTCTTTGCGTACCTGAACATCAGTCTCCAGCTTTTCCCTGATCACGTTGTAGTCATCTATTTCCGCCAGCCTCAGCTGCTCCAGCATGGCCTCGTACTCCTCCACCTTCCTCCTCCTCTCCATCATGTTCTCCAACTGAACGGCCAGAGGAGCAGCTACGTTAGGGTTCACTGACACCCACTGGCGAGTGGCATTGCACACACACACACAGGTGTGGGGAGGTCGGGGAGGTAGTTCATTTTAGGTGTGTGTGTGTGTGTGTGTGTGTGTGTGTGTGTGTGTGTGTGTGCGCAATACAGAAATCCATCTAAACCGACAAACAAAATTGACCTCCAAAACCATAATGCTTTTACGCTCAAATACTCTCTCTGAAACAAACATATATTTCTGCTCCCATTGAAACACCCACATGTCTTTGTGTGTGCTGCATGTGTCGGTGTAGGAGGTGATCAGACGTCTTGCGTCTTGCGTCTTTGTCTATTAAGGGTCCCATGGCATGAAAATTTCACTTTATGAGGTTTTCTAACATTAATATGAGTTCCCCTTGCCTGCCTGGTCCCCCAGTAGCTAGAAATGGCGAAAGGTGTAAAACGAACTCTACGTATCCTTCTCTGCCTTTTAAAAAGCAAAGGCAAATTTGGAATTTCCGGATGTCTTCGTACAGGGACATGTTACCTCCCTGTTCTTTGCTTTGCCCACCCAGATAATTTGGACCTTATTCTGCACCAAGGCTGAATTTCTTGGACGTCTTCAAGTACTGTATTAAGGGCCACTAACAGCTATATAAAAGCATTCATAAAGTAGCATGCCACGGGACCTTTAAGATACATGGAGAGAGAGAGAGAGAGAGAGAGAGAGAGAGAGAGAGAGAGAGGGACTTGTAGGAAGTAAAGGGGACCACCTCTACTTTCCTGTGCTGATGTACCTCTGTGGTGGACCTTTGCTTCACGTGTTGCTCCCACTCTTGTCTGTTGCCCGTCAGCAGGACCTTGCGTTCCTCCTCATAGGCTTTCTGCACCCAACAGGACCAAGCAAAGGTCAAACGTTTCGTGTGTGAGACGTGAAGAACACAAGTTTGGAGGTCAAGAGTTAGTGTGGTTAAAAACATGTTTATCCGCTGATCCACAGAAAAGTTGCTTGAATGTTTGAAGCATTGATGTTTCATGTGATGTTCAAGGTTTTGAAGGGTCACTTGAAGTTAAGTATTTCATTCATCCATGTTTTTTTTGTCCATCCATTTGCTTGTACGACCCTATCAGAACAGAAGGTAAAACTGGCTGATGATTCTTTGCTTCGAGCCCCCCTATACGTGGAGTAAAGCCAGTTATGACATGGGCTCATTCATGATATATGCTGAACACTGGCCAGCATTCAGGCAGCATTCCATGTAGATTAACATAGCGTTCAAAACCAAGCATCACAAATGTTATTATAAATAACTATCATTGCTATTGGAAAATGATGCAAATTTAAAATGTAATATTTCGTTAATTAAAAGAGCAAAGAGAAACTAATCAATGACCTGCAACAGGTAACAACAGTAGCACACACACACGCACACACACACGCATGCACGCACGCACACACACACACACACACATAGTCACATCACATAAATCAATACATTTAATGTTTTGGTAATGGAACATTGGAGACGCACTCTGTGTCTGTAACAAAGTGGGAGGACAGTAGAGAATAGAGGGGTATTCAGGCGGGATGAACGAGGAGCGACTCTGAGTCTCTAATGTCCTGGGGTAGGGTTGTCCAGAGCCTGGGAACCGCCCAGGATACGTGGAGACATGCGGGGTGGGTTTCTCACCTCAATGTGGTCCAGCTCCTCCCTGTTGGTCCTGGTCAGGGTCTTCACCTGCTCCTCCATCCTCTCTATCATCAGGTCCACCTCCTCCGCCTGCCGCTTCAGCTCCTTCACGTAGCGCTCATCCCGCGCCTTCAGCTCCTGTTTCACAGCACACACGATGACACACACACACACGCGCACGCACGCACACACACAAACACACACACACACACACACACACACACACACACACACACACACACACACACGCACACGTGTGTGTGTGTGTGTGTGTGTGCTACCGTTGTTACCTGTTGCAGGTGGTTGATGAGTTTGCTCTTGTCCTCCAGCACCTGAGCACACAGCTGTAGTTGTCTGCCCAAAGCCTGGTGTAGTTCCTGGGGGATGACCTTTGCCTTGGCCTGGCTCCACCCCCTGGTGATCTCCTCAAACTTCTCCATGCTCGACCTGGCCTCGCTCTCTAGCTTCTCAACTCTGGCCCACATGGGTAGATAAGGTTCATGAGGAAATACAATTCTCTTTTTACACATTGGAACAGAAGTGCCACAAGGGAGTGGGCATTTTACACATTGTTTCTGTTTTTAGTGGCTTCATTCTGATTATTACATACAAATTGAGCACTGGTCTGATGTAGTTTATAACAAGTCAAGCTGCAAACTCTACTGGTGAATTGAGAGGATGTCAGTGTACATTTTATAATAAATAAATCAATAAATGATTATGAGGAAAGTAGCGTGCATTACTTGAGTCTGCGAGTTTCCCTCAGCTCAGTCCTTCTCTGGGACTCTTTAGCATCAGCTGCCACCTGAATGTTGGTGATTAACTGTGTCCCATCGCTCAACAGGTTGACCAGCATCTGAGAAGACGTGGAAAATATGATGAATTATGAGTTATTTAAAGACGACCCCATCAGACCCCTCAAAGACCTGCCCATGTAGCCTTAACCTCTCTAACTTGTATCTCTCTTTCACTCGCATCACTCTCTCTCTCTCTTATTCTCTTTCTATTCTCCCATCCTCTCCCCCTGCTTGTCTCCGTCTATCATTTCACTTTGCAAAGCTATGAATAATCTCAAAATGCGTCTCAGGTGCCTACTCATAGGAACACCTGGTTTTCAGTGAAGATTTGATATAAATGTATATACATTCCTCACACGCAGGTATACATTATAAGGAAATGTCTCTGATGTTTTTTTTATTTGTAGTCTTTCAATTTAAAATGAGTATACAATAAACAATTTCAAACCAACCCTTTCACTTTGCTCCGCTCGCTGCTCGCTTGGCCGCCCCGCCTCCTTAATCACCAAGTCCTCGTGAGAGTCCTCTCCCCTCTGCCCCCTGGGGAGACGGGTGGCATCAAGACATCAACCTTCTAGAGCAGAGATCCTACTCCTTTATAACACGGCTTGTTGAATACTCGATTCTGATTGGTCAATGGATTGGAGGCTTTTACGGTCTGATATTTATAACAGACCGCTGCTATGGACGCAGTTCCAATCGTATTTAACCTACAGCTTCTTTTAGCGGAACCAATCAAATACTTTTTTTTATCAATTAAATAATTGTTGGTTGGTATATTTAGTTTAACGATTCATGGTAAATCACATTAACGACCGGCTCGCTGCAATGTTACTTTATCCCTAATACGCCATGTAAATGTTTAATTCAAACAAAGAAAAGGAGAATCACTACCTCTCCTTGGCGGTGCTGCGGGCGGCTCCGCGGAGGCGATGAGCGTCGGTTCTCTCCTGGTGCATTTCTGCCTCAGACGAAGACACCACAATCTCCACTGGTTTCTTCACATGTTCACTCATCTAGAATATATCTTGAATGCTGTTAATTAATGATTGAATGATTGAAAGTTAGTAACGATGACAATACTGGATATCAATATTTCCGCAATTACGGTATTTTGTTTGGTAGACGTTGCTATGGATACGGGTCCTGACCTATAGGTCGTTTAAAGGGCCAGTGAACACGAAAACCACTTTTTGTCTCGTTTTAAACGTGATCATTTGTCTTATATGATGGTCAACAGAGTTTTCGATGCCATTTGATCAGTTCTTGAAATAACTGGGGTACTCAGCTAAAAGAATATCTAAGAACCGCTGTATAAGACCATGAAAAAAAAGTAACATAGAAGATGTTACTTCGTGCTGTTTCCAGAAAATGGATCTGGCAAATATAAAATGTTGAATTAAAGATTAAACTCCATAAAGCATAATCCCTTTTCATATTGCAACAAGCGTTTAATTTATTAACCCGTGTACCTTTACTAGAAGTGTTTCCGGGGGTCTAATAACGTTAAGTTAACATGGGGTTCCCACAGCTGTGGATTGGACAGCTCCCTCCAAGCCTTGAGAACACCCGTTTCTGACGTACATACACAAGCTCGCTTATCTGCTGTCCACACGAGGATACATTTCCTCAAGTGTCCTGAAGGCATTGGATCTAATGGGCATTTAAAAAATCATAAACCATAACAACTGCAGTTGCTGTTCAATGGCGAGACCACTACAGGCTTATATCAGGTATGTCTGAAAAAATCTATTGATTCTATTATGACAGGTTATTCATGACAGGTTGTTCATGCCTGATGAAGATCACTAGCGATCAAAACGTTGCCTGTTAATAAATCCACTTCTGGAGCATTAAAACAGTGTGCAGACCCTCCTTTCTCTTATTTAAGACATGTATCATAAAGTCTTGTATTATATTTAAAAAATATTTAATGAATATTCATCAATCTTCTCTCAGTTCTTAAAGCTTATTTTTCTTCCTGCACCTGTAGTAGCATATATATATATATATATATATATATATATATATATATATATATATATATATATATATATATATAAAAAAGCATTCTTACCTGTGGCTTTTGGATTATTCTGTAATAAACAAGGGTACTCATAGATTAATAATATATAATGCAGTAAAGAATGCAGAAAAGGTTGTTTGTTTTTGTTATTGTTTAGGTTTTGAGGTCACTTTTGAACATGGATAGACAGAATTGAGACCCAAAAGGAATTATACATTCTACTCTAGTGTCTGATTCTCATTAATGATCCACAGTGCATGCATTATAATAGCATTAACCCCTTTTCTCAAAATACATGTAGACATTTATTATTGACCTATGGTGTGTTTGAGGTGAAAGGGAGAGAGCTTGTGGGGTGGGCTGTTCTTTCTGTGGTGATAAAGCATGTTAAACACCATTCAGAGGGAGGGCGTAGTGGCTGTATCTCCCCGTGGCACTGCTCCCACTGCTGGCTGCTATTGATAAGAGAGGGAGGTGTGGGGATCCTGGCACGTGCCTTATCTCCTGGGCCTTTAAATGTCTTCTGTGCACGTTTCCTAATGCTGAAGTATTCATTTAGGAGACTGTTAATTCATTCTCATTTGTCTGTTGTCTTTGCTTACATTAGCTAAAAGCTGCTGTTAAGATATCAAAGTGCTGTAAATCAAGTACACAGATTGCATGTTAAAATTAAATACCAACCAGAACTAACTAGCATAGTGTTATTTACTACTAAATTGTCGATCTAATTTATAATTTGATGTATCACACATTTATGTAAAGCTATTCATCTATTGTGGAATATATCTCTCTCGGAATTGCGCCGATATTTCAACAACAACGATAAAACACTTTACACTCTACATATTCACATACATAATTTCATTGTCATTACTCAAGTAAATTCCACAGCAACGTACACAATGGAGCATTGGAGCTGTTCCCTGACAAATAGAGGGCGTTATTTCGCTGATTATTTAAAACTAAAAAGTATAAGAGACAAGGCCTATCTTGTGTCATTCCCACAATAGCATCAAACATTTGTTTTTTAAAAAGGTGATAAGAAAAAGACAAATGGATTATTCAATCAAACCTTGAACAGTTGTTTTAATAGGGAGAATTAAAGGGAATTGATAGACATTCATACGTAAACATTTGGTTTTTCGTACCAAATACAATTAAGCATTCAACTAAATTGATTCAATGGGTAAGACGCAAACACTGCAGGACTTTTAGATTCTGGATTTTGATTTTTGATTTGATTTTCATTGAAACATGGTGATACTGTCAAGCCCTAACACAGATCAAAGTCCCAACACATAACTTTAAACAAACAATACCAAAAAAGACAAAGATAGTGGGTAGAGGAAGAAAGGAACATGATTTGTGTGTAAATGTGTGTTTGTTTGTGCATTTTGGATGTGTGTGTGAATATGTGAGTGTGTTTCTGCATTTGTATGAGTGTGCCTGTGCATATATAAAGGCCAATGTACACAAGCTTTGATACCGCTCCTTCTCCGGAAAGGAATTCTTTGTGAACCGCTTGATCACTCCCTTGTGGCACTTCTTTTCCAACCGGTGAACGAGCACTGATTGACATGGGCACGAGTGTTTTTGTGTGCGTGAGTGTGCGTGCATGTGAGTGTTAGGAGTTAACAAAGACGTTAATCTGAGTCGCAGACAGCCGTGAATAGGTGAGGAGGATGAGGAGAAGGAGGGGCAGGGGGAGGAGAAGGAGGGTCTAGGCAGTACATCTCATGTCGTGTCTGCCACCCACCCTTCAACTCCCCAGGAGTTGAAGGGTGAGATTGCAACCACAAAATGGATGACGGGATCAAACCTTTTATAGCCTGCATGGGTGACCCATGCACAAGCGCATAAATGCACACATCTTTCATCCAGATTCGTATATTCTATGCTGTTATTTTTGTTAATTTCATTTCACAGTTTAACTTTTTGTCATTATGAAGGTGACACTTTTACTCTCCCTCTCTTTGGCCCTGGCTCTTCTGATACTCTGCTCACAATAAGTCACTAACAGCTTAACTGCCCTGGACCAATGCGGACACAGAGACAGTCCTACGTTTAAAAGTAGACCAGATTAGTCCGAAGCAAACCTATTCCAACCCCCGTCCAGAGCATTACTCCTTGCAGGTCGACGGCCCAGGAGTGTTGCTCGTATATCTCCTGCCATTATCCCTTCATCCCTCTTGAGTCTTTTTGTTACGTTTGAACTTCCTTGTCCAGACTTTCCATTGGCTCCTACACCTGCTACAGCTCAACTGCTTTCCTCCCCAGATCTCTGTGGGATCAGTGAAGGAGGCCACAGGCCATAGGATCACCATGGACTCCGAACAAAAAGACAACTCGGCTCCCGGGGCCGGGAAGGAGGAAGGAGGTGCGGCGGAGGGGACCTCGGGGGGGTTCGAGGTGACGGCGGGCCGCCTTGAGCAGCTGATGAAGAGCATGGAGGTCCTGCTGTCGGAGGTGGAGCAGCTGCGCGCCGGCTGCAGCCACCAGGCGGCGGAACTGGTCACCACGACCACGGAGCTCCTACGGCAGCAGGAGGACCTAAAGGAGAGCTATGCCGGGCTGGGCCGAGACATGCAGGAGGTGGTGGACACCATGGATGAGCTGCTGAGCACCAAGAGCGCCATCGACGACAGGGAGAGGCAGGCCAAGAAGCTTAACCGGCAGCTCTGAGGGTGGGGTTGAGGCTTGAAGACAAGAGGTGGTGATGGTGGTGCTCTCTCTCTCTCTCTCTCTCTCTCTCTCTCTCTCTGCCCTCTTCACTCTTCACCATTGGTTGGAGAAGCAAAGTTAAAGGGATACAACAGTGGGTGGGGGGTTTGTGGACTATTTAGAACTTTGAAGAGAAGTGGAGAACATTATAGGCTTGGCTGATCCTAAATAAGAGTTGTATATTGCATGATATTGTGGTTTTTCTACTCTATCATTTTTTTAACTGATTATCATACCGACGGTATGTGTGTGCATGTGTGTGTGAGTGTGTGTGTGTGTGGGCACACACACGTGTCATCCTCCCAATATGTCCTCTACTGGGTGAACAGTAGAAGCGCTATTTAAACAGGACATCCATCAGCCTACCCCACCAGTGGGGAGGACGTGGGCGACTTTGTGCCACACATCAACAAATCGCCTCTCCTTTCTTCCCTGATGTTAGGCCTTGCTTTCATCCATGCATCATATGGCATAGAGTTAAAAATGTCCGCCACAGACCCCTCCGGAGACACAGCTCCACACAGCGCCAGTGCTATGATAGGCCAGTGTGTGTTTCGTGGTTTCGGCTGCAAAACAAGGACATTCTATGGTTCAGCAGCCCAAACCACCGTCACGGCCGCCATGGATCCAATATGCTTTTATGAGTCGCCGCTTCGTATTTTCTGCTTTTATTGCTGTTTCAGAATGAGTGGTAGCAACTACTGAAATCAACTATTAAATATCTTATTCAAACCCAAGATTTGCATTTGCATTTGTCTTAAAACGGGAAAGAATATGGGAAAAGCTATATAGTATATACCCAGTATATTTCACAGCATAATAGCTTTTTCTTTGCTTTTATAAAATAAGCTAAAAAGAAGTGCGAGCTCATTAAAAAGACTTGTAAAAAGTTTAGAACATACTGTACATTGGAACATTTGAAACCTGACACCTGGGGGGTGGGGGGCTGTAGTATTGGATAGTTGGGTGGTGTTGAGGAAACAGAGAGCTGAATGTCAGTACAGCCACCTCCTCTTCTAGGATCCACTCCCATCTGGACCGCTGTCTGCAGGACAGATTCCCTGTCAGACGGTAGGAACATACTCCATCTTAACTTATAGAATGAATACTTATTTTTACTTATATTTGAATATTAATAATTTGAATATGTTATGCCTGAATTGATATGCTAACATGAGCCTCTCTAACAGTAGTCCTTCAGAGGCGGTTTTTGGACATGGACATCCTTCTGGTCTTGGTTCTTCAGCTGCTGGCTGTGCCTGTATTTACTGTAAGGTTAACTTTGTACAGCTTTCAATTATTTGTACTTGTAAAGCTTAGCAATGTATCAAAGATAAATATAAACAAGAATAACCAGATCTGGACCAGTACATACGGTACCACCATTGATATTCAAGTTATTCAATGTTTAACCACCTCTTCTATTTTGGTGGGTCTCCTGTGGTGTTGTGGTTTGTGGTTTTGACCTTGGTCTCCCTGAGAGTTACACTGTTTGTTCCTTAGGCTGTCCTTGTACTTATTTTAGTGCTTGATGTGATGTTTTAGCAAATGAATCCCAACCATGACATCTGGGGGGATTATGGTGCCTATGGGCCATGCAGTCGAACCTGTGGGACAGGAATCTCTGTAAGAACAAGGAAGTGCATCACCCAAAGGTAGGACAGGGGAGGCATATTAAACCATAGACAAATTCTGTAAGAATGTATGATAGAGAAACAAAGACAAACAATATATGTTAAGTATAATAATAAAATGTAAAATACAGATTTTATTATTACGCTAGTCCAATATTTCTTATTCTCTCCTGCAGGACGGATGGAGGTAACAATTGTGTGGGATCATCCAAGTCATACCGCATCTGTAACTCACAGGTAGTTTCCAATTATCTCTCTCTCCCACTCTCTGTCTTTCTCCAACCTCTAGCTCAATCTCCCTCCTCTCAATGGAACAAACCTTCTATCCTCTGACCATACAGGAATGTCCTTTAGGATCCAGGGACTTCCGAGAAGAACAGTGCGCAGAGTTTGACAGACTGGCATTCCAGGGAAAAAGTCACTCATGGATGCCTTACCATGGAGGTAAAGGTTATGTCTTTTTTTGAATTTCACTCTAGAGCATAGGCCACAACCATTATGGAAAGCTGTGAATAATTAAAGCTACTATTACTAATACTAGTATTTAATACTAATTTAAATGCCCTCTCTGAAACTCTTGACAGCATGTACCGAAACAAGTATTACAAAATCACTTCAACAATTTGTTTCTTCTATGAGAGCATTTTTGACCGATCTCTCTCTATTCTGTAGCTTCCAATGTGTGCGAGCTGCACTGTGTCCCCAAAGGAGGGAACGTCTCCTACAGACAGAGGGCCACCGTGGTGGACGGGACCCCCTGCCGTGAGGGACGCCGTGGCATCTGTGTGGATGGGGCATGCAGGGTAGGGTCTACACAGCAATATAAACTTGTCTGATTTGATGAACATGAAATTTGGTTTTAAGAGAGGCTTTAACATGGAATAAGGGTGTCTACATGTAGGTGTTTTCTTCAACACCTTCTCTCATAATTCACACAATTGTGCCAATTCACACTTTAGATTCGTCAAATGTTGTTATGGGTTTAAACTGGACATTCCAGGCAACAGCCCACGTGTTACATATGTATGTAGCTATTTTTTGTTTGTGATCTGTGTTTTTGTTTGGTGTATTTTTTCATTGAATTTAATTTACATCTAGTGTTAAGTGACTAATCCATGACTTATCCGCGGATCTTCATATTCCTAGAGAGCAATACCGAAAAAGCATTTCCCTTTCCTCCACAGCCACTGATCCACGGAGAGTTCCTGGGCTTGAACCAAGACGTACAGCAGCCCGTTGTCTCCTCGGCGCGGGCCCCCGTGGCTCCTCATCCAAGGGACATGCAAATCTACGCCTACACCACCGGCGTGTACGGGGCCTGCTCAGCCAGCTGCGACGGAGGCATGCAGTACCGCAGCGTGCAATGCATGCTCCAGGACCTGGTGAACCCGCGCACGGTGGACGAGACCTACTGCATTGCCCGAGTGCTGCAGAGGCCGGCGTGCCAGCAGGCCTGCAACATGCAACCATGTGCCGCTGCTGAGTACAGTGTCTCCGTCTTCAGTGGGGTCGGTACCGCAGGTCTACCTATTCATCTGTCTGTCTGGATGTCAGCCTCAGCAGACAGGGTGTCAAAGGATCCTCATAGCTGATACACACAGTGATGTATTGACGCTCTTGTTCTCTGCCCGCCATCAGTGCTCGGTGACGTGTGGAGAAGGCCAGCAGACCAGGGACGTCTTCTGCGCGGGTCCCTCTGGGGAGCACCTGGCCGACCACGCTTGTAGTGGCCTGCAGCGCCCCCCGGCCGTCAGGCCCTGCCACAGGTCCCGGTGCCCCCTCCACATCACATGGCATGTCGGTGACTTTGGCCAGGTATGTACATTGTGCTATCTAGACCACCCCCCCTAACCCCCCTGCCCCCCCCAGTTTGGCTTTATTTACAATTATTGATGGGATGTGGTTGGACGCTCTCTGCAGTGCACCAGGAGCTGTGGTGGGGGGGTCAGAGACAGGCGGGTGGGGTGCTATGATACAGACCTCAACCCCTACGCAGAGCACAGGTGTGGATCAACCGGCAGGCCTGTCGTCGTGGAGTCATGCAACACGCAGCCCTGCCCAGAAGCCCAGAGTATGTGTCATATCCCCTGGTCACTGTATTGTGTTGTGTGTGTGTGTATTTCTATGGATATAAGCTTGTTTATTATTTACAGTGGTCCCAAGTATGCAGGGACCAAGAGCCAATGAAAGCCCTTCAAGTGGACTGGTGCCTTACATCCCAGGAGAGCAGTCGGGTATGCCAGACCATGTGTTTCTATCTATTGTTCTTGGCACGTTCAAACATGCCAATGTTTAACAAGTTCTTTAACAACATGTACCTCGATCGCTGGCAGATACGCATGATGAAAAAGTAGCCTAAAGGGAATGTGCAAAATGAAAATAGATCTACGCCTCTGATTTTAATAACTGTATTCTCAGGTGATAAAATAAGCAACTATAGTTTCCAGGTTATCATTTTCTTTGTCTAGGCTATAATTATCCTGATTTGTCCGTGTTTCAATCTTTCACTGACAAACACGGAGTTCCCCGCTGTTTTATGTACTACCTCACTGCCAGGGGCAATACTTTGATCGTAAAAATTAACATACCTTCTGCAAACGTATATTTTTAACAAGGAAGCCGCAGGCAGGTTATAGAGCTCTGCATGTTTTTATTTTTTCAATGTTTGTGTGTTCACACCTTAGCTCCAAGACCACGTGAGAGCATCACTATGGTCGGCTCCCCCTGTCAGCAGTCACGATATGGCTGCTGCGCGGACGGACACACTACTGCCACTGGCCTGAGGAATAGGGGATGCCCCGGTGGTGACTGCGTTCGCACCAGGTATACTTGCTGCTCTGCATCTATCTTGACATTTGCAATGTTTATGCCAGAATTTACAGGCAGCTCATAAAAAAAACCCAATATGGAGATTAAATTGACCTGCAACTTCTGCAACATCGATTGCATGCAACGATATGCAACAAAGAATCTTTCTTGCCTTCTAAGGTACGGCTGTTGTATAGATGGGATAACTGCTGCTCAAGGGTTTGGAAGGGCAGGATGCCCTGAGTACCGGACCTCAGTGGTAAGAATATACATTTTCTGTGCTCTCTTGTGAGGCTTCAAGGATTTTCACTACCCAAACATAATATAAACAAACCACGTAGCTAACCGCTATAATTGTTTTTTATTGTGATTTGGTCAATCAGCCACCATCTCCCCCCGCCATTCCGTCCACTGGAGATATCTGCTCCCTGCCCAGGGAGGAGGGTCCCTGTGACACCTGGATGGTTCGCTTCTACTATGACTCTGGTGTGGGGAAATGCACAGACTTCTGGTATGGAAGTTGCCAGGGCAATAACAATAACTTTGTCTCACTGGAAGCCTGTCAGAGAAAGTGTGGGAACCCATCGCTAAGGGCGACCCCGCATGCAGGCCCCCCCTCTCGGAGAGCTATGAGAACAAGGAGGTGAACTCTCTTAAGGGCTGAAGGGAATTGAAACCCTGGTGCACAAATAAATCACATATTATGACGTAGGAGGATGATGTGTTACTTTGATAAGACATATTTGTACCAATGATCATAAACATTGTTTCATATTTTGACTATGTACTATTTTTATTAAGTCCTGTTTGACTTATGTCTTACAGTACCCAAAACATTCCCTAAGTCTTCGGTAGGCAATATGTTTTGAAACGATTTTTGTCATATTTGTCGAAATTCCCATGCATCCGAAAGGCAATCAAACTAAATGGTCTGATTTTTTGTACTTTGTTATCTGGTATCTTTGATGGTCAACAGTCTGTCAACAGCCTTGACAACCACACATTGATTGATTGACACAGATACAGATAAATCAGGGTTGAATTCAGACGTGTGGTGCATATGTTTTTTGATTGGGTTAGGTAATGAGTGGGACAGAACTTGATAAATGTCCATGTAAACACTGAAAAAAAGGCAGTGTTGTTATTATTTTAATTGTGGAGAATCCCGGGACAATTTGATAGTGAGTGTTGAAAATTTGGACATTTGAGGGTTTTACGGATACTTGTTGGGACTTGGGATAGGCCTACCCAGCTTGAAACCAGGGCAATCCAGGACAGTACTTCTGGTGAGCTTAGCTTCTGATTCAGTTTCCAATGGTAATGCATTAGCAAATTCTTCCGCTTAACAAGCTGCATTTAATACGGTCTTAAAGGCTCAAAACCAGTGAAACCTGACCACCAGTATGTATATGATATAAAATAATAACAATAATAAATATATATATATATATATACAATCATTTATTTTTTATTGTGTTTTTTTGCATTATTAATGGTAGTAGTAATAGTATCTATTTGTTTGTTTTATTTAATTTTATTTTGATGGTCCTTTCCGTTCCTTTCAACCTGACGATCCAGACTCCATACCAATGGGTGGCAGTATTGAACTGATGAGACAGATGATAACTTTAATAAAAACAAAACAAGAAGAAGAAGAAGACGAAGAAGGCCGAAGAAGACATCAACCGGAACACTACTAACTTCATTTCCTTCATATTCTTGTGCTTGATTTTTGGTGCAGCACGAGTAAAGGAAATATATTTTGTAAACTTTGAAATACGGTTGTTTATTTAAAAACAACAATTAGAAGTTTGACGTCTGAACAAAAATGGTAAGTGGTGAAATTTGTTCAGCTTTAGAAGACGATGCGTTGTTGTAATGACTGGTTTACCAATGCTAAGCTAACGGAGCTATGCTAACACCATCCGAGCGAATGTTTTCATCATAACCTTCATTTTATGCACAGACGTGTGATCATCAGATTTAATGCAATCTGAATGTGGTTATTGTGCATTCCTATCATTTGCTGGTTAATATTTAACTAGACATAGTAAATAGTCAATGAATTTCCAATGAGTTACCCTGCAAAATAAATATTATATAATAACATGTATCCAACTTAACCATATTATATCATACAGATTGGGAGTATTTATAGTTTGTAGTTTTTTCTTAAGGCTTCATAAGTCTTGTCAGATATCCTTTTAATTGTATTTCTGTTTACAGTCCCACACAATTCTGCTTGTCCAGCCCACAAAGAGACCCGAGGGCCGCACGTATGCGGACTACGAGTCGGTCAATGAGTGCATGGAAGGTGAGGTCTACGTGTTTTAATCGTACGCTGTTCGTGGGTTATTTCACAAGTATGATAACATCTTCCTAATAGTGCTCACATTGTTTAAAGAATATAACAATTTCATGGCACTTTCACTATTTTGTTTCCTTTTATACAAACGACACATAGTTCGTTTTTTTTGCCTAGTATTTGTCTGATCTATCAATCATCACTAAGTAATTGTGCTACATCCATCCCTGTATGAGTTATATTTCATGGCATTGTCTGCTGCAGCAGATATAGATGTATATATTAATTGAGCAAGCATTTCAAACATTAATCCTGCCTTTTTCCCTCTCCCATATATGTTCAAAGATTTGTGTTAAATACTGATCATGAGATGGACCGCAATTCTTTTTCAGGTGTGTGCAAGATGTACGAGGAACATTTAAAGAGGATGAACCCAAACAGTCCGTCTATCACTTACGATATCAGTCAGTTGTTTGACTTTATTGATGACCTGGCAGATTTGAGCTGTCTTGTGTAAGTATAAGTGCTCAAGAAGGATGCCATGGGAACTTGGTCAATTCATTCTGTCTTTCTTGTAACTGAACTTTTCCTCACAGGTACAGAGCTGACACCCAGACATACCAGCCATACAACAAGGACTGGATTAAAGAGAAGATCTATGTGCTGCTGCGGCGTCAGGCACAACAAGCTGGGAAGTAAATGCCAGGAGTTGGCCCTGCAGTTCAAATCTAGGAGAAGTTTGATGTGCATAAAGAAATGGATACTTAATTAAAATATATAATTGAGTGGGGGGTGGGTGGGGCATACATTTGTTATTCGCAAAGTGGAGCCTCAATTTCAAGGACGAAAATGCTCCATGAGAGTGATATTTTTTTTTGTCAGATACTGGTTTCTTTTAAATATGTGGTCAGTTTATATGAGCACTATTTGACATGTTTTTATACCTGTAGAATAGTCTGCTGTGGACAGAGGGGTGGTTATTTGAATGTGGCTGCATAGGTTTCTTTTGAATGTCAAGCGAAGCAAAGTTACATTTTGTAGCCTGTTAGTATTCCACCCTTTTTTTCCCAGTTTTTTTTTCATTATATATTTACTTTGCTTCTGTTTTGAGTGTTTCTAAATAAAATATTGTTTTCATTCTGACTTTTGGCATGACATCTTTTTAATTTATACAGAGCTGTAATAAATCTTTTCATAATCAAAATTATGCTTCAGTGTTTAATCTAATAGCTGAAATGACTTGGTTTTATATTGTATATATTATTTGGTGTAATGTCTCTTTAAATGTGGCGGTCTGCCCTGTTGTTGCTGTGCGGGAAACCCCGTACCGACTGAAGGGACCCAAGATGGCCGAATACTCACGGGGGGTTGTTGGCAATTATCTAAGCAAGCCGTCCCGTATGAATGGCATATAGCACTATCATGTAAAGCGTATTCGTGAAGAAACCGCACACCTCTACTGTTTATCTGCATATTCTGGAATGCACGGAAAGCAATAAGGAGAGACCAGTCTCTCCACGGCCCCGAGCCAGAACATGGCGGAAAACTCGGGCAAGAAATAGCAGCTAATGCTAGCCTGCTAGCGTATTATTGGGACACATAATCGTAACCGTTGGTTTATCGATTACACTGTGTTTGTGGTCGCTGGACGTTGAACGATGTTACCGTTATGTGATTGTTTCCGCGTCAGTATTAAACTTGACTTATTGTTGGAAATGTTGAGCGTAGGCAGTTAGCTTCCTAGCTAGCTATTCAATGCACTGGGTTGGCTAGTTCACCTCAATAGCCCACATCGCTAACTAGCTTTCGGATTGTACCGATAGACTAACGTTATCCGATATTAGTGGGCAGTAACAGGTGATCCCGCAATTCCGAATGTTTTTCTCTGCCTCACACGTGTATTATACCATTCGTCTGTGGTTTACATCGATTAGCAGCTAGCCTCTATATCCTAGACATCATACACCGTCTGCTAGAATGTTAATCAAACTGAATTAAATAGGTGAATGCAGCCTTCGCTGGACAATATTTTAGTTATTTCAGAATACTTCCATCTGGAAGTTGTGTCAGCCTGATTATTCAGCCCCTCTGCATTGGGACTGTTTCGTCGAGCTGTTGGTCCGGTTGACCCCAGCAAGCTTGAAATTGACTTATTGACAGGTGTGACTTAATTTTGAGTCTGATATTACGTGGGCAAGACAGTCAAGGCTAAGGTTCGGGGTGGGACCGATAAAAGCCACCTTGCCAGGATGACGGACACTCGTCGCCGAGTTAAAGTTTATACCCTCAATGAGGACAGACAATGGGACGACCGTGGGACCGGCCACGTCTCTTCAGCTTACGTCGAAAGATTGAAAGGCACTTCTCTGCTGGTGCGAGCAGAGAGTGATGGTAAGTTTAGAGGCACAGTATAAGCTCTGTAAGCCATGCTTTACTATTGTGCATATTTTGGAACGATCGTTTTGGAACGATATTGTGTATCGCGACACACACACACACACACACCACACACGTAAACAACAACATACTTGATCTTGTGTTTTTTTTTTCTCATTCGATCATTCGATTTGTTTGAACATAATGAATACACACTTATTTGTTTGCATTTCAGGTTCCCTTCTCTTGGAGTCCAAGATCAATCCAAACACAGCATACCAGAAACAACAGGTCAGTCTATAACATGGATTTAAATGTCACTGACATATTTTAATTGAATATAACATGTATTTACTTCATAATTTGCTTTGTGATTAGGACACGTTAATAGTGTGGTCAGAAGCGGAGAACTACGATTTGGCGCTCAGTTTTCAGGAGAAGGCAGGCTGCGATGAGATCTGGGAGAAAATATGCCAGGTTAGTGCTGTTGTGCCTTCCCCTGTGCAAGGATTTACTGACAAAGGTTTGTTTCTGTTTATAGACTGTTTACAGGCTCTGTAAACAGTCGGCTTCTTCTGTCACCCAATTCACAAAATAAAATCCTGACTTCCATTTTCCTTGCCCAGGTTCAGGGAAAAGACCCGTCTGTGGACATCACACAGGAAGTGGTGGATGAGTCCGAAGAGGAGCGCTTCGACGACATGTCGTCGCCGGGCCTGGAGCTGCCACCGTGTGAACTGAACCGCCTGGAAGACCTCGCCGAGCTGGTTGCCTCATCGCTCCCATCGCCGCTGCGCCGCGAGAAGCTTGCGCTGGCGGTGGAGAACGAGGGCTACATCCGCAAGCTCCTGGAGCTGTTTCGTGTGTGCGAGGACCTGGAGAACCACGAGGGGCTGCACCACCTGTACGAGATCATCAAGGGCATTTTCCTGCTCAACCGTACGGCCCTCTTTGAGGTCATGTTCTCCGAGGAGTGTATCATGGACGTGATTGGCTGTCTAGAGTTTGACCCCGCGCTGCCGCAGCCCCGCCGCCATCGAGAGTTCCTCACCAAAACGGCGCGCTTCAAAGAGGTCATCCCTATCTCGGACCCGGAACTGCGGCAGAAGATCCACCAGACGTACCGGGTGCAGTACATCCAGGACATGGTGCTGCCCACCCCCTCAGTGTTCGAGGAGAACATGCTGTCTACCCTGCACTCCTTCATCTTCTTCAACAAGGTGGAGATCGTCGGCATGCTTCAGGTGAGATCGGAGCCTGCTGCGTAGTTTTGCATTTGTCTATGCACTCACATCTTGCTGCGTAAGCTTCTTGACAAAAGGTATTCATTACATAGAACTGGTGTTGATAATAATACATGCGTGGATCTGAACGAATCCTGAAAATACACCAAAGAACACGCAGAACGTGCCTGGCTGTAGAATGACCTTGAATCAGGTTAATGTAAGCATGGATGTGTAGCCATTGAAGGATGGGTGCCGGACGAGTGTGCTTTCTGCTTTGCAAATCTTTCTGATAGGTTTTACCATCATGTGACCTTTCTGTTTTTATTCTGTGTCAACTCAGCAGTGTTTATGTATGGTCGTCTCCATGGAGACAGAGAAGTGTTGTGTAAATCGGTTACGCTGAGCTTGAGGAAAACTGAATCATGGCATGCTGTTCTCTCTGTTAGGACCGCTCAATGAGAGGTTCAAACACATATGTTGTCTTATAAGGCACCACAGGCCAGGAAGCGGCACGCAATGAGCCTAAAGCTGCCTGTACAGTGTTTCCAGTCATTTCGGCAAGGACCAGAATTCTGTCACCAAACTGCTGTTGGCATTGAATCACAGAAACTGTGATTCAATGTGATTATAATCTAATATAAGAGCTTTTCAGGTTTTCTACAAAAAAAATATTCGTCTGTTAACAAACGTGAGGATGTCTCAGTGAGCCTACTATTATGTGTATTCAGAGGTTATTTCTTGTTTTCTTATTAATTTAGACACTGTTCTGTTGAGATGTTTAGAGAGTGGTGAATTAAACAATTCAAAGGAAGTAATGATGTTTTGAATGCCACAATGGCTTTTTTTTCTCATGCTCATTTCTTGACCCGAAAAAACTATTTTAAACATAAAAAAAACATTAAGCATTGGCACAAATGAACCTCATAGTGAAAAGCTGAAAACTCTTAATTGGCACTTGCATTTGTTTTGTAAAGTGAGAGACTTTGTTGGTCGGACAAAATAACTGTTTACAAGATGAGGTCATGGAGCAGTAATTGCAGCTGTGCTTGTTATTGTCGTTATTGTTGTTGTTGTTGTTTTTGGTAAGTCTGCTCTATATCCCCAGGTTACTTTGTATGCTTTTGAAGAAGAGCAAGCCATTTGGGTTTATACTTGGAAAGTTGTGTTTGAAATCATTTCATAGACCTGTCCAATCTTCTGGCAGCCATGGTATTTTTTTTCTCCCATGCTGTTCTTGAAGATGCTTCAGAACCTTAACCCGTATGGCTGTTAATAACTCCACTTAGCTGAGTCCACTGACTGTGGGCCGAGCCCTTTCAGCCCTCCGTCCTTTAGACTAGCAGCGGGAGTATTCGTAGCAGACGCCCTCAACCTGTGCCGCTGGCTCCTTCTCCTCAACGCCTCTCTTGTCTTTTCTGCTCACCATTTCGTCACCAGGACGATGAGAAGTTCCTTACCGATCTCTTCGCCCAGCTCACGGATGAGGCCACAGAGGACGACAAAAGACACGAGCTGGTAAGCGACAACAACAAAACTAAAATGTCCTGTCGGCATGGGCCCTCTGGCCGATCTTCCTCATCTCGGTTTTGATGTATGCCTCATGCCCCAATGTTGTCCCTCCCGCCCCTCTCTAGGTAAACTTCCTAAAGGAATTCTGCGCTTTCTCACAAACGTTACAACCTCAAAACAGAGACGCCTTTTTCAAGACGCTGTCAAACATGGGCATTCTCCCAGCACTAGAGGTTATACTGGTAAGTACTGCATCATCATCATACAGGAAAACCTATGTTTTTGTTGGCTACATGACGCAGATGGGTGTGTTTTCTACTTTGTTCTAACTAGTTCCTACTGGAAAGTGTGCGTGCATGCATGCGTGTGTGTCTGTGTGTGTGAGACTGGAGAGTGTGGGGGTGGTTCTAATGCTCATATTGGTATTGCTCATATGTGGTTTGGCATTTAAAAGGTCCCGTGGCATGCCCCCAGGTTTGGTGTTATTAGCCGGTACAAGCCGTTTTGGAAATCTGCCACTTATGATATCACAGGTGGGCGTGTCCACCTAGATGTGTGCTGGATAGATCAGTCTACCAGTCTACCAAGTGGACTTTAGCAAACGTTGCTCATCTATCCATCACACATCTAGGTGGACACGCCCACCTGTGATGTCATAAGGGGCAGATTTCCAAAACGGCTTGTAGCGGCTAATAATACCACACCTGGTGGCATGCCATTGGACCTTTTAACATGGGCTTAAGTAAAAGCAGCCATGCGTTTTTATTGAAGAACACCTTCTGCAGCGGTTTCCTTATGCTATGAAACGTGTCTTTTTTTTGTTATTGAACTCCATTTGTCCGTACTCATTAGTACTACTGCTTATCGCGAGATCTTGCACATGCAAACGTGTGTGTGTGTGATGTAAAAAAGCAGCTCTTTGATCTTGCCTCAACAACAGTCCTTCTGACAGATGTACTTCTTATTGTAAGTCGCTTTGGATAAAATCGTCTGCTTAAATGCCCTAAATTTAAATGTGGTCCACACAACCAAAGTATATAAAAAAAATAAGCTTATTTTGGTTGCCATTTCTTGGTGTGGTTCTTAGGCTGTGTGTTTGGTCTGTTGCAGGGAATGGACGATGTGCAGGTGCGCGGGGCGGCCACAGATATCTTCTCCTATCTGGTGGAGTACAACCCCTCCATGGTACGAGAGTTTGTCATGCAGGAGTCCCAGCAGAACGATGACGTGAGTATCAAGCAGGAAAGTTCACCTCTGATGCTCTGTGCTGCTGTTGTTGGTCGTGGTAGGGTGGGTTATTTGATGATGTGCCTTGCTATTCCGTTTCAGAAGCAGGACCAAATCCATTTGCCACCTTCCTCTGTATTTAGCGTATGTGTTGCGCCATTTGGCATTATATTGTTAATACAGCACACACTCTGTATCATGTAACTCATGTATCTCACTGCACCGGTTATTCTTAACTGGTTGTTAATTGGTCACGAATTGTGTTAGATAGAATGTTGTACTCTACGTCTTTTAATGTGAATCACGTCACTGTTATTGGGTAATTAATACATTATTTTAATCAGATTTGGGATGCACCGATTCCACCTCTTCTCCGACCAAATACAAGTACTTACATTTGGGTACTCGCCGATGCTAGGTACGACACGGGTATTTATTAATACCATTACAATTTAAAAAACACACCTCTACCGCCCCCTCTAGGAAAGAGGTGGCGTGTTATCTTTATCGTTGCGGCCCATGGCATCTTTGAGACTTTTTCATACTTTATCGTACTTATTCAGTCGTTGTGTACGAGTGTTATAATGAGCGATGTTGTATAGGACATGCGGCACACACATGACAATGTACTATATACTAGGTGTCTGGGAATCCTAACCTTCGGATGCGGGTATTAAATAAATTGCTGCTCAGACGGAGCTTCACCATCCACACACCGTAGCGTTGTACTATATGTGCCCGGGACGCCCAACCTTCAAACGCGAGTATTAAATAAATCGCTGCTCAGACTGAGCTTCACCTTCCACACACAACGTAACGGTATAAAATCTGTTTCCAAGAAGCTCAACTTTCTCTCGGACAACAAGAAGTTTAGTCCACTGCTGCCCAGGCAAAGATCCACAGGTCCACACGTATCGTGACATCGGAGCCTCTCTGTTCTCTAAATTGAAGACTTATTTCAGTAACAGTAATAAAATGGCATATATTACTATGTTGACGATCATATGGGACAAATATACCACGTATATGAATAAAAAAGAGAAATAAAAAACACGTTTCTGGTTTCTTCAAAGTACGTCACGCTGCGTAAAGTGGTATCGGTTGGTTTTATTGGAGAAGTTTTATGAGCACAGTATCAGGGCAATATCAGAGAACTGGTATCGATCGGTGCACCCCTATCACTCTATAAGATATGACATGGAGAATGTGATTTCATGTGGCTGATTTGTGTTTTCTATCCTCCATGTAGGACATCCTGTTGATCAACCTGATCATTGAGCACATGATCTGTGACACGGACCCGGAGCTGGGCGGTGCGGTGCAGCTGATGGGTTTGCTGCGTACGCTGGTGGATCCGGAGAATATGCTGGCGACGGCTAACGTAAGCTCTGGGGGCTTCCTCCCACACCCCGTCTCACTTTGCTCAATCCTACTACGGAGTGAGGAGCAGGAAATGAAATCCCATTTGTTGCAAATGTTAAGGCATATGAAACACAGACCACTCTGTGACAAAGCACTTTGTGTGAAACTATGAATAACTACCATGCGAGCGATGGTGTTGAATGTTTATTATCCATGTTTCCAGAAATGCCCGTTGAAACGCTGCACATTGTTTTATCGCCTCCTACCTTTACTCTGATAAAGTGGCATAAGAAAACTTGGATGAAGCAATAGTGAAATTTCACCAGCTTTGGCGAAAGGAAAACATGCAACACCCCTTGTTTTAAAAGATGGTTCCGCCTGTTTATACCGATAGGGTCTTTTGAATTGGTCCGATGTTGAAAAGTCTTGACTTTAATTAAACAATATATTGGAGCAATCTTTTTTTATCCGGTACCTTTTTAAATATTAGTATTTCTTGACTGTCTGACTGTTTAAGTGCAAAAAAGGTGAAACCTTTTTAATAAGTTTCTGGCTTTTGTTCCTCCTAGAAAACGGAGAAGACAGAGTTCCTGAGCTTTTTCTACAAGCACTGCATGCATGTCCTCTCAGCCCCCCTGTTGGCCAACACCACTGAAGAGAAGCCCAGCAAAGGTCTGTCCAGCACCTCCAGTTCCTTTACCTTCGTTTGGTTCACTGAAACCTGAACTCGCAACACGCGTGCCTTCTAATCCGATCCAAATGTTGAACATCTAAAACCTGACCCTCCCCCCACCAACAGATGACTTCCAAACGTCTCAGCTGCTGGCCTTAATCTTGGAGCTGCTGACGTTCTGTGTGGAGCACCACACCTACCACATCAAGAACTACATCATCAACAAGGACATCCTGCGGAGGGTGCTAGTACTCACCGCCTCGCAGCACGCCTTCCTGGCCCTGTGTGAGTCACACCCACCACAGATCACAGCTAGGGCTGGGAACCAAAGGGTACCGCACGATACGTGCTACAGCGACTCTGCAATAATCAATATATTGCTAGACAATCAAACAATTCACGACATATGTCTAACGATGAATACCAAATGACTGTGGTAAAATGCTGGATTTCGGTTTTTATTCATGGTCCAAACTGAGTTTTTCAGTTACTCGACTTTAGTTAGTTCACCTCCGTTCCTTCATACATGTGTTGAACACCACCACAAGGAGCAGGGAAGCCTTATTTTATGAATTAAAATACTGATATTTGGGCCAATATTTCCTGTCACACTCCTCAGGAGTAAAACCTAAAAATGCTAAAGAAATTCTTAGATAATTATTTAATTATATCGATAATTGGCGCCAGTGTATCGATTCTGGTATTGCACGAAGAAGGGTGACGATATCTCAAGGTATCGATATTTTGTCCCACCCCTAATGGCAACCCTACGGGACGTGGAAGATCCCATCGCCCCGGGGGCGTGCATGACGGCGGTTGGTTTTTGGCCTCATTCTGGGTTTCTCTCCCCCTCTCTCTCGGCTCCAAGGTGCCCTGCGGTTCATGCGTAGGATCATCGGCCTGAAGGACGAGTTCTACAACCGCTACATCATGAGGAACTTCCTGTTTGAGCCGGTGGTCAAGGCGTTCCTCAGCAACGGCTCGCGCTACAACCTCATGAACTCGGCCATCATCGAGATGTTTGAGTATGTCCGTGTGGTGAGTGTCCCCCTCGCCTTGCCAGTCCCACCCTGAACCACTTCTTTTTGTCTGTTTATTTACAATTGAGTCTCTTGTTTCCTTGTCAAACCAGATATTCTTAAACCGTGTTGCTGCTTTAGAGGTTCACGTCTAACAAGTTTGGTGTTATCTCTCCTCTCTTGAATTCCCTCCTTCTCTATTCTTGCTTTTTTCGTACTTTTTCTTTACTTTATTATTTCTCCCCCCGTCGTTCCGTCTCAAACCCCAAATTGTGAGTTTCTGCTCCCCTGTTTCCCCCATTACCTTTTCCTCCTTTTTTTTCTTTCTGTGTCTCTCTCCGTCTATCTCCCTCTCTCCCCTCCCATTGCTCCTAGGAGGACGTGAAGTCTCTCACCGCTCACATAGTAGAGAACTATTGGAAGGCTCTGGAGGACGTGGACTATGTCCAGACCTTCAAAGGCTTGAAGCTGCGCTACGAACAGCAAAGGGAGAGGCAAGACAACCCCAAACTAGATAGGTGAGTGGAAGGGCCAGCACTCCTCTTGACATCCAGAGAAGGGGATGGCAGGGTGGGCACTCAAGCCTTGCCTAAGCAAAGGTTGGGAGTCAAAAAAGGCTATTTGAGTGCCTATTAGTGGTTGATAGCAAGTGGGGTCGTCGGATTTTTGGAGGTACCAGTAAATGAGTTAGTGAGCTGGCAATAAACTTGGCAGTAATGTAATGAGTGTGTAATAATGTGGAACATTTTACTGAGACATGCAAGCTATACTATAGATTATAAGATTATCCAGAAATGTCTGTGGGCCCCCAATTTAATTTTATTTTCATCATTCTATTTACAGACACACCTTTTATTAGTTTCAGCTAGTTCATATTTTATTTAGTTATCTTCCTTGATTGTCACGACTTGAGGAGAGGCCGATCTGCTTGGTGTGAATTCTGATGTACTTAAGGCAATATAATGCCAGGCTTTTTGCTCATGTCCAGACTGATACTACACCCTCTAACCGGATTTTCCAGGTTGGAGTGTTGAAACAATCTCTAACATCCCTTTTTTTTTATTGTAGAAAAAAATTGATTTATGTCTAAAGTATGCAGAGATCCCCATTATTAACACACCTTTCAAGGCTCCAGTGTTACTGAGAACGGGCTCGTGCCACACCACAGGTACTCTGCCACTTACAGCAGTGAGTCTGACGGACACCTCTCCCTCTCTCCCCCAGCATGCGCTCTATCCTGAGGAACCACCGCTTCCGCCGGGACGCCCGCACATTGGAGGACGAGGAGGAGATGTGGTTCAACACAGACGAGGATGACCTGGAGGACGGAGAGGCGGTGGTCCCGCCCTCAGACAAGATGAAGAGCGAGGAGGACCTCATGGATCCCATAAGCAAGTTCATGGAGAGGAAGAAATGTATGTCTGTGTTTCAACTCGGGCAGTCGGTGCCCCGTTAGCCTTCTTCTCTGTAGACATTAGATTCCTTATTTTTGATTCAACTAAATAATGATTTGAGAAGTCTTGAAAGGTCTCATGAAGGTCCTGTCTTTGAGTCATTATTCATAGCCACATGCTAGAAACTACTGATCCCGTGAATGGTGTCATGTGCTTGTGTCAAGTGGGACTTTAGGGTTAAAATCATGTGCACAAACCGATGAACAAAAACTTTGAAAGCTGAAAATAGGCTCACGGGTCAAAAGAGTTTGTGTGAACCATTGATGAAACGGTAACTAGAGTTTGCAGAGGGAAGTAGGTGGTTGCACAGGATGTCACAATCAGTCCTGGTCAGTCAAGCTGCAGGCCGTGGCGGGTCCTTGGCACCATTCCATAAGAAAGACCGATCACATAAGTGTGGTCTGTGGCAGAGCAGCAAGACAGAAACCATGACCTGGTGAAGTAAATATTATGTCTAGACTCATTTTGGCCCCCGAGCTGGTCGATGGTGTTCCATAATAACGGGCTATGGGCAGATGGAGTTCGAAGGGTGACGCTTTGCGCCAACATTGTTCCGCTAACGTCTGGCCAAATCCAAACTCTCCATTCCATGCTCATGGTGTCATACTAATGCATCAAGGATGGGGAGACAAACATCTGCAGGTTGCAGTGACTGATACCTAACTAGCACTTAAAATCAGCAAGCTGAGAGATAATCCCTGTCACCAATCCACACGCAACCCAAGTCTTGCAATACTGTGGGAACACAGAACCAGTCCAATCACAGCAACAAAGCCCCTTTTCTGGCTATCTCAGGGAGTAAAGCAAACAATCTTAGTCTGGAATGGGATTGTTCTATTTATCTTATCAGGGTGCAACCTGCGGCTGGGTAAATGGTTAGGTCTAAGAGCATTTATTCTATCTATCTCCCCTTCCCCCCCACCACCAGTGAAAGACTCTGAGGACAAGGAGGTCCTGGGGAAGTCGGGCCTGTCGGGCAGACAGAGCCCAAGCTTCAAGCTCTCCTTCTCTGGCTCCACCAAGAGCAGTCTGTCAAGCCCGCCCTCCTCCGCCTCGCTCAACCCCGGCTCGCCGGGCTCTCCGGGGTCACCGGGGTCGGGCTCCCGGAACTCGCCACCCGCCGCAGCCGTCCCCACCAAGGTAGGGGCCCCCCCGGATCCTCTGTGTTGTTTGGGAAGTTTAAAGTAGAGGAGATGTGATTCTAAAGGGTAGTGCGTTATCAAGAGGCGGTGTGTGTCAGAATGCCTGGAAGAATCCCTGTATTGGCACACCGTCCTCATCCAACTAGGTGTTTCTTAATGCCTAGATGCCTAGAAACGCACATTTCTAAAGCAACATGACTGTTCTTACTTTGGGGGCCCATTGAATGAGTGGTCATTGAGTCACAGGCCCATTTCCAGATGGAACAAAGGAGGCAATATACGAGTCTCATGCTTTTGTTTATTATTATTATGAGCTTTTGTAGCAACTTAAGTCAACATCTGAATCAATTGTTTACACATTGTAAATTGTTGAGATAAGACCAACTTAAACAGTGGTTGTCGTTATCGTCTGCTCTTACTGTCCAGCAGTGATTTGCATCTGCTAGACAATTAGGAATCATTTATGGAATCAAGCTTAAATGTGTTTCATGTTGAATTCCTTTTGGTTCCAACCGAATACTTCAGATCATTCCAGAAAAGGGTCTTTCAACTCACTAATGAGTGTCTCAGTGGGAATAGAGACCCCCACACTTGGTAGGAGCCCACCTGACCTGACGTGTTTGTGTCTGTCCTCAGGGGGCGCTGGTGGGCCTGGTGGACTACCCGGATGACGACGATGAGGAGGACGAGGACGAGGAAGAGGACGTGGAGAGTAAAGAGGACCCGCTGCCTCCATCCAAGAAGTCCAAGCTGAGCTCCTAGAGACCCGCCGGCCCCCGCTTCGCCCGCCACACTACTGCAGCAGCAGCAGCAGCAGCAGCAGCAGCAGCAGCATTGACTTGACTACCACAGGCATGATCAAACTTGTACAACAGAACGAATGGAAAAAAAATAATAATAATATGTGCGCAGCGGCTGTCTCATCAGCCGGCGCCCAGACGAGGAGAGAACTGCGTGAGTGCTCGTAGCGTCCTCAGACTTGAACCCAATTTATACAAGTGCCAATCAGAAGACCAGGTGCGGAGGCCACTGGAGACGTGAGGAGGACCAGAGGGAAACCATGGAGGGGGCAGCGGGGTCGGGTGGGGGGGGGGGGAGGGGAAGAAGACGATTGTAGCTATCGCAGTCACGAACAATACGAGACTCATAATGACCAGTCAGTAACTGGAGGAAAACCACACACCAAACACACGCCGACTCACAAACATAACACACACACACACACATTAATACACACAAGCGTCACAGACTTGTTACTCAAACAGGGTTAGTGACTTTACTGCTCTCTGAAACACGGCCCACTGCCCCAACCCATCCCCCTCTGCGACCCCTCCCCCACACACCTCCTCCACTCAGGGAAGGACATCACAGACTAACCCGATGGGTTGGCCAATGAAGACCCAGAACCGCCACTTGACCCCCTCTGTCCCCGGCCCCTCAGAGCCCCACCTCTTTAACCGGTTTCTTTCTCTCTTCCTCCCTCCTCTGCTGGGTGTTCTGGCTCCTTTTGGTTCTTCTCTCTTCGTTTCTGTCTTTTTATTTTTTAAACTTAGTTTATAGGACCAGGCGGGACACGGCACGGGGGGGGGCGAAGGAAAGCCTTGGGCGTTTGATGATGTCATCGGTGTCGTTGTTGTCGTTGCCTCAGCGGACGTTCTTTCTCTCTGGAGAATAAAAAAAGCCAGCAGTTTCGTTCCCGCCCTCCCCCTCTTGTTGTTTATTTGACACTCTTTCCTGTTTTTTTTGTAAATGACAACAAAAAAGACCTGCCTTTAAATGTTCAGGACGTTTTCTGTCGCACTTGAACAGGTTTTTAAAGACCTCAGTAGGTTGAGCTAGTTTTACCCTTTTTTTGCCCTTTGAAACTGCAGATTTTTTGGAAAATTTGTAATCCCGTCTTGATTAAAGATTGAGTGGAATCCTAGATGTGATACATTTTGTCATATCTTCTCATTTTCTTTTACATGAGTGTACACTTAGTTGTTAAGAATATTTGGGACCATTAAAATGATCTTTGCTGTAAGATCTCTTGCTACCCTGAAGTGATTCATTGTATGACCTCTTTGCTGGTCGTATAGATGTCACCAAAGGCTGGTTTCTGCTCGGTGGCATACTGTTTATTTGATCTAAATTCAGTTTGTATTGTTTACTTCAGTTTGCAAAACAAGGCAGATAATGGAACTGTCGCTAACCAATTAACTGCCTTTCAGAAACGGATAAACTAGAATTGAAAAACAGTCTAAATTATCTTAAAATATTTACGTTGTCGATCTGAGCTGTTTGTCCACAGGGTGGCGGTGTTGCTTCACCAATATAACACCAATGTCTGGGGGCGGGGGGGCGGGGGGCTGTCGTTACTTAGGTCATTTTGGAATTGTTTATTTGCCAAAATGAGACTAGAAAGGGAAATACAGTTTGAAATATATCCATGTAGGTGAAATTATGAAATAACTTTTTTAACTTCGGTTTGGATCAGCCAGGTCGAGAAATTTCTAAAGAGTTTAGGACTTCGAGCTGCACATTTAATACATTGGCCTTATCCTAATAGTTGGGATTATTATGGACGTATTCAAGTCTTGGTCAAATTCTAAAGTTAATCAATCGGTTTAACTGTCCCGGAAAACTTTAATATCAATAATTTCCTTTATATGTGTATGCTAAACGGTGGATCCGTTGTTGCTCAAACCATTGCTGCAGCACTCCTCCCAATTTGCACGGTCACCTCCACACGGCCTGTGCGCTGAAACAAACGGCCAGGAGACGGTCTGTAGCCATCAGACGTGGTTTAATAATTAAAACTCAAGCGAAGCCAATCACTCCGGGGCCCAGCGTGCGAGCAGAACCGCCCCACTATGCCTGTTAACGCTCATTAACATGAAAGCGCTATTCAGACAACAGCCACTTCTCAAAGAGCAGCGCTCCTTGCCAGCCTCAGTTTGCTCATCAGCAGGAGTGTGGCAGCTGTGTGTGTGTGTGTGTGTGTGTGTGTGTGTGTGTGTGTGTGTGTGTGTGTGTGTGTGTGTCGGAGCCCTGTCTACTTGCCACTGGAAAGGCCAGCGTTCTCCCCGTGCCAGGCTGCTGCTTCAATCCACCAGACTCGATGCCATGCGGATGGCAAAACATTCGCCCTTGCTCTGTCCGCCAGGTCGTCTGCCAGCAGTCTGCCGATGTCCCCGTTGGGGGCACTGCTGTCCTGCTTCCTACGGGGTGCGATGAAAAGGCCCCTTTGACAGGTCTCTTGATTGGCACGGCTCCTTGTGTAAACATCCCTGTTTTATAGAGCAGTGGGTGGTGAGTGTCTGCCATTTATTTATCTGCCGCCCATCTCCATGAATTCATCATGAAAGGGACTGCGGTTTAACGTGTTAAGTGTTGATCTCAGGCACTGCAGAGAATATGACATGGCCCGAGGAGTTCATTTTGGGCCGCGTTTAACGAGAAGAGCTGATCTGAGAGGGTGGGCGGTCTGCAAATGTTGGAAATGGGATCGTTTATACACACACACACACACACACACCTTATATAAGCTTCTAAAACTAAACATTACCAATGCAAAGGGGCAAACGTAAAGTAGTTGTAGCATTTGTTAATAGGCTAGTTGGAATGGATGGCTAGAGTATCTAGAACAATTTGACGTAGGTTCAGTTTCCTTTCCTAAAATGACCTTTACAGAGATCGAAGAAAACAGTAGGCCCAGTCATCTTTTTTCTTAATAATCTGTTCCAATCCGAGGCATGCATAATGCAGTCTATTAGGCTGTCATGTGACATGAAATAAATTCCCCTTACTTCCTTTCCACACTAAATCGCCATGCGGTTCGGGATATTTATCCGTTTAAAGGCTAGAAGGTTGTCCAAACAGGCATACAATGTCCACTTTCATGTCTCATAACCGGCCCAAGCGTCACAGACACAGACAATGACCTGTGTTCGCCTCGCACAGAGTCTCTCTGTGTCCGCCACGGCTACAGGCTCCGGAGGAGGTGATTGACCGTGTACTGCAGCTCAGCATGTCCGCCGGTGTGTGATTGATCACCGCGTTAAAAACGTACGGAGTCCCGCAGTAGGCTACGTCCCCGAGGTGGAGAGAGTGGCGGCCGGCCCGACGAGGACTCCATGTACAGCAAACGCACACGCCGAAGGTCAGGCTCCGACGGTAGCTAATGTATGAAAAAGGAAGGAGGAAAATAAGTAATGTACTTCCTACTCGCCCATGTGTTTTGCATTAACATGGCACTGTGATATAGACGCAGACACAATACTTAACATAGGCTACTTTATTTTCCGAAGCCGTCAAGACTTGTTTTAACTGGCAGATCAATTAAGACAGATGTTTGAGGACTGTGTCCTATGAACACAATTGTTAACACGTCCAAAAAAGTTTGAACCATATGGGGTTATCTGGTCATGTCAATCATTTTTACCGGTCATGGACATGAAAGCAGTTTATTTAAATAATCAGATTTTCAGTTTGCCTGTATTTGAAGAGAATAGCAGGGGTGATGGACTTCAGCATTGGGGGGGTGTCTTTACTTCAATCACTTGTCTGTATAATCTGCACCAAAGCCACAGAAAGACAGAGGTGTCTCAAAAAATTGATTGTCACATGGATGTATGTCTAACTGACTAGATCCAGAATCAGTACTTAATCTATACTGAGACATCAATATGCATCTTCACTAAGCCTAGCAATGTAGTCGTGAGTATGGCTTTTGGTGTTCAAATGACTTGGTTATAGATGCAGATCTGTTGATATCCAATGATGTGAGTACACCTTGATTAAGTTCTTACTCAGTAGGGCTGCAGACCAATTCTCTTGACTCTTTTGAGTAGTCTACCTAACATTGCCTTACTTCACCTTTTGTTATAGTTACAGTTGAATGACACTCACTACAAGCAGTGTCACTGGAACCCTCTCAGGGCTGTGCGGACCCACGGACTAAAGAAGTGCCTTTAAAACAAGATGTGCCAAAAGAGGCAATTAGTGGGGGAAAAAGCGATAGGATGGTCTCCGTATTTATGTACAATTAAGACCAAAAGGAAAATGGTACCCATATAGATCTAGGTATAATCCTCACATAACTATATTCAGATGTCAAGCATTATAAACTCATATTCATCTCTTGGAAGTTGAATCGGTTGCAATGCACACAACAGGACATGGCACCACCCTACACAAGTTAATTGTCATGTTTCTTTAAGGCATGAACAATAAGTAACTACATTTTTATTCTTAATCTGTAAGTCTCTAGGTAATTACCCTGGTTCCTATGTTATTTACCCTTTGGTTGAAACCAAAATAAAATAAAGAAATGCATAGTGTTTCAATATCTTGGACTATGCTCAATGCTCTCTCTTCCCTTGGAACCTGCCTTCACCATGCCTTGAAGCTATGATGACTGGCTGTCATTCATGGACATGCAACAACCGTTCAGAGGATGGAGACACGATGGAACAGTTTCCCACTGCAAGAGAAGGTAAGAGGATGCAAGTTAGCAGGTGATCTGACCATCACAAAATACTATGAAAACCACTGGGGTGCCTGATGGCCCACCGGGTAGAGCGCGTGGGCTTAGTCCTGTTTGCAGTAGCCCGGGTTCGATTCCTGCCTGTGGTCATTTGCTGCATGTCCTCCCCTCTCCCCATACCTTACTGTCTATCTCACTTTATAATAAACCGTAAAAAAATGCAAAAATAAATCTCCCAAAAGAAAAAAAAAAACAGTAGGAGGTAATGACGTCAGGATTTACCTTGTTCCTTTGGAAAGGTTGTGGAGAAGGCACCCCATCTCCATGGCGTCCAATAGTGCAGTCATTTGGAACATCATTATAGTAAATGGGAGGTCTATATTTACGACTTCAAACATCCTCATCCATATGAACAGCCACCCACACAGAAAGTGTCCCAGCCTGAAACTCTTACTTATTCCTCTATTTAAGATTCTTCCATTTGTCGATGTGTGTCTAGTCTGATCAGTATCGAAAATCCTCACATTATTATGATATTTTTATTTAACCACCAACCGACTACACAAGA